>NC_060239.1:3282951-3598101 GCF_021155785.1 Neodiprion fabricii
TGGACTTGTTTAAGCGGACGAAGGAATGTTTAACTCGGCTTTATACGTTTAGTGCCTGGGTAAAGAGACGCGTGTGACCTGTGTTACGACTCTATTTTCATTTCCTGAGTTTCTAAAAATTCAAAAGACTACGTGCCTGAAATTGCTCGGAAAGCAAATGAGCTTGAGCAATGAACTAAGCTCGAGCGGTTGCTCCGAAGTTGTTTTTAACTGAATAGAGAGAAAAAAGGAAAGAACGAAATCTTACATAGATAAATAAAAGAAGAAACGAGCCATCTTATCCGAGTCCTAAAATGTTTTCTCAATTTTCGGTACAAAGTTCAAGCTACGTGATTGCATGACTTAATGTCTTGTGGCTTGATCGTATTTAGAATAAATTAGGCCTTGATGAATGATTTCAATTCCATTGAATACTTTCTCTCGCATAATACACCAGATAAGCAAGCACCGGGCATATATTTAACGTTTATATTTCTTCTTTGACAAGCGACTCGTACTGCATTTCATTCTCAAGACCTTCTATGTGAAATCAACTATGTGAAAGTTTTTTTCTCTCTCTCTATTCTGATATTAAATTTACTTGTATTATACATCTTGTGGATCCAGATCACTTGTAGGCCTTAGATGAAAGCTCAAATTGAAACGTAATGTTCCTATTAATAATTAAACTCATGTAAATAATAGCCGAGGTCTATTTATACCGTAGATTAAAATTAACATAAGATTCTAAATTAGCCTGTAAGTAAAGTAACCTGTGTGAAATTCAAAATATGCCAACGGCATAAACCTATGATAAACGGAATGCTCTTCACATCTCGGTTGGTAAATTCGATGCACGAATTTTTGCACGGTGATTTCTGTTAACCGAAGAAAACGTGATTGTGAACAATTAAAATGACGCGAGAGACTACGTGCGTTAATTCTTTATACATTACGATTATTATATTAACAATGCTGGGGATACAAGGTGAAGAATAATTTAATTAATCCAGAGAATAATATTTTTAAACCATGAGATTATTTATTAATTCATTCTCCTTCCATTATAAAGAAGAGAAATACTAGTCGAACTGTACAGCTATATAATCTAACTTATTACTGATATGAAAAAAAAAGGAAAAAAAAAAAAAAACGAAAACTTGTATTTTATGCTGCTGCGGACACATAAACGGAAACGTATAATAAATAACATTTTTCGAATAAACTAGGTAAAGGAGTAGGAATAGTTAATACAATGTGCATTAAAAAATTGTTTGCAAACGATTCATCGACCGTCTCAATCTAACACTGTGCAGAAGTCGAGAAACTTGTACAATCCGGAGAATAATAAACCGTATGGATGGGTTTTACAATCGGGATTTGCAGAATATTTAACAGACGCAAGTATCAACAATTTTTTTTCTCCTCGTAATTCCTGCAGTCACGTAACATATACTCGTAGGAAATGAAACACGATCTTAAAAGCGTGAAATAAAGGTTGAGCTGCACGCATACCGACCGCCGTCCCAAGACCACCCCGCGTATTTCCGTGACGTCACTAACCCACGCGTGCTGATCTCTTGACAAAAGATTTATTTCTTTATCCGATATCAGTATTTTCGTTTTCGTTGTTCGATCAAAAATTATCGATCTTCCTCAAATCTTGGTTACACCGCACATCGCACGTAGGTTATTTGGCTGGTTTGACGGACAGTGAAACGTGATAATCGAAATTTGAAATTATCGGGAAAATCAACGCAAGCCTTCTCCGTGCAAATAAAATGGTTTTCGATAGAGGGAGAACGGGGCGCACGTAGGTGTTTAAGTTAGGCTAGGTTGGTTAAGAGCGCCGGCGGGACGGACCGAGTCGTCCGACTCGTAGGGGCTGGAACGTTGGCCGAAGGGGCGAGGGTCGATATTGTGCTTGACAGATAGTTTCCCATGGCTCCAGCAATCCATCATGGCGGCCGAGGAGATGTATTGGTTTTCCTGTTGTACGTCTCGCGGCTCTGGGCCTGAATTGAATATTTTTTACATTCGATTACGCTCGATGTTCGTCCCGCGGATTCCTCTCCGCAGGCGCGAGGTTTTGAGGGATGGTATTCATTACCGATAAAAGAAGTGTTTAATTTCTCGTTGCAAGACCTGGGATATGAATAAACCGATAACCGCCTACGACGATAATGGCCCGGTATTCAAATTGAACGGCGAAAGGAATTTCTTACTGTAACGCCGAACGAAACGCACCCATATTTCCAAATTCACCTGTCCCGAGTAGGCGATGCCTATAAATAAACTAGGGCCGTATTAAGCCGCGAATTAAGGTTCGGAAAGTAGCGCACGGCAGGTAAGTAGGTACCACTTAAATTAAAAATTCATTCATCATATTGCCTGCAGTGGCAAAGGCGCACCGCGTTTAGCCTTACGTCACGCTCGAATAAGATGCGCTTATTCATTCCGCTGCGGGGTTATTTGTCCGTTATTACAATCGGATGCGATCGTCTGTCCAACCGAATAATCGGTGAGAAAATAGAAAAAAAAAAAAAAAGAAATCAATAATTCGTAGTGATAAAAATTTTCGCCAACACGGATGAAAGAAATTAAGCAGCGACAACCGTTACTTTTTAGATCGTAACGAATGAATATTTGAATCCGCACGCGCGTGCGGACAGGCCGAAGGTGGGCCCCGCCCGTTAAGCGTGCTTAACAAACGATTCGTAGAGCGAAATCTATTAGCGGGACACTTTAGTTCAAACATCGGTGTAATTTTTCAAGAGCTGTCGTCACGAGGTCAAAACCTAAAACACTGCAGCCCCACCCGCTCGAGCAGTTCCCTCCTACGAGCAGCTTTTTGACCCTCTCGCCGAGCTTGTCAGTCAGCTTTATCCGCGTGGCCGGGAGAGCCAAGGTGCGAAGTGTGCTCGGGATGCTTGAGAAGGAGCCGAATATTGATCGTCGTAATTTAATATTATTTTTACGAATTTCCTTCATTGCTCTCCGGAATCAATCACGCTGCCTCGAGCATGTCCGGTGCTACATTGTCACGCCGTAGCGAATGCACGTATTGTAGGTAGACTGTGTAGCAACAACTAAATCTAAACACCACGCATGCATACGCGCGGAGAGCAGAACGTGAAGTCGGCTTAGGTACGGAATAATTTACGACATACCAGCTGGTTTCGGTAGTTTAATTTAGTATCTGGAACGTCGGGGCATTAGCCACTGGGCGTTACTATAACTGAAAAGAAGAACCCGTTCCACCGACTTCAATCTCAGCCTTGGCTGTATCAACATCAAAAGATTTCTCCTCGATGCGTGCGCCGGCTTCGGGTTGACAGGTGCCCGATCCCAGTTATTATTACCATTGTCTTTCAATTAAGCCAAATTATCGAGTCGAATTACATTACGCTTGAATACGTATTTTTCAAGCCAATAAAAATAGCCACCCGCTCAGCTGTGTGGATCGTGGTCCAGACTTTGATCGACTCGTTTCTGTATAATAGTCGACTATTCATCGATCGTCTGTTAGTTACGTACTGTAATTAAAATTTTTGTGACGCGGTATATCGATTAAGTTCTCGACACGAGAATGATTTCTGCAGGACAATCGTGGGTGGCGTATTATCATCTGCGAAAAGTTGAGAATGGAGATCGAAGAGCTGGCGAGGTACACGTGTCTTGTTTCGACGGTGTCTCTTTGCCGGGTGGGTGATTCATGGGGACACGAGGACCGGGTACGATGCATTTTTTACACCTGAGACGACTTTATTAGAAATTCTAATGGACCAGGGAAGCCTGCGGCCGAAGTGTGCGTGTAAGCATCGGTCCGGATCAACGGGAGCCGAATTTAAAACCCGCGTAAAAGTTCTTGTCCGTGAGAACCGAGGTTCGATTGGCAGTCGGCGGCTCGATCGGAGCCTCGGTGACTTGATGACTTCGTCAGGTTTGGCGCCGTTGCATAAAGGACCATCTTCTCCTCTCTTCTCGTCTTTTCACTCATCTCGTTTCACGTGAGCTGCCGGAGATCCCGAGGCACGGGATCCCTCGACCCCCGCAAAAAACGACCGACTTAAACAGGCCATTCGTCGTCTGCGATGTTGTACAAAACGATCGCGATGCGGTTCTGCGATTTGCGATTTCGGTGACCGATTCGCGCCGAGCCAGAGATCGGCGATTGATGAAACGATGATATCCGCCCGTTATCATTCGACGGGCGAATGATTTCTGGGTGATTATCCATATGCTCCTGGTTGAGGAGGATCCGCGGCACCGTTTGGCGTAATTTATACACTGGAACCTGATTACCTTGGAAACATTCATTAGCGGCTCCACCCCTCGCCGCCGCATAACGTGCAGTTGAGGAAGAGTTTGCCGTGCAGCACCGAGTGCGGAATAGACCAAATCTCCTGCGGTGAGGCGAAGGGGAATAAAGCAGATGCGGAGAGCTGGAACGAGAGCGAAAGCGGCGGAAAGGGGGAGAACTGGCATCGCTTTTATACAGCCCGATGCAGCACGACCGTTGCGTAACACGATGGAGAAAATTGAAGAGTTCAAATATTTCAATCAGTTTGCCGCAACTCCTATCGCACGTATGTAGGCATACGTATAGAGAGGCGGACCGTTTAGAACAAACATGTTTTTTTTTCCGCCTATCAATTCGACGTGTTTAATTATACATATATGCCCTCGTCTGTAAGGAACTGGTAGTAATTGTACACGAGTTCCATTGTCCGTGACCAGGTGTACGCCTTGTACAAATCTGATTAGGTACATTGAATCGCTTTCTTTCAATTTGCCGGTAATCGACCGAAACGATGCCTCCCCGTGCAGGGCACAAGGTGTAAGGCTTTACGACGTTTATACCTGCGGACGGAAGGCGTCGTAAATTAAACCCGTCCGGACGTTTTGAGCCTCGAGATCACCGACGATGTTTGCTTTTCCTGATCCCCGATCGTCGCTGCACAAACGACTCTGGTTCTCTAACACCTGTTGCTCAATTCGACGCCATTAAAGGTTAGGCTGCCACCAAAATCGACCGTGCAATTAAGCCCAGGCTGGGTCGGAAATGGGATCCATATCGATGTCCGATGGAGAAATTGCCTGCGATTCTTATAAATTGAAAGAAGCCTATAATTTCGTTTTACTTTACAAATTTTTACCCGATTCTTTTTCCATCTAGAATGTTCTCTGGAATTGAATCAAGACTTGCGCAAACTTTTCAGTAAAGTAATGAAAGGTACGTTCTTGAATATAGTTTTCATTATTACCTATTTCAAGTTTGCAAATTAGCGGAACAAATTCTACGATTCAACAAAAGAAAAAATAAATGTAGAAACGGCACGAAGCTTTTTTTCGACTGGTCGAAATCCATCGTGTCAGCTGCTTCAGTGGGGTAAGAACACTTGTCGCGTCGGGGTCTAGGATGGAAATGCGTCGAGCGTGTTTAGGCGTCGTGGAAATGTTTGGGGCAGCAGGGGTGGGGGGTGGATCTCTAAGAGAGTATCCGTCGGCGGTGGTGGCGGCGTCGGCGTCGCCGTCGATGGTGGGGATCCGACTCGAGTATAGAGCAGAAACGGGCACCGGTTCCTCGGCGAAAGGAAGGGGACCTGGGGGCGGGTGCGCGCCTCAATTCACCAGGAACGGCCACGCTCGCCACATCTGGTGAGCAACTGCCGCACTACCTCGGTGCTCCGGACGACGATCAAAGGGCGCGGGCCGCTCCAAAAAGCCAAAAACACCGACACACGAGTCTAGAATTTTTCCCGTGTCACCGCGCAGCTTTGCTTTCAGCGATAATCGAGGAATCGTTGCGAAACGATCGAACGGGCGTAGATCGGACACGTAACGTAAAGATAAAAAGGAGGGAGTTTTTATTTTTTTTTTTTTCCTTTTTTTTCTCTGAATCGGTCGGTCGACAATCGAAGAGAGTGACTCGGACTGCCTGCTTTTCGGAAATTTGGGTGAATATTTTTTCGAGGGAGACGGAGTGAGAAAGCGAGAGAGAGAAGAGAGCGCACACGGAGCGCCGGCGAAGTCTGGCAGTGCTCAAAGAGCCCCGCCTCCTTGCAGCGACTTTCCCCCCCTTTGACCAACTGGCTACTACGTCACACGTGGTTCTGCGGTGCGAGCCGCAAAGACGTAGAGCCGTCCGAAGGCGTTCGGTTTGTTCAGTGAGTTACGAGAGTCGTGTCGGTGTCCCTGGCGGTGATCGTCTCAGCTGTTTTCGAGATAAGGAAGACGAAAATCGTGCGGTAACGCCGCTCTCCGTCATCGGTTAGAGAGGAGATCTTCCACCCCTGTTATTCCGGCCGCCTTGCAACAGGTTCAAATTTATGGGACAATAAGGAGTGCTGTGCGTATAGTGCGCGTGTATACGTCTCCGGTCCATCCCCCTCTCGTTCTCCGGTAGTGAGAGAGAGCGTCGGGCCGGGCTATCAAACTCTCATAAAACTGTCAGCCGCCCGACCGCCGAGCTGACTTATGCGCGCCCCGCTACTCCAGAAGACTCAAAGTTCGCGGCCGTCCCGCAACGGGCATTCGACCGACGGAATCGGCGCGGAATACCGTGAAAAATCAGGTAGCCGAAGAGCAGGAACCGCGAGGGCCGCAAATTGACCGGCGGTGGGATTCGTTCCTTCGGGGTTGGAGAGGAACGTCGCGGGATTCGCGGACGAGGGGGGCGCGTGCGCGCGGGCCCCGCCGGTGCACGCCGAAGGAGGAAAGAAGAGCCCGGGTTGCCCGCCTGCTCGGCTCGGGCAGCGCTGCGGTGTGACGCAGTCGGCGAAGCGGCGTGGCCGTAGCTCTTGAGCCGCGGCGGGACCCCCACTACCAGAAGCTCCCAAATATCTCTCCATTAGCCCCCCTGGCGGGCTGCCCCCACCCGAGACCGATGCTGCGCACCCCTCTCCACCCTTGTCACGTCGGGTAGCGGAGAACGGGGTTGAAGAATCCTCGGCGGCGGCAAGAGAGACCAATCAAGGTTTGACGGACGACTGGGATTGGTCGCTGGCTCTGACACGCAGCGCGGCACGTGACAGCGCTACCGCACCGGCCCCCGAGATCACGGCTCAGTACGATACGACCGCCCTTCGCGCACGCAACGCACCTAGATATCGGACGGGACCGCGTAGCGTTAACCGCAACGCAGCGAAACAACGCCTGCGAATCCACGGTACACCGCTCCTGGTCCTCGTCCTGGACGGTCGCGACTCTCCGCCGGGGGTCCTGCCCCGGTCCTTTATTCAATCGCTGCGCGTCGCGTTGCCTCGAGAGTGCTCGGATCACGCCGGGAATCAGTGCCGAATCCAAGGGCCGATCCGGTCTCGATGGATCTTACGCGCCTCGCCGCCAGCTACCCGTAGGCAATTGCGCCTCCTTAGGTCGTAAAGAAACGGAAGACAGTTTTATGGCCTCGGCCACGTGGCGCTCGTAAACCAGGAGTTGACTCGGACCGCCTCGCTGGCAACACGCTCTCTATTAGCCGGGGCTTACACCCTTCTTCATTATCCAATCGTTAATCGTGTTTCTCGAACCGCCGCGCGATAGTAAAGTGTTAACGTATTCGCGCCTCACGCGTGCACACACGTCTCGCCAGTGAAGTGAAGCGAAGAATAAAGGAGGAACGAGAATAAGTATCGTAGCCTGTATAGAAAAGGAGGAAAGGACTCGCTGTCGGAGAGATGTACTTAAAAGTGTTGAAAGTTCGATAGTATTGAACCCCAGTGTTTGTATCACCGTTCGTGTCAATGTTCGTCTGAGGGACAAGATACAAGAAAAAGCCCCCCAGTCAAATTCCTCCGGGCACACGAAATCCAAGGGCGGAAAAAAAAAACAAACAAACAAACAAACGAGAAACGGAACAAATCGCTGCAAACTTCCGCCGCGACAGTTTTCGTCGTTCGCTTCCTTCACCAAAGTGCGCCGCTAGCCGAGATGAGCTCTTATCAATTCGTCAATTCTCTCGCGTCCTGCTACGCCGGACAGCAACCTCAGCAGCCACCGAGACCGACTCCAAACTCACCGGGCGAACCGATGCAGGCCGCTTCGCCGGCGGGTGGCGATTACTACAATCCGAACGCCGCCGCGACGAGTTACCCGCCCACGTGCTACTCTCCGCAGCAACACTACCCCCAGCATCCGTACGCCACCCCGGCCGCAGCGATGCAGCATCCCGCCCCAACGGGGATGATAGACTACACGCAGCTACAGCCGCAACCGCGGCTGAACGCGACCGCGACTTCCCAGCAGCAGCACATGCACCCCCAGCAGCAGCCCCACCACCCCCAACAGCAACACCATCCTCAGCAGCAGCAACTCCACCCGGACCCGACGTCCCCGCTTCTCCAGGGTGCTCCAGCCCCCGCCGCACCCTCGGCGGCTAGCTGCAAGTACGCGGACTCGACCTCCTCGACTAGCGTTGCCTCTCCCCAGGACCTGAGCACCTCCACCTCCCGGAACAGCCCCGCACCCCTGGTCGCCCCCGGGACCAGCAAGACTTCGGGCCTCACCTCGCCACCGGGGAGTTCTTCGAGGTCGTCGGTCGCCGCCTCCGCGGCCTCGCCTCCCGGAGGCAGTTCGAGGGGCGTCGGGGGCGAGGGAACCTCCACGTTGACCACGGCCTCGTCGGCCTCCTCACCGGCTTCCTCGACATCGAGCACCTCCAGCACAGGCAACAACTCGTCGAACAAGGGAAACGCCAGTGGTGGTAATCCACCCCAAATCTACCCGTGGATGAAACGGGTTCACATTGGACAGAGTGAGTAACACGTATCAGATCATATTCAACGGATCTCGTTGCCAGAGAGAGAGAGAGAGAGAAAACACGGAATTCTAACGGTATAAAAATATCGTTGAAAAGGGAACACAGCGGACTATACTGTAGTCATTCTTTTTATACACTGTAATCAGTTCCTAATCGTCGCGGTTGAAATTATAATCCACCGCGTTTCATCTTTCCGTGTTATCAATTGTGATTTACTGATCGTTATTGCTTAGTGGGCGATTAGAATATAATAACAATTAACGTGATCACGTATAACACGTTACAGAAGTCTCTCCAAATCGTATACATGTATAAAAGGCAAGCTGAAATCACCAAGATTCGTATCGATTCGTGAATAGTTTTACAATCCGCGTCAATTGACTGTTCGGGAAAATGTTCATCCCTTCGGTCGATCAATTCGTAAATAAAATAGAAACTGACTCGATCACGCGATCGGTGACAAGACGACCTACGTATTCGCACAATTATCAATTCGAACTTGGTACACGTGTAGATAATCGTCAGGGCTAAAGCGTCGTTGAATGTACCGCGAGCGTTGGGTATAGATCGGAAAGATTGAGGGGTGAAGAAAAAGGGGAATGAGATACGAAAAATGAAAAATAAAAAAAAAAATAAAAAGAAGAAAAACGCAGCAACAGACACATGCAATCATCGATCATATCCCCGGAGCGCGAGCACAATGGTACCCACCCAACTATCTATCGTACCTGTGCGTTACGGGTCTTTGAACCTGAGGAGAGTATCGTCGTAAAGAGGCGAAAACCCGTGAGTCGATTTACCCGAACCGCAGCGGCCGCGAGACGGCGGAATTGCCGTGGGTGCGGTGCATCACCGACACGCGGAGAGTTCAATTAGTACCCAAACCTACCGGACGATTACCGACGCGCAACGGGTACACGCGGAATGATTAGTGGGTATTATTTCTGCTATTTACGCAGCGAGTAGGTTGGCAGGAAGAGGGCGAGGTGCGCGTGTGGCCCAGTATGCGGGAACAGAGAGGAAACGAAAGGCGCAACGAGTTACGGACACGACTTGGCGGCTCTGCCGGAGGACGCGTTTCTCGGTCCACCTGCCCCCGCGGGTCAAAGAAGATAAGACAGCGCGAGTCGCGTTCGCATTAGTCGCCCCGTGATTTACCGAGGCTCGACTAGCCAGTATGATTCAGTCAGCGGGGAATTTGACGAAGAATTAATGGTATTATGATATCGTGTGTAACTCTATGTATGTGCGCCAGGCCATAAATCAGGCCGCATTGTAAGGCGGGGGGCTTCCTTGCCCTTCCTCGGCCCTTCTTCCCCCTCGGCCGCTCGCTCCTCTGTCCTTCGCTTGTGCCGTCCTCCAGCCCTCGGCCTTATTCTTATTCTTGTTCTTCTCTCCGACTCGGTTCAAGAAGGATTCCTTGTCCAGGTCGCTCACTCCGTCTCTCTCTTTCTCTCCTACAAAAGTCCGCGGTCTTATCTTTTTTTATATTATTTTTTATTTTCATACGTTCGAGTGAAATCATTTCTACTTGTCTTCCGAATGCGCTTGTTTTTTATTCGAAACCCTTACGACGGACACGCCGCGAGAGAGTCAAAGAACGAACTTCAAAGTCAAGCTGTGTTTTTCTATTTCATTAATAGACGGAATCGAGCGCTTTGTCGGACGGACTTGAAACAAGAGTTCCAAAGGCGTAAGAATGGGCTCTTTATTCAAATATACAAATCGACCGGGCAATCCTTTGCGCAACGTTTTACTACGGCATTAACGCAGGGCTATAAGGGCCAGACGTAATACAAAGCTCGGGACATCTGCCGTGGCTGATATACCGGGTTTGATTAGTTCCCCGTGAAGAGCGTTCAATTGCACAATGATTGATGGGGCCCAAGCTGTTAACAGCATTACGGAGTACCGAGGCACCGACGCTCGAGACGTCTTGCACCTCCGCCGTTTACGCTCCGAGTAAAGGACCAGGGTCTAAATCATGGCCGGTCAGTTTTTTCGATATAAATTTCACCGTCCCCGTGTGAAAAAACAACGCCGAGTCCATTACGGCGCAATTTTCTCCCGTTGAAAGCTTCAGGTTAATTCCGGGCCCGGAGAGCAGCGAGGGATGCACGAATACCCTTGGCCCACGTGAGCGTCGAACTCGAAGACATAAATAATGTGATTAGTCGGTCGAGTGGGGAACAGACGGAAGGTGCTCTCTTCGAGTCCGGGGAATCATAATTACAGCCTGATCATTCCGCAATAAATAAGCCCGAACGTTGAACGATCCTCTTCGGCGCGCGGCTTGGCGTGGAAGGCAAGGGTGACTCCGAATCTGAGGCACCGCAAATTTCCAAGACGCGCATTTCGTTGTACACGGAATTTCGTACGTGCATACACTGGGGTATAATCTGGGGGGGTTGCAACCGGGTCGAACATGCCAACAACTGGTTTCGGATCCTCCATGCGGAACGACAAAGATGCCCTCACCTATGCGTGCGTGGAATTGCGCCATCCATTTGCTCATCGAGTCCCGTTTAGGCTTCAGGTATGTCGTAACAGCAGGAATAAGTGAAGTTGTTGCAAGGTTATCGCGCGATTAGGATACCTACGCACGTTGAAAACCGATCCCAAAAGTGTAATATGCAAGGTTCGGAAGAATCAAGAAGGGATCCGACGGCAACGCCTAATTCTTATATTGGAAGCTTATTTCATTTGTAGTTTGTACTTTGCTCCGAACGCAACTGATCTGGTTCTTCAAGATACTCGTTTATCGGCTATCCGAGAGTCTTTTCACTTTTCACAGAGGGGCTGAGGCAGAGGGAAAGAGGGGGCGAGGGGCCAGCTATCCGGGGAACGGGAGCGTGCGGCTAACGGAGGTTGAATATGTAATATATACCCCATACGTGTGTATACGTGCTCCGGTTCACTTTAAAAGATACCCATCGCCTATTGGAATATAAATTTCAATCGAGGCCACAGACTGCAAATGGGATGAGCCGATGTGTGCGGGGAGAGAAGAAGATGAATAAGAAGAAGAAAAAGAAAAATAAAAAAAAAAAGAAGAAGAAGAAGAAGAAGTGGGCAGCCTGTTGCTGCACCGCGAGTCCTGAGCGCCATAGGGATCCTGATCCTAGCCGTGCTCATGCAGGGTTCCCCGGGCGCTGTGCGAAGGACTATGAAGAGCGGCAGCAGCCCCCCAACGAGGAGGAATGCCCCGAAATAAAATTTACGAGCTGCCGGTGAATGGGTTCCCAGTCGCGGTTTTTGACGCGGCACAATCACCGCAGCACAACACGACTGCACAATGATATAACGATTATTATTATTGTGAAAGATCTCGATTCGTTGCCCCGTTATGTTGACACTGGAAGCCTAACACTGGGCCCTTGTACCCGCTGGGTGCATAAAAAGTGTAAGAAATTAGGATAGGAGAGGAGGAAATCGGCGCTCGGCGTCTCGTACGGGGTACAATACCCACTATTCGTGAAACGTCTTCGTTTAAGAGAGCATTCATTGCCTGGAAACGAACCACTCACGTCTCCATCTCTCCGCTCGCTCCCGGCTCCGAAAATACACCCTGTCTTCTTCTCCGCAGTCTCCGCAGTCTCCGCTTCTTCTTCCACGTCGTCTTCGTCCGCGAGGATATCGTCACCTCCCCAAAGTCCGGGCTCTTTCTTTCGCGCCGGCCCGCTCTCATCGGTGGCCATCAATCTCGTCGTCTTCCCTCTTTAATTCGCGATTCTCCACGAAAAAAGTGTCGCTAGTTCGAAGGCGTCACGACGGCGGCGCTTCACGTCTGCGGGACAGCTTCATTTCGCGGCTGAGCTCGTCGCGGCGCGTCGAGAGCAAAGTGTTTCGTGTCGGGGCGGTCCTGGGTGTACCCCGGCGACCCGGATGACCCCGATGGCCATAAATAAATGGTAGCAAGGCTTACGCGCGGGGCGGGGAAATATATACGTACGTGCACGTTGAGCGTTCTTCTCGGCGAGCCGCCTAACCAGAAGGAACTCGGCGCTGTATCAAAACGGACAGAATCCTAGGTCGCGCCCGAGGCCGAGGCGCCGATTCCGTAGTGTGATTCATGCGCGCGTACCCCACGGACCCTGGAGATTTTTCTCGATCCTGCGGGTCGAATCCTCCCGGACGGAACGAGGATTTAATTCAAAATTAAACAGCCTCTCGCGTATTCGCCTCGCGTTAACGAGATTTAGAGCGGCCAGTGGTCGGCGGCTTCGATGTCCGTTAATACTCGCGCGAATCTAATCCACCGACAGGAGGGATCGGTGTCTTTTTGAACGCCAGCGGTGAGCGGAGTTGCGCAACGATATGCGGCGACCCGTGATGTCAAGAAGACGGACCTCATCCGTGCCGGCAAACAGGTATACCGACTTGTGTCTCACAGTCGGCAACAGACTGATGGACAAGTAATGAAGTGACGCGGTCTCTCCGCAACGGCTGGCCATTCGACGACTGCCATGTCGCTTTATTCCGAGAGTTAACAGGCCCATTGCTCACAGATGAATCATTACCGCTGGCCCGAGAACAGGAAAGAGAGAACGAGAGAGAGGGAATGCATTTTATTATACCGGGGTGGACACCCCAAAGTATAAAAAAGAGCGAGATGCAAGGTAACGAACTTGGAAAATGAAGAGAGAAAATCATCCTGTTACATGTTTCTGATAAAATAAAAAAAAAAAATCCGCCTGCAGAGCGGAGTCGTTCGATTAACCCTTCATCGTGCCATGCACTCGCACTATCCTCGCGGTTGCGAGGTAACGATTCCCGTAAGCGGAGCAGAGATCCAAGGATGGCATAATTTTGTCGCTATAAGTATACCTACAGGGTATATATTAGAATAGTTGCAATCGGGCATGGATATTCCGCTCGGCTAGACGTTCCTTTATGCGGGGCTCGTTCCTGCCTAGTTCGCATTTTCTTCTCTAAGCACGATTGCAGACACAGTTCCTCGTGTCTAGGTGAATGTTTTTTCATACCTTATAGGTAAGTGCGCGTACCTTGTCCCGGTGCTGTTGTACAGTCAGGCCTCAGGTATGCTCACACACGTCGGCACATACACGCGCTTCGTGCCAGCTGACTGTATTGTTCCCACCGAAGGCAAATCATTAATTTTCCACAAGCACACGAGGAGGATGAGAAGGAGGTGGAGGAGGAGGAGGAGGAGGCCGCTTCTCCGAGGTCCGTGGATGTGAAAGCGAGTGTGTGCGCGGAGGTCTATCAGAGAGGGTGAGGGGAGATAGCCGCGGTCAGCTGATCGCCGCTCGGCTCGGTTATCGTTGAATTAATTTTTGGGATAATTAATAACAAGTCGTGAACCGACTACCGTCTGAATGAACCTCTGATGAAAGGGCCCGTGCCCTGAGTAACCTTCACGATTTAAGGGGGCATCCGCACCTTGAAAGGGGGGGGGGGGGGGGGGGGAGATATTTTACACGGACTATTTTTTCATTTAGATTTTCTCTATTTTATTTTTGTCTTTTTTTATGTTTTTTTGAGGAGGAGGGCAGCGCGTGTATTCAGTCTTGTTACATGGGTTCACCAGCCTCTTGAAGTATTACCAGGTAAATGTCACGATCTGTGACATGTCGCGTCTCATATTCCTCTAAGAGGAGGTCCGAGTAAAGGCGCGGTTGTCTCAAGGTGCGCAGGGATCATCGTTCATCCTTTGAATGAGACTTTGCTTCGAAAAAAATCTAGTCATTGCACCGACTACGTTTTCATTTTCATTCGTTTTTATTCTATGTCTTTATTTGTTTACTTTTTTTTTTTTTGTTTTAATTTTCTTACGTTCTTCGTTTCGGTCTTTGTCAAAGAGTGAATGAAGTACAACCTCGATCATTTTTTATCCTTTAGACTGCCAACCCACTGCAAACTTCACTTGCTTATTAACAGAAAGATTTAGTGCTAACGACTAGTTAAGAAACTACTTGTATATGACTTTGAATAACTCTTTCAGTTTTACCAGAATTCATCCGCACGCTGCGACGATTCTTTTATTTTTATTCATTCTTTCTGTTTTGTCGCAAGAACTAATTACACATCGTTTACGTATACAGTCAAGTATTCCTTACGGCTACAGCATCATTGTCGAAACAATCACCAGATTTAGAAAATCGACGCGACAGCTTACTTCAAACTTTGTTTGTGCCCGTTATCGTTCACCTCGTAACTAACCCTGCCGAATAAATTCGCAAGCTATTAGTACACAGAAGAATCCGCAGCGAACAAATCATGTCATTGGAAATCAGCCTGAGCCACGTCTCCCACGACAATTTCTACAAATCGGTGGCCACCTAGCGGTAAAACTTCTTCCGAAGCTCGATTACCCGTGCCAAAAAAAAAGGAAAAAAAAAATCCATCCTCGTAATTCTCGAGGTTTCACGATCTCCGAGGATCGAATCTCAACCAAAAAAATTCCCTAATAATTTCGCCACCACTTTTACATCCCTCCTCAATTTTATTTGGATAATTTTTGCGAAGCGGAGCTTTTCGGGGAGCTTCGCAAGAGGGTGGATCGGGCCGATGGTAATGCATTCCGAGCCTTGTTCCCTGTTGGTTGGTACGGTTGCGAGACTCGCGTGTGTCGGCCGATCGGACCGCCGTGTGATGGATGGAGACGCGCTGCCTCTGCCTCCTTTTCCCCCGTGCCCCCATTTCCTCGGCCCCGGTGCCCTCCACGATCCTGCGACCCGTTCCACCGTCCCCCCAACCCCGACTCGACTCACCTCATCTCACCCCGGTGCTGTCTCGTTCTCCGGCTGCAGAGCGCGCAACCCTCACGATCCTGACAGTTCTTTGAGGCGAGTCCTGGAACGCCGCGCCAACCCGCGAAACGAGGGTTGCTTGCTTGCGGCAGCCTGTCGTGTAGGTGAACCGAGGTGGGTAGGTACTGCACTCTGGAGGGGTGAGGGACAAAAGCTTGCTATTGCAGTCCAACCCCCGAACCTCGACGAAAATAGAATACCTTGTTTACATCCGGCGGAATCACGTTGCGTGCAGAATTCCCCTGCCCACCCCCCCCCCCCCCTCTTTCTTGGATCGGTTCTTTTCCTGCTTTTTTTTCATCACAAACGAATTAGCCGGAGTTATTTTTCTGACTCGAAATAATGAGGCTCTTATGATACTTACAGATTTTTCACAATCATGGTCGGTTACATGACTCTTTCCTTTACCGCAATTACTGACTTATTACTACTCGTCATTCGACAAAAAAATTTCAACGCCTCAAGCTACGCTGTAACGGTATCGCAAATGTGTCGTGATGATACTTTTTATTTACGCAATTAGCGCGATGTACGCGGAAAAAATAATCGAAAGTTGCGATAAACTGTGGGCTAATTACCGAACGAATTATGATGATAGCTAGAAATAAAATGTTACATATCATGTTGAAATTGTCGCGAGGGTCTTTCAGGTTTCTTTGACGATTTCGCTAAGCATTTTCTCTGGCAGAACTTGCGCCGCTGTCAACTCAGTGACGAACAGCCAATTTAGGACTTTACTACTATAGAATAAGGAGTAACAGCCAGTATACGACCTACACAACACTTACTCAGAGTCCGAACAATCTCTGTATGCGGAATAGTTTATGTCCTTTCGTTTAGGGTAATTGTCTCGTCGTCATCTTGTTAACGAATGGAAAGCACGTGGCGTCCTCAGCCCCCAACGGATTTATGACCGACTCTATTATATCTGCATATCGCTGCAGTGTATATTACGGTCATACCATCCGTAGCATTGCTGAAGTAGTCGGGTAATTCGGAAGTCCAATTCTCTCCGCAAAGAATCCCGTCATCTTTTCAAAAATCGGGGAATAATCGCGTATGATGAAAAATTGAATCCATAATTTTCACAGGGGCAATTTTCGCGAATGGAACGTAAAAAGCAGTTGCATTTGTATCAAAAAAAACGTGTGAATCGGTGTGCGGTTTTTTTTTATACAGATGCCGCGGTGCATCGGACGGTCGTAATAAATAATGCTAGGCGAAAAGAAAAAAACGTGGAAAAAAAAATGATTGCTTTTCAATCTGAATGGGACAGCTCCGGGAGCGAGTTGTTGGGGGCGGCGAGAACGAGGTTCAGGGTGAACCTGAAGGGTTTGTAAGGGGGAGGAAAAGGGGAGGGGAGCAAAGTGTAGCGAGTGGCGGGACGGGGGGAGGAGAAGAGAGAGCGAGAGCGAGAGGCTGGAGCTCTCAACGAAGCTTTTATGCCGAAGTTTGTGCGGCGGGCGCCACGGTCATTTGTTATCTCCCGAGAAAGCTCCCTGACGCAAATAGGTTTGTTTCTGGCCGCTTTAAACGCTTCACAATAATCCACCGCGGAACGAAATTCAATTAACGCCTCGTCTCTACGGTTTTCTTCTCGTGCCCGCGAACCTACAGGGTGGTTTTGCTCCTTGACGAATTTTCCCTGCCACCCTTATTAGCCAGATGATCACACCAATTATATCAACCCCTCGACATTATTCGACTCGTCGAAATACATTATTATAAAGCGGGTATACATATACAAGAGCGGATTGGCATGTTGGAACGTTGGAAAAAGCTTCGGAGCGAAGCTCTCGCGGAAGCTTGAAAATTACAAGTACCTCGACGCAACTGTACAGAATTTCCACACCTAGAAATCGTGTGCAAAATTTCTCGGAGGTATAAATTTAATCCGCAAGCTTCTGCTCGTTACATCTATAATACCACCAGATTTCTCAGCTTGATGTTTCCTCGCGCATTTAACACGGCTCTGCAAGACCCCGTAGAGATCTTTGCTTCGGTCGTTATTACCGGGGCCTCTGCAGGGAGTCGGATCGACCCTGGACCAGCGCCAGGGATTCACGTTAACCGTCTGTTCCCGTATTATCTGCCCGTCGGAGAACGGGAGATCACGGATCTCTAGACAGATTTTTAAGACGGAAACGACAGCGACACGCGCCCTGATTTTTGCCAGAAAATACACGGGCACCGAAACGCCGGTCAACGAAGACTAGCGCGACTCTTGATCAGCCTGTGCGCGGTTTTGCGACCGTGACAATCGCATCGGTCACGCGTATTTTTACGAAACTAAGACGCCAAGATCCCTCGCTACGATTTCGAACAATTTTTACTTTTCGTTTATTTTATTTTTTATTTATTTATTTATTTTTTTTGTAAGATACGGACGTTTGTTTTTCACCCGCAGTCTGCCTTGAATTATCTACCATTATATACCATTCTGCTAATATCGTAATAATGTGTGTATTACTGTTGCGAAATTTTAGTGTAAGCAATTTTTTTCCCGGCTAATATTTATTGCTCGATTTTTACCGGTGATTCGTCATTGCTGCTGTCATCCCGGGACATTTGATTTAATTTTTAAACCAGATTTACACGATGGGCTCGAATAATATAGTCAAGCGAAGAAATTGAGTTCGGGGTCAACGCTGCGCCAGCTTCCTGATGTCCAGATCGAGATCTTTCTCATTTGAATCGTTAGAATTCGATGGTTTATTTTTTCAGTCGGAAAATAAATTTCAGCTCTTCGATTCGCAACATCGTTATTTCATTATTGCCGTTTCGATTCTCGTGTTTTACAACGATGACGAACGATCGTAAGTATAGATTACGCAATCATTCAAGGAAACGAAAAAAATAGCGGCTGGATCTCTCCAGAATCCATCCGATTCTTCTAACGAATAATCCGTACCTCTTCGTAAAAGATTCCCACAGTAGTAATTGATCACAGCGTTAATGCCGTAATAATAGAAAGTTTCAACTCGAGGCCCACGCGTCGAACCGTATAACAAAAATGACGAATCGTAAGAGTCGAAAACCCTGCGTTACAATCGGTAAAAATCGCGGAAGAAATGATTTGGTAGAATTTTAAAAATTTCCCGATTTATTTTCCTCTACAGCAGAAATCCTCGCAAGAACAAGGAACTGACAATTTTGTGACCAATCAGTCTGACGCTCCGTATGCTTATTGTGCTTTTGTGAAAGAAATTTTTGCTATTTTTTTTTTTCTTTCCATACGTATATCAATTTCAAAAAATCGTAAAAACTCGAGTGTCGCAGAAAAAATTGTTATTCATTCCGTCTTTTCGTTTCTTTCACGGTCAAAAGCAGATGCATCGACCAACCGTGAACCGTCCATATCATATCGAGTTCTGAGAGTAGTGTGGGTAACGACGACACGAACGAGACACGCACACACGAGTGTCGAGTCGGAGGCGCGTTGTTCCGAAGCGTATATCTCTGACCGTAAGTTGAGTGAGGGCTCGGACCACCTAGAGGACCAGATGTAATCATAATTGTATAATAGCTCTGTAAACTGGTCGGGTTATTTATGAGCGTTTGGTCGCTCGGCGATGTCAATGTGCGCTCCATTTCGTCCGAGTTTCGATGTATGCATTCCGTGTCCAGCGTGTCTCGCGTGTCTCGCGTGTCTCGCCTCGCGGCGTCGGCGTGTTGCTCGATCCTCTATTTTCTCCCTTCTCCCAAAGGACGCGGGCACCCCGCCATCACCTGATCCTCGCAAGCTCCGACGACGCAGGCGTGCCTTCTGCACACGTTGCAAAAGTCCGCGGTCTCATCGAACTGGCGCGAAGAAACCGAGAAAAAACAAACTGCAAATCGCCGCGCGGTTTTTGCACAGGATTTTTAAACGCCGGTGAGCGGAACGTACCTAACATCGATCCAAGAGTTTGAGCGTAGCTTGCAGTGGAAAAAAAAAATTCGATATCGGATCGTGTTTACCAGCCACGAGCAATTTTTCCGAGGCAAAAAAAATTCGGGGGGGGGGGGGAGAGGGGAACAAAATGACGTTGCTGTGTAATTGATCGAAACGGGCGGTAACGCGGGCTGAGTGATTTTTCTTATTTTCAATCGGTCCAATCAACCCGATCCGCGCCTAGATCTAGAGAAGTGATAAAGCGCGGCTGCAGACTCAGCTTCCATCCGAACGAGCTGCAGCGGATGCCTGAGAAAGATGATATGGACTCGTACAAATTCTACTTTTTTACATAGCTGCCCAGCTGACCGTGATCTGCGTTTTTACAACCCGGCGACACGCTCACTTTGTGCGGTGTTGTTTTTTTTATTTATTTTTTTTTATTTTTGCACAGTATGATAATGGGGACTTGGGAATTAGGTGAATTTGACAAATTGCGACAATAGAGGTTCAGACACGGAGTGAAAAAGCTACGAATACCAGAGCACAGAATACACTTAGCAGAAGGAACAAATTTCGTGCGTGTCAGAGATGAAAAGCCAAAAGCTTCTTCCTGAATTCCTTTGATCACACGGCCGAGAGAATTCTGTGCAAAAGAATCGGGCATCTTTGAAATCGAAATCTTATTTTTGCAATTTTATTGCAAAACAGCTTGTTGATTGTCGTACGGTTATAATTCAATCATCATTAACTGATCGACTAACAGATATAAGATGACTGCTGAAAAACATAAGGCTTATTGGTTCCTGTGACGGTCTTGTTCCTTTTTTGTCATTCCAACGAGTTAGTAAACAAAAAATTATCACGTTAGTGAATCTGTATTTTTTTCCATTTGTCACGGCGTAATTTATACGATTCGCCTAATGGATTATATTGGTTTAATAGTTTGTATATACGTGTTGAAACACTCGAGATTACGGATAATCTCAGGTGTGACATGATTTCCTAAATCTCGCTGCGCGTCTCCGTCCCATCGGACTACAATATATGATAGGCTATAAATGTCTAGTGGCGTACTAAAATTATAATGAATTATTAACATAAATTTACTCAACTATTCAGTGACTCGGATCCGCTCGCCTAACAGTGAGGTTGAAATTCTCGTTAACCATGCAGCGAGCGAATAATAATTTTACATGTATTAAAAGTCGTGATAATCGAACGGGCGCGTAAAAATCCGGTGAAATCATGGCTGCCGCATAAATATCGTGCATTCGACATCGTCCGATTTTTAATTAATTAATTTTCTCACTACACCTCTCCTCTCTACCGTTCAACCGGCAACTCGAATAATTTAAACGATCAAGTCGTTCGTATAAATCAACGTTCGCGATCGTTCGCGGATCTAAAAACACGGAAACACAATCAGTCGTAAATCGTTAAAGATCGGTAGAGGAGAGAGAACAGGTGTTAATATTTCATCGTAGTTTGAACACGAGCTCGACGCCGCGATTGCGGAATTATGTAAATTTGAAAATTCGAAAACAGAGAAAGAGACAAAAATCGACAACTCCTTCCCCCGCACCGAAGAACGGATCGAGGATGGCTGTCTCGGATTCTCTAGATTCTACCGTGTGGGCTTAGCTGAAACACACGCTCGTCTTAAAAATTCTTAAGAGTCCCTCGTTGCTTCGCTGACAGACAGACCGACGGCTGGACCGACGTCTTTGCGACGAACCGAGCGGCTGCGAGCCTGAGGTGTTCAACCCGCGGCCCCGCGACTAAAGCGCGCGATCGTGTCACCCATCCAGCCGATGTCACTCGACGCCGAGACGGGCGAAGAAGCGTCGCCTCTCCTCTCTCCTCTCTCCTCTCCTCCCTCTCCTCTCTCCTCTCTCCGTCTCGCCCCGTGTTTTGCTCCTAATAGAACGAGCCGCGCGTGTATTTGCATCCCTCTCTTTCTCTCCGCCTCTCTTTCTCTCGCTCCTCTTCCAGCAGCCCATCTCCCGTGTCTACTGTCTCGAATTGTGTCTTTGACTGAGTGACTGACTCGCGACCGACGTCGTGACCCGCGGAGAAACCGCGACTATTTCCGTTGGATTCATCCGATCGATTTTACTCCCGTATAAACTGCACGCCGATTTTTAACCCGATCCCCCTTTGCCAAAGGGTTGGGGTAAGACGACGCGATACTTGAACACCTCGTCACGATCTCCATTACTTCCGTTTTCTTGAACAAGCTTTCGACAACCCTTATAAACAACGAAATCCGGGATACATGCGCTGGAAAAATTCATTCCGTGCTCGGGAGCAAATTCTGACAACTGATAACTGGTTTCGGAGACAAAAAAATAAAAATAAATAAATAAATAATGTAGATTGAGCGATATTGACCAAGATGATATTTTAAAACTTTTTGCGCAATATGAAAAATTAAACGGTAGATTTTTCACCGGTAACAGAATGAGATTTTATATATCTTGAATGAATATTGCAATTACTTTAATTCCAAGTCACCGGTGATAAAAAAATTGACGCGAAGTTAAAGTGCTGAAAAATCGTAAACGAATAAATTCCTCTTGCCTTCTTCGCATTCGAATGTATTATTTAATTTTTGCAGCACAGCTAGAACCAGCATTTTTTTTCAATCCAACTTTTCCCGTACGAATAATATTATAAGCTCCGATGTAAATATACAGCTTGGCAAAGAGTAGGTATATCTATCAGGCGTTGGATTGATAAATGGTTACGCGGTCCGCCCGCAGGTATACATATACGACGAACAATATGTGTGTTTCTATATCGATATTTGACGATGCGGAAAACGAAGACTTCACATATCTGCAGATTATACGTGGTTGTACAATTTCCGGTCGATACAGAGGCGTCGGTTATACCTAGAATAAGAAGATTCTAATGGAACGGAGGCCTTTAGACGAATTAAAAACGACCGAACTTGCATCTTAATCGTCTCTTAATGAAAATCGTCTGGGTTTAGGCACATGTAACACTATCTCGCGTGGTTGACGCGGATAAATTAATTAACCCTAGTTCCTTACAATATACCGAAGCTGGAGCGCAAAATTATTAATCAAAATCATAAGCCAACCGAATTCACAATCCAAACGCAAGTCAGTAATACACACCTAGGTTCACGTCGGTGTCGGTCAGTTTGTTGTGTAGACCAGAACGGTGTTGCAGAGTCTCGGGATATCTCCAAGCCAGGCGGAATATCGATGTCGGTAAAACATGGTGATAATTAATCATGATAATATCAGGGATTCAACAATATTATACGCGTATAATACACGCTCGAATCTGATACCGTGCGAACCTACGACGTTTGCTGCATAACCGCGCTGCGTGTTACTCTAACGGAAAACGCTGAAAAGGTGGGGAGAAGGAGGAGGAGGAGGAGGAGGAAAAAGTACCGAAACACGAGAAAAAACGGAGTTCTATATTCGCTGCTGTGAAATGGGACGAAACGAAACGCATCGGCGGGCATGGTCCGAACTCCGCGACGACTATTTATTAAAAAGTCGACGTCGGCGTCGCCGTCGGCGTGCCACGTCGGGGGGAAAGCGATAACGCCTGCAACGGAGCGGGTAGTCATTAGCGGTGAACCCCGACAGCGAATGCCGGCACACCTTGTACCTTTGCGATGCACGTCCGCGGAGCCGCTGCAGCTCCGTAACCCATTTCCTCTATTTTTCACGCGACACTTACGCACGCGTGATACGCGACAGCTGACGATTTGCGGAGCGATTCAGTTTCACTCTCATCGAACCCGCGATGTCGCGTAATAACGCTGCGTCGGAAATCAGACTTGCAGTCGTCTCGTATTCTCTGGTCCACAGAGTTTCTGCCAGACTCTTCCGTTCCTCGGTGAAAGGATCTATTAATAGTGTCATTCGTTACTGCCGTAGATGAGCCGCCTCTTTAATATCCGCATCCGTTCCGACTCCGCTTCTAATTCCTTATCGCTTCAGCTCCGTGGGCGAAGAGTGGACACCTGTTTCCTTTCGGTCGTAGTTCGCGAATCGTTTGTATAACACCTACGATTTTATCGGGTAACCGATCGTCGAACGATAACGGATCGTTGATTTATGGATATAGCGGAACTCGGCTTGATCAGCCACCTCGAAAATTGACAGTTGACACGGAATTGGGTGCTTAAGGTAAGTGTACCAGTTATTGACACGTTCAGACCCAATTATCGATCCTTTTATTTTCCAAAATTATTAATTTACGGCACAAATTGCGAATTTCTCGATGACTGAAACCAATCGCTAGATGGTTAGACACTGCAACTTTATTTTTTTTGCTAACTTTATAACCAAGGATTGAACAGATACAACCAAACAAGGTAAATGATTGGGAAAGAGTCAATAACTGGTACGCTTATCTTACACGCGCAACGCGCGTAAGTAGGTAGAATTCTTTGTTCCGTATTTCTCCGTCAGTGACATGATTAATCCAATTACAAACAAGCCGCGAAAACTGACGACGGGTCTTTTGGGGATGACGAATCGCTGTTGCGTTTTGTTATTATACGCACCCATTTAAAGCTTTGACCAGGACGGTTGTGTACAAGTTGCTCCAAGCATGCAAGGAGAAACTTGCCCGTCGTATTCGGGGCGCTTATCTGATCGTGTAAAGGTCAGAAAGTTTCGTGTTTCATGGTTACGCGCGTATAACGTACGCGTGAAATTATAAAAAAATTTCGATGAACCAATTTGTTCCTGTTTGTGAATATTGTACGAGGCGATGACACAACGACGATAAGTATGTGCAGTTGGCGCACAATGTGATAATTCACTTGGGTATCGCGACGGTACTCCTTAACCGAGGCTTGCAAGTGTGCAGGCTTTGCATTATATTTACGACCGAGGTCTGCTTAACAAATAGGCAAAGCAGCTGCCAACTGACCAGTTTGCCGCCGCCTGCTTATGCTGCTCTTGGACTTAGGTGCATCATATACCTGATGCAGCTATGAGAGATCGTCGCAATAAAATTAACGAGGTCACAGACGCGTCTCGTATATATATATATATATATATATATATATATATATACGCAAGGCACTTTATTTACCAGGGAATGTATTACATTCAGCTTCTTGCCAGGTTATTCTCTTCGCGATGCTGACGGACTATACCTGACGACATTTTATACTGTTTATCCGTAAGAAAATCTTTCATTTTCAAATATGCCGTTTGAGGGACGAATTTTTCTGAAAATTTTTTTGCGGCAGAAATTCTTTGGCTTTCTATACCTTTACGAAGTAATATGTGCTTGAAGAGAAATTAAAATCTTAAATTTTTCGACAATTTTAAACTCACCTGCGATCCAAGTCTCCATCTTCTGCTCCGATCTGTACAGATTCTCGAGAAAGAAGGCGAACGTATTGCTGATAAATTTTACAGGTATTCGTTTCGTTGTCGGCTTTTGGAAAACTGAGAAACTGGTTCAGGATATTCGGTTTTAAATTACACAGTGACCATTTTCCGAGCAAAACAATTTCACGAGAAAGTTCTTCACGAGAGGTTTTTTTTTTCTTTTTCATTCTTCTATTCTCGGCTTCAAATTTGGGATTTCGACCACATGTTCGCACGGTCAGAGACGTTGTTGAATTCCGTGACCCTCTCAGGACTCTGCTGGCCGAGAAAAAACCACATCTTTCAATTTCTCAGCATACTTTGAAAAATCTATATGGTTACAATATATGTATATACCAGAAGCTTCTACCAGTCAATTTGAACCAAAAATTCAAATTATCACTGATATTTGAATTTCACGAAATAATTTTTGTTAGTGATTGAAACCTGTTGAGCATGAAATAATTAAGATTAAGTATCGAAACTCAGTATCGGTGCAAGTTTGAGTCAAGTTTGATCACGGAGACAACAAAAAAGCAGATTTGGCTCAAAATTGCAGAAAAAGAGAAAATCAACATATTTTTTTTTTTTTGCAAAATATACTTAATCAAGTACAGAATCTACTCTAGAAAAAGTGCGCACTATAAAATCTGCTACATTTATAATAAAAAATACGATTTACATTGGTACTTTTTACCGAAAACCTCGAGGTGTCCATCTTTGGACACAGTTGTGAGTAAAATCTGTTCCGCTTCTTGCATCCGCGATCTCTGAAAACTTGCTTGATACCTAATCGACGGTTGATACTTTGTTCCAGGCACGGTGAACGCGAACGGTGAAACGAAACGACAGAGGACCTCATACACGAGGTATCAGACCTTGGAGCTCGAAAAGGAGTTCCACTTCAATCGGTATCTGACAAGGAGACGGCGTATCGAGATCGCGCACGCGCTCTGCCTTACGGAGAGGCAGATAAAGATCTGGTTTCAAAACAGAAGAATGAAGTGGAAGAAGGAGCACAAAATGGCGAGCATGAACATAGTCCCGTACCACATGTCGCCTTACGGCCACCCCTACCAGTTCGCTCCGCACCCGGGACAGTTTGCCCATTTGGCCACATAGGACGAATTCTCGCCCGCCGAGCTTGGAGCACACGCGGTCCGGTTCCCCGGGATGTACGGCGAGCAGAACTTTTAGAGCTTTTCCTTCATTTTTTCCACGACTATCGCGATGTCCGCTGGTCTCCTCCGGCGACGGAGCTTTAAAAGCTCGCCGCCGGGGCGGACGGGCGGAATTTTGCATCTCTGCGTGCGATTTTCCCGCGTCGCGTTACGACGGGGGCGCATCGGAAAATTTGGTGCCCGCGTCTAATGGGCCGCGCGGTTATTTGCCGATGGAAAAAGAAGCCGAAAATTCTGTCTCAAAATGAACACAAAAAAAAAAAAAAGAAAACAACAACATGTTGATAACGCCGTTATTTCCGGTTGATAATTGACTGGACGCGCTCCGAGTACGTGTAAAGGATTCTCGTGTTATACGAGTGAAATGATCGTTTCACTTGTACGGTTATGTTACATAACGCAAAGAGTTCCAATTTAGCGGGCGAGGTAATCGAATACTAATATAAATATATATATATATATTTAAATATAAGAGTAGAAATTAGCAATATAATTAAATAACTACCCAAAACTTTCCAGCTGCTCACTGCTTTTTATCACCGCGTTAAATTCATCCAAGAAATTGAATTCTTTTCGATTGTTACACTTTTCGTTTCTGTCTATTATTGTTATTAGCGTTTTTTATTTATTTCTTTTTTTTTTCATTTCTTTTCTTCCCCACGTCTTCGGCTTAGACGATGATGATCCTTGCGGGCGAGGTTCCGGTAGTAACTTATCCTGCAAAGAAACGCGAAAATGTTATATAAGGAATATAAATACAAAACTATAATTGATAGACAAGTGCAAAAGAAAAAAATACGCGAAATGCAAAGAAGAATTGTATAAAAGGAATAACTTTTAGACGCTCGGCGGTGTTTTTAATAATAATAGTAATAGCAAAGTTGAGGAAAAAAGAAAAATAAAAAAAAAAAAAAAAAAAAACAACGACAGATAGAAAGTGTAAAAAAAGAGGATAATATGGAGGGAAGAAGCATCGGTTACTGGTCAACGACAGAAATATATTTCGAGTCAGTTATTATTCTGTCATTGTAAGTTTATATCTCTAAGAAACAGAGAACGAGTCTAATAATATATAATGTGTATATCAAAGTTGTAAGAAATGTTAATTTGCCCGACGCGAATGATAAAATAGTTGGCAGCTGAGGCTCTAGCGCGCTCTCTCTTTGTAAATATATATAGTGTGCACCAGATACTGCGCCTGCGAGCGACCGATAATATTCTATATGTTCTACAATAATAAGTTATAAGGGGAGGACCCTGCAGGCGCAGTATCTGCTTTCCTAAAAGTCTGTACAATATGTCCTGAATATGTGTGTCCGAAATGTGTATTTGGGGTCTAGGGGTTGCAGTTCGTTACAGACAGGGCGACACCCGAGTCGCGAATCGCGCAGCTCGTTACGCTGCGTTATATAATTGGTTGATAAAATCAGTAAATAAATAATCGGTTAGATGATAATCGCCCCGAAGCTGCAGGTGTGTAAAAATTAATGCAGGGGTAAGGTAAGGGGGATGGGAAGAGGGGTGAGGGGGGGTGGGCTGCGTATGTGTGTGCGTGTGTGTACCTTCCTAACTGTAAAATGTGCGACGCGCATGCGTGTGGCGCCTATGAGGAATAATTGGATCTTGTGATACGAAAACCGTCGCTATGTGTTTAGTTTTTATTACCTCGTGTTACGTAGTTGGAAATGCGAGGCGGGTTATGCGATACGAGAAGCAAATTCGGAAGCATACAGGGATCTAAGTATATACCGCATATATACACACATATATGTATATATATATACACATGCATATATATATATATACATACCTATACTGAAAGAACAAAAACACGTCATGAAAAAATGAGAAATGCGACAAAAAAAAAAAAAAATCGATAAAAAATAACTGACTAATGAATAAAATTAAAGTAAACTTGATAAAGAAAATTATTAAATTGTACATAATTATTATTGAAAATAACGAAAAAAAAAAAAAAAAAGAAAACAAAAAAACAAATGAATACCATGCGGAAGATGAGAAGTGAGTGAAGAGAAAGAAAAAAAAATACAAAAACAAAAAAACAAAAAAAAAAACATACGATATAACGCGATATTAATGATGTTGTTATTGTACGCGGGATTTTTTCCTTACGGAACGAGGATGCATTTCGAATCCTGAAATTTGAATTTCTTTTCGTTTTTTTGTTCATCACCCCTTTCGTTGTTTTCGACGTGCGTTTACGTCAATTATTGTATAAATCGAGAGAAAAAAGGAAAAGGAATACTCAAAGCTTTCCGAAATGCATCCTTGTTAGATCGTGAGTGCCCGGTATCGTATAGACATATTTAAATAACTAAATAATAGTAATTATTATTAATTATATCGAGAGTGAGTCTGTTGCTAGTGACTTGGTCCAGTGTTAATAATGTATTTTATTTGTTTCGTTACACGATTTTTTCCATTTTTCTTTTTTTTTTTTTGTTTTTTTTTCTTCTTTATTTTTATGAAACTTGTTTTCTCGTTGTTTCTCGCCGCGTGTCGTATACACGCTCCGTACCTATGAACGCCCATAGCTGTGGTAAACTTTCAAGCACCCTCGGCAGAACGACGAGGCTTCGACTTCGAATTCTCGGACAGACGGATGGATGATAACGAATAACAATGATAATAATTAGTAGGAACGATATTCTGAAATCATTATCATATATTTTCTTTTTCTTCCACCGTAATATACGTATAAATAATAAATATATATCCATCGACTGTAACTGTAATACGGGTTGATCAATGTTAGCTCCGATTGATCGAGCGATCGAAACTCCTTATTCGATGCAAGAGGGTGGCGCGCGCTGGTGCGTTCACTTACTTAAGTTAAGCTCAAGTATTACGTTCGCGTAGCGTTTGCAAATGTTACTTCATTCCATGTAATATACGTAATAGACTAACTAAAATACCTACCTACTACATCTACGTAACCCTAGAGCACCGTACGTGTAAGATCATATGATTATATAACTTAAATTGTAATTATTAAATGGTATGACGTCAAAAAAAAAAAAAAAAACAACTCAGGCAAATCGTCATTCAGTCATTTCGTATTCTAAATATTATCAAACTGTATGTATACTTGAAACCGATTTCCCAGCATGCAAACTATTTCAAAGGACACCATATCAAAATTCATTTTTACTTCTCAGCAAGAATATTGTGCAAATACGCCTCACCGCGAAAGTTGGAATGAGTCGTTTCTTTTTCTTTTTTTTTTCGTACAAATACGGTTCTTCGCTAAAATTGAAATTCACTGTTCCATCTCAGAAACGGAAATGTGGCGTATGTCAGATTAGAATTTTTTTCAATCAAGCCACAACTGATATGACCATCAGTTTGAAAGACGTAGAATATCAAGTCACGGTTTAACTAAATTTCTAATTGAGAAACCAAGCAACCGGTGTATTGATCACAGCGCGTTAAACTAATCGCCGAAATTTTACAATACATTGCTTTACTTCGATCTTATTTCAAGAAATTGAACCGGCATCGCCGTGTCCAGAGAGTCCTTCAATTCGAAGCAACCTCCCATGCGCTAACGTGTGTGTGTGTAAATCATATATTTATTTACAGTCTCGCATCATTGGCGATAAGATCACGTGACAACTACGGGGGGTCGACCTAGTGACACCCCCGACATAGAGACGCGAGGTGCGGGGGCGAAGAACTAAAAGTCACGGTTGCGCCCGGCTATCTCAAGTCAGTGAGTTGGCCGGTTGTCCGGCAAACCGAAACTGGTTGTTCAAGCTACCGCCGATGATCAAGCACCTTTGAATCGTTACCCGAGTATCACGTCGCATTATCGATACACTCCGGTATACAACCATGACACGAGGAAAAAAGAAGACCGTTTCGTTTGTGCACCGCAGGTTGCACCCTTTCGGTACGGTGCTTTATCACCCGCGGTCGAAGACTGGAAGCTCGCATTGGCCGATTAAAACCGAGGGGTTAACCACGCCAAGAAGTCATTCGAAGCGACGCACTCGCTCGAGTTCACGTGCGCTCTGATCCGTTCCAAAGTGGTCAAGTACCTCGGGACTGAAACGGATCCTGCTACGAAGCAGGATCCACGAGTCGGTGTTTTTTCCCACGGTTGCCGGGCGGTGGTGCGCAGGTATTTCCACGTCTTAAATGACTCACGAATTATATGCAGTGGTAAAAATTAGGTCGAGGAAAAGGATTCCGCTTCGCGCCCAGCGTCCTCCGGCGAGCTTAAGAAGGGTGTAAAAATTTTCGGTGAAGGATCTCGCGCGGCCGCATAGTTGGAATAATTATAACTCAGGCTGCCCTACTAAATCAAGTGTGGCTGGTACCTTTTTAAGCTCCTTCGCGGCACTAAAGAATCTTCGGTCAGGGCCTTCCGCCATCTATCTGGATGGACCTAGGGGGAGGATGCGCGTATAGGTTAACGGGGGCTACTACCTGTGATCGCGAGGAGAGGAAGGAGTTCGGCGGTGCGGCTCGGCGGGCGAAGCGGCCCTCAGATAACGCAATCTTGAGTTATTTACGGCAACAGAGTGTCGGAGACGCGTTGCGCCGCGTTGCTTTGCGCCCCGCTGATCGTCCTACGCACTTGCCGCCCGGATTCAGCGTGTAATAAGCTGTTCACCGAGTGTCGCTTGCACGCGTAATTCTATAAATATTAATAATAATTTATCGCGTCAGTCCTGCGGACGGGCGCTTTGCCTGCGTTTGTAACTCGGAGTGAGATTCGTGTGCAAGAGTATTAGCATTCCATATATCGCTTAACGCGTTTGCGTCATTTATTTTTATACCGTTACCGCAACCGAGCGGCCGCGCACCACTTCGTAATTAATATTGCACATGCCTATGATAGGTGGCTGCGTATGTCGAATGTACGTAGGTGAATGCGTAAATGCGCACGCGTCGCGTGAGGCTAGTTTTCATTTAGATCGGGTGAACTTAGAGTTAAATGTAGCGAATCGGAGAGGTGTTCCGTACACGAATTACAAAAGTGAAAGAGAAAAAAATCGTCAAGAAAGAATTCTTTCCAGAGACGTGCAGTTATTGAGCTCAACTTATGGTGAACCACCTCCGTACTCGGTGCAGGAAAACTGACTTCCGTCGTTTCTCAGCGATTGCATTAGAGCGAATATCTGTCAAACATTTTTTCTTAATGTCCCTAATTTTTTTTTTTATTGGCCAGTCGAACGCGCGCGATATCGTCGGCTGAATCTGATCCCGTACTTAATGCATTGCAACGCGTCGCGGCCCGGCGCGGTTCGTTAAAAAGCTCGTTTCAGACTCGTGTTATGCTCCGCGTTGAATGAAGCTTCATTTGCAAAGTTTTCAACAAAAAGAAAAACAAACGGTGTACAGAATTATATAAAAGTTACTCAACGCAGCGCGCTTTTAACTTATACATATACGTATATACAGTATATACGAGGTCTTCGTGTCAATAGGTGTATAATGCCTCTCGCCTGCCGCCAGTCACTCACTCAGTCAGTCATTGATACTCCCGAGTGATTAATGAGGAGGATTCAAGGTGTGGGGCTGCAGGGACGGGTCTAACAGAAAACCAAAAGAACCCTTTCGCCGCCCGCAGCGGCCGAACGCGGCTTGTAGAGTCTCAAAAAATGTGGCCGGAATTAAACAAGTTCGTTTTTTATTTATTTCGCACGATACAGCTGCGCTGAGTTGTCGGTATGGAAAATTGTACAATACGAGAAAACGTACAACAGATAGATACGTGGATAGTTTATTATTTCCCCGTCACAGTATTGGGCAATTTTAATGGTACATACAGACAATGAGCGGTACAAGATATGGATAGCCGAGTAATAATTACAGTAAAGCTAGAACGCGTGCGGTGCAAAAGAGCATCGTAGAAATGGACTGCGGGTCTGCGGAGATGGCAAAAGCAGCAGCAAAGAGGGTACGAAGGTTGTCTTTGCTGAAAGAGCGACAGCGTCGGGGAGGTCTGAAGAAATCGGGATCAGGGACTCCGGAGACTTTGGAAGAAGTTTAGTAAAACTCTTGGCCGAGAAGGAAGATGCGTTGCTTCGGGTGGGTAGGTAGGTAGGTACAAACGTACGATACATATGTAGGTTTGTACATCGAGGTAGGTACGCGGGGCTCGTCTCTGTCCGTTCGAACGTCCGTCTGTCCCTCCGTTGGCTGTCCGCAAACGGAGCGGAGCAAGACTTCAGCACACTCACTCCTGTACGACGGAGTCTGAATAACAAATCTCTCCAATTCACATGTCGACATCAAAGAAGATAATATAAACGCTGCGTCGATACATCGTCTACAAAACCTTAATGTTTTATTAATGCGATCTCCGTACCATCTCGCCGCATCCAGGTTTCGTCCTCTCCTCTCTTCTATATCCTATCCTGTCGAGCGATGTCCTATTTCGCTTCAAGCTCCGTTTTATGTCGATTTACTTTGTTTCGCTACGCGCGATCTCATGGGAGAACCGGGCTTACCCCAGACTTTGAGCTTCGTCGATAAAAAGCACACCTCCGAAGATCCGACGAGTACAATATGAGTTACCGATTAGAAATTTTTACTCTTCCCGAAGGATGACGAAACGAAAATCTCTGTCACAGGTCCGTCGGGCGAATGTATAACGGTTATTCAAAGCTTAGTTGAGTAAAGTATTTCGGCAACTGTGTACAAGAATGTTTTAACACCAGCTCGTGTATGCAACCACTGTCAAGGCGGTCTTTCACTTTCACAGAATCACCCCACTTACACGGTTTTTTTTGCGGTAGAAACGAAACGGTATGTACGGGGATGACGGCGCGTAGGCCGGTAAAAAGATTGGTGACGATTCTTAATTGCCGTGACAGGATCGCCAGGCATGCGGTCCTGCCAGGAGGTCTCTCGGGCCGGAGGATGGCGCGCGGCTATTTCACGCGCCGATGTGTGCGCACGGTCAGAGCGCTTCGACGTCATACGAGGGCTTTAGGACCCCGGGTACGCGTTACAAAATGCTTGCGTATGGAAGCTGGAGGAAAGCACCGCGCGCCGCGCGTTTAATCGCATGCAGGAATGCAGGCAGCGCGGTTGCGGGAACCGAACTGACGTGAAACCGAGTTTTCAAACTCCGGGTGCACTCTCAGAGGTCCACCCTGATCGCTCGCTCTCTTCTTCCTTGAGGCTGAACTCGGGCTTTCCGAGTCCCGATGCCGGATCACAGCGACTGCGGCACCGGCTGATTCTTTCTGAGTGACAGCGCTGCGCATCAAGTTTATATGCGCGTGTGTTTAAGCCGGCATGCACGGTGCAGCACACTCGGCGATCCCGGTATTATACACATCTATATATAACTACTTGCGCGAGATCCGTCTTCGCCCGGTAAGCAGAAGAGCTTTTAAACAAAGGGGACTGACTGCCGTGCGGGGTTTTCATTACGTCATTTTTTTTTTTTTTTTTATTGTTTTTCATGTTTTTTTCTTCAACGCGTAAGCTCTTCGAATGTTTACAATGTTGCACGGGTTATTTCTCTTCTTCTGCTTACGTCTTGGTGAAAAATTGAACGAACAAGATAAAAAAAAAAAAAGAAAAAAGATGACGAGGTGGCGGAAAAGGAGGATGATGATGATGATGATGATGAGGAGGAAGGTGAAAAAATACAACAACATGCGTGTGCCGTTACACTTGTTCACGTTTATCCAAACAACACGTCGTCACTTTTCAACTTCCGCTGATTAATCGAATTTTAAATCAAAACATGGCGAGGCGACCCTCAAGCACTGGCGGGAAATTCGAACACATTGTGGGGGGGGGGGATAAATTCATTCATGCGGAGAAGAAATAACTGCTCGATAACGCGTTGTTATAATATAACAGCAGCCGTTAATTAGTCTTTTGATGTGTATAATCCCTTACGGGAGAAAATTTGTCAGACGTCGACTGGCCGCAGTTTGATAAAATGAAAGTGTAACGAATTCTCAGAACAAATTCAGATCGCGTTCAAATCGTCTATTCTCTGATTGTTTGTAAAAGACCCTTTTGCCCCGCGTTAAGATGAGCATAGAATTTATTCACGCTCCTATACAGGAATCAATCACGGCATAAATAAAGTTCGAAAAAAAATTTACCGACTCATGTATCTCAATCGTTGTTCGCTCACTCTTCTCCTACATCCAAAGCGAGCTGACCCAGAAATGGAAAAGCATTTTATCTCCCCGTCAGCACGGAATCTTTCTCGATACAATCACAAAGCTTCTACCACGGCTTCCTGTTTTCTCACCTTATAATTCCTGGGAAATATTCACGCGGAGCGATTGTCAATCAGCGTTCGTCGGCTAATGACGAGATTCCGATACCGACGTCGAGGCGCGTTACGACCGGAATGAAACTCGTCTGGCCCCCGACCGATACGCGAGACAGCTTCGCTCTTGCAACGTCGGTCGGAATTCGAAATATCTGCGAGTTTCCAAGATGTAATAACGAACGACAGTATGAGAGAGGAGAGAACGAGAGGATAACAAACGAAACGAGAAAGTCTGCGGCGAGGGTGCGGGTCTCGTCCCGGGCAGGCGGGGCGGCGGAACTCCGGGGTTCATCTGTGTATGTGTGTTTGTAGCGGGAGCCTCCGGTGTTTTCCGGACAAAAATTAATGATCCTTCTTCCCCCGAGCCACTCGGCGTTCTCCAACTTTCCTCGCATTTCCAATTATATACCTGCGCCCTGCACAGGTTACAGTGCCGAATACATCATGCGGCGAAAACCGTGCTCCGTTGCCGCTCGATCGGGGACCTCGCGGGGTTTTGGGTCCTGTCTGACCTCGCGGCGTGTGGCCGGGAAACATGGCGAAAAGTGCGAGTCCGACCGGAAGGCTGGACTGCAAGGCTTGCGCTGATTTATAAGCGGAACCCTTTTGGGCAAAATTCGCGCAAGGTCGTGCGGCCGGTGGGAATAGTGAGTGTGCCCGGTGCCAATAAAGGCACAAAGGCCCTTGCTCGGCCTCGATTTGCATGAAAGCGAGTCCTGCAATAATTTTCTTTCGCCGGACGGGCGAAAAGGGTTTCCTCTTGCAACGGCAGCGGCGGAGGAAAAGCGGAAAATTCCGGGAAACGAGGAGCCGAAGACGGGCCCCGATTCCCAAGGGAATCGACGTTGCGCGGTAAGGGCATAAATCAATTAAAGTGTAAATTATAATGTGCACCAGTGGCGTGCAGGCTAAACAACCACCTGTTGAACTCCGAGCCGGGAAGGGATAAAGGGTTGAAACGCCGTCGGCGTTATCCCGTAAATTTCCTCCCCGGTTTGGCTCTGATCTCCGCGCGGCTTGCTATCTCCGGGTTAATGTGTGCTCGTGCAAACGCTTCCACACTCTCTCGGCACACGCGGTCGTCCTCTCATCTCGCTACGTGATCCGCCCACGTGCTTCCGTTTCCTAATACGCGTTCCCCGTTGTCCCGGTGTCGAGCCCCGCGTTATCGCCAACCGGTTATTCACCGCGTCCAGTTTTGCGAAGGCTTTGAATTTTGTGACGAACAGTTGCGGCGAAAATTCCTACTCGTTGTGCAAATACAGCCGCGAAAAATTGAGGAAATATATGGGTTCGGCGATCGGACGGAAGCCGAGGAGTAACTAAATGTTTTTGCACTTTTTGTTTCCGGAGACCGCGAAGCGGGGGATCGTCGCAAGTATAAAGAAATCAGTGAATCGTAACTCAATCAGGGGTAGATTCCTTCTAGATAAATTGTTTATTGATTAGTTCGGCTCCGTGGGTGGGTGCTGGCTGTCGGGGTGGTGAGAGCCGCTCGATTCACCCATACCAGCGTCTCGGAACTTCCGTGGCTGTAACTTTCTTTGTCTTTACCCTGTAGGCGTTTCTTTCTGCGCTCAAATCGATGCTTGAAAAATATCAAATACGCAGGGGTGCGAGTCATTTCTCTTTTCCGTCTGCACCGCATTCGACTGTAGTTATTCTCGACAGTTCGACGCCGTGGGCGCAGTTCTCACAACCTTTGGATTTGAATTCGTGCAATTTCGTCCGTAAAGTACCTCGCGTATTCTCAAAAAGTCGTCGGTTGAAACTGCTTGAAGAATTCCAAATAAATAAAGAAATAAATTGTAGAGTGGAAGCATTCCGCCAAATGATTTCCGGAGTATTGAATTACCGATGGATATGCAACGGTCGTATCAGATTCACGAATCTTGGAAAAGAAAACGAAGTCTGCGATTCTCCAATTCAACTTACTCAATGAACTCACGATTGTCGGTACAGCTACGCGAGTTCGTCTAGAAATTGTTACCCATCGACCGTCTGTCTAGCCTGCGAAGCGAACCAAAGCAAAGTAACCACAGAAGCTTTCAAATCGCAAAGGGCTGTTCCTCAAGACGATTAAAGCACACCGGAGATTAGTAGAAATAGATTGAATGTCTTGTCGGTTACGGATGACTTGAGAACTTCTCGAACACAGACGTTGACATTGAAACTTAGAAACTAAAATTCGCAGAATAAAAAGACTTAAATATGTTGCAGACGATGATACCGTACGTACATTTAACGTGAAATGAAAGACTGAAATTGCACCGCATTCTTTGAGATCCCGTCAGTCTCGAGAATAGAAAAAAACTCCATAGACCAGAAGTTGTCAATACCGCGGGTTTCTAATTTCGCGAGTTGAATTTGCAGTCTCGGGTAACGTTCGTTGAGTCTTTCTCTCTGCGCGCGGTTGGCAAGCATCGTCGGTTCGGCTGTCACCGACTTGGTAGTATAATAAGGCAGGAAAGTCAAAGAGTAGCTCCGTATAGCTTGCAAAGGAGTTTGCCGTCGAGGAGGTGAGGTGGAATGGGGGAGGACAAGGGGATGGGGTGAAGAGGGGGGAAGAGGGCCAGAACTGTTTTCACCGACATCCAGTCAAGCCAGCCACATCGCCGCGGGTCCCGACGAAGTGTGCGCGGGCAAGGGAGTTCTGTGGCCGTCACGTCAGAGTGACGAGAACCCCCGCCATCCCCCGACATCACCGCTACTCGCCCCCGTGAAGCCCCATCCGCGCCTCGCACCCCCTTCGCTTCAGTTCGCTTCACCCCCGCCGACTAGTAGTCGAGGAATTCGAGTTGCCATAAATCTCCCTTGACGGGCGCGATGCCGCGGGGCCAAGGGGCGCTCGTGGTGAGGGTTCGGAACCCGCTACGCGAGGAATTGTAATAGTTTTGCAGGAGGCTTTCGCGAAGCGGTGCGGCTAATACAACCAGGCTTCAAGGCTGGAGCCGGAGCACGCAGTTTTGCACCTAGACGTATCGAAGATCGAAGAGTGTGAGAGCGCCGGGTAAGGAGGAGCGAAAATTTGCACCCCCGTTTTGCGGGGGCAGAAAAGATCCCGCCAAAGCGAGGGGCGAGAGGCGTACGAAATTCCTCAGGCACTCGAACTCGCGACTGTACGCGAAATGCTGCGGTAGGTTAGAAAAATTTGGACTTGGAACGATTTTAAGGGTGAAATTCATTTCGGGGGCTTAAAACGGGAATAGTTTGCCTTCCTTCCTCCTTCCCTTTATCCTCACGTTACGGATTGTATGGATCTCGCGGGGGTTAATGGAGGGGGTATATCCATCAACCACCCAGAAACGGAGACTCACGGGAGCCGCGTCAAAACCCGGCAGAAGCCTGAAAGAAGCGAAAAAGGAACGAGGCGAGGAACCGGAGTGAGTTCTGGGCCCGCAAACATCTTTATCCATTTTATTATCATTTTTTCCCGGCGATATCGATTCTCCGCAGTTATCAAAACATCAACAATAACACCTCAACTCTCCGCTCGTAATATTAATCACTCTCTTCCTCGGTCCGCTGAACTTGAAGGTGTAATCGCATCTCTGCGCAGAAAGGAATTCCGGAATTATTGCACTTCGGAAGAATCCGAAATGAAAACTGCTTCCGTAATAAATTTTTTTTTTTTTTTATCTTCTCTTACGGACGTGGTAACGGAAGAAAAGCAGAATTGCCGTATCAAACCTTGTGAGAAAAGTTCTTCACTTGGAGTAAATTCTCTGAAGAAATGATAAAATTCAGCTTCTAGTTACTCCGGCAACTATTAGGTATCTCAACCTTTATTTCTTTCCCGCGTGACAAAGTGGGTGGTCACTTTTCTAAATTTTCTCAACGAGCCTGAAATTTCGTGAATTTGTTACCACGGCTGCAGCACGACTTCACGCATTTCCTTGCCAACTGAAGACGACACCGTCTGACGAGCGGAAGAACCGGACGGCATGAGTTGGGGGCGTTCTACGTCATCTCCAATGAAAGACGGTCGGGTCTTCTTCCAAACCCGTACCATGCAACGTCAGTTAGCTGTCCTAGAATACCCGGGAAAGCCCCCAATATCTGTACGCTCGCCGTTGGATGTGCCCTTGGGAGTCTCCAGGTTGGCAAGGAGTTGGCGCGTCGCGACGCCGAGCTAACGCGATATGACGTGGTTGACTGTGTTTCCGCACACACTGACCCATGCGACTGCACACTCACGTGATACACATCCACACACGTGATGCCGCGGTCCTGCGAGCCTTCACCCCCGCCGCCGAGCTATTATGTAATAAAGAACGGTGCTTTCCTGCATCGTACTAACGCTCGTATCAAATACCGCTTACCGCACGAACATATCCATATCCAGCTCCTATCCGTTCTCCCAACGATGCATTGAACGCCCAAGCGAACGGGGCATGGTATTATCGGAGTCATTAGCAACTCATAACTCGCTAATTCCCATCCATTATTTACAAGTCAGTGTCAACCGGCAGGGTGGAAAGCTCTTTCCTGAAAGAGGATCCAATACCTTGAGTTTTCGACGTCCAGTCCAAGGCGCCGCAGCATGGTGCACGACTTGTCATCAAGGCGGACCATGTTCACAACGACTCTTGCTGTTCAAATTCAAACACCCGACTGCCCGGCGTTGGAGGAGGAAAATCTCCCCGACACCTATGCTTGAAGACCTCAACTTGGATGCCTGTTGGCCATAGCCAGCTGCCTGATGCCGGTACAGCTGGCAGTTGGTCTGTTCTTCTAACTGCCACATCGACGAACAAGAAGAGGGAAATGGACAAAGCTAGTTCTGGAAGCCACACGAGATGGCGGAACGTTCGTGAGGCAGCCATCATGAATCAAACCACTTGTCACAAGGCGGTGGGTGTCTACACTAAAGAGAGGTGGGTCTTTCTGACTGGAGCTGCTGCACTCAGGGAGGAGTCGACCATTCAAGACCCTTTCGGATTTTCTCCCAAACCGCAACCGACCACCTGCAGTCGATTAACTGACGTCATCGACGTGGAAACTCTTCCGCTGACCATTTTTCCACTTCAGATCTTCAGCATGCACATCAATGTGCAAGCGACAATAGCACGTGCAAAATTATTTCCACGGTTTATCATCCAGGCCCCAAAAATTGGATGAGGCTAGGCTGAAACAGAACGAATAATCCTCGATTTGGTTCCATTATTCAACAAAATGATTTCCTCATTTAGCCGTGAGCTTACACGCTGCTCCGGAAACATTGTAAATTGGTGAAACTGATGGCTGAAACGATGCTGATTTTGCATGGAAATATGGGATTTGATTATGACTGACGCGATGTTGGGGAAATTTACCAAAAATTCTCTGGCCATCTGCCCAGCGAGTGGTGAACCCAGTGTAAATCACCTGGCTATGGTCACATTAACTGTGAGGTATGGTAACACTGCGGATAGCTTACGACCTGAGGAACAGTTGCACAAATCTCTCCGTTGACAAGGCTATTTCAGTTAACAGAGCCAGGTAACTGAACATCGACCCGTGGTATCCAAGCTTGTTCCCAACTATGGATAACTTTCCAATCGGTAACCCAAGTACCGACCATCAGCCAGTCAATGGAACCATCGCCAGAACAGGTTAACGAATTATAAAGTTGGATAAGAGTACAGCCGTCGAGGTAAATTCAAATATGTGTTTTGTTAAGGGATAGGTACTATTTTTTGCACATTCGTGGTGATTGGAATGGTTTCACTTCCATGTACAATTGATCTAATTGTTACTGCTGCAATATCACATATTTTTTTTTTTTTTTTTAATTTTCTTCTCTTACTCGAAATTCTTTGCCACTGATTATTGTTACCAAAATTTTCCAAAGATGTTTTTCATCGCTTTCACTGTAATGACGGCGCGGCTGTAAACTATGTTCTATCCCCGGCGATGTTGTGAGACAAAAATAACTCGACGACGTTCCATACCCACAATGACTTTGCGTTATCTGAACAGCTGACCGTATCGTGCAGCGTGTCGATTCAAATACCAGTTCAAGTTCAAGGTCATTATTCATGTCGTAGGAAGTGGGTCATAAGGCTGCATGTACAAGTCAATAAATTTTACGTTCGACGAACGGTCTATACGCCCAGAAATTTGCATTCCAACACAGCTGGTAAAATTTCAATGATTAACGAAGCTGACTCGAAGAGACTGGGACAATTCACCAGATTCAATTTGACCTCAACAAAACTGAGCACCGCAGAGTCGTTGTGAAGATAACCGTAGAAAAATTTGCATTTCCATTTCTATCTGATATCGTCTAGCATGTGACGTAAGCGATTTGTTTTTTTAAGCCCAGAATAGTCTCCGCACTTCTTGTTTGAGAGTCTCCCGCCGGAAGCGTCGACGATTTCGAAAATTTTTACCCGAAGACCGTTGCTGGCGTGCAGCTTGCACCTCGATTTCACTTGGACTTTTGCGTCTATTGTGGGGCCTGACGTGGGGCTCCGACGGTTGTTTTACGACCGACCCAAAAACCGAGGGAACCAAACCATGGCCTACCAACACGCATAGCAATAGTTTCGAGTGCGTTGGCCCGGCGGCTGGGCTACTGTCGCCAATGATAATTTATGGTAATGCCGTTTCATACCGGCGAGGTTGGAGCGAGAAGCAAGCGAGGCAGTCGCTTGGAAGACGCCGTGGGAGCTGGTCGGATGCGGCTCAACCAGCGGACGAGCTTTTTGTAAAATTCGGTTATTACGTGCCTCAATAACTAACTCTGGCCGGCCTTAGGCCTGCAGTTGAGAACAGTTCGCAATCTCCTCTACCGCCCCTTGACGCCGGATGCAGTACTTGATTCCGGTGAACCGATAAGGTGACGCCCAGCGTCGCTCAGCGTCACATAGCGTCGCCAACACTTATCCGGCACTCCGAACCGGCCGCGCCGAACTCCAACAGCGCGCGCGCAGCGCTCTACGATTTCGCTTCCTCCTGGGATTCATGAGTTCGTTTTCGACTACCCGTCACACCGCAGGCGCCGGTTGCTCCGTTTCAACGAAATCTTCTTCGGGGGACTTTGTTGCATAAATATCAAGAGGCTCTTCAATCCATCTATCGATAGGTGAGTACTGTGCACTAGTTTTATATTTGATCCCTTTTTTTTTTTTATACTCGTATATACATAGTTCGGACCTCCTGCTCTCCCGCCCTGTCCGACCGTATCATAGGGGATGGTTTCAAGTGCACGGGATATCTCGGTAACGGTTTCGATGCAATCTTTCTCAGTACGAAAGCTAGATAATGTGTTGGAAGAAATTGTTGGTTGGCTCTTGACGTGAAGATAAACAAAGCAATCGAGACAGCGAGTCATTGACATTTTGTTTATACGATATTTGTAAAGTTGACATTGAGATTCAACTGTTTCTTCATTTGCGACCTAAATACGAATCGATTTTATATTTATTGGGAAGCTTCGGTTATTTCTACTCAATGCTGCTGCGACTCATGATTTTTTTTGTTTTCTCTTTCATGGCGGGGCGAAACAACGCAATGGCGGGTAAATCGGTGCGCTACGAGGGGTGGCTTTTACCCCCAAAAAATCACGGGTCTCTGGGGCTCCGCTACTAGACACTCGTTGCGGGCATGCGTGTGGAATTTGCGCGCGCATATAGGAACGCATGATGGCCGACGTCTGTCTCAAAATATTCCTAAACGGTTTCCAAAATTTTTTAAAATCGATTTCAACGGATTATCATTATTTTCTCTGAATGATAAATCACTTTCGCCGACTATTGTGAAGTTCTGGATTAACAAATAACGCTTTGGGAAGGTGTCTGTTTCAGCGTAAACATTTTTGTCGCGAGAAAAAATATTCAGGTATAGAATAAGAGGATTAAAAGTAATTGCTGATTAGGTGCCATAATTTTTAAATACATTATCATATGAAAGTCTTGGGCTTGTATCAATGCGTCATAATGTACAGCTGTATACAATTCAAGTAGAAACATCAGCTGCAGAGAATGAGATCAACCGCTATTTTGATTTAGGATTTTGAACGACAGTCATACGGAGATAATCTCTCTTTCAATTTTTCGCGACATATTTTAGTAATGCTAAGAAAATAATTTCCTTAATCGATTTCTTTGTAGAGATATTAGAAATTTGTTTCACTTTACCGTTTCAGTTGTTATATTTTACCTTCATCTATTAGTAATTGATGTATCGAAATGTTCTTATCTAGTAAAATCATCTCAATCGTACTAAATAACATGATCTGCAAAGAGTAAAAGTTAAACAATGTTTGATCAGAGGCCATACATAAACTGCTTTTGGTTCAACTGTGCAATAAAAACGACAAAGTAGCTTCCTGTAAAATCCCGGATTTTATATGAGTATTACAACCGAAAGATTGACTCAATAAAATCCGAATTTTTGAAAATTCGAATATATCGGTGTTCTATCTGTAAACGTGAAAATTTTTGGGGTTTAGATGAAAAACGGAATACTCCAAGCGCGATAAAAAGTTATGACGTTGAAATTTCGAATCTAGATCTTCGATCTGTGTCCATCGAGTGTAAGTGAGTTTGGATGGAAACAAAACATGTGGAAATCATACGTGACAGAAGTGAAACTACTGAAGTTTATATGATTGATTTACCGCAACTTCAACTACTCAAAAAATGGCTCTTTGAATAACTTACATCCAAACAGTGGGGCTGACGGAATGAGAAACTGAGGGAGAAAATGAGATAAAGACGGATAGGGAGGATTAGCAATTTCCGGTGTTTGTTTGAAATAGTAAATTAGTGTTTGTGCTCGGGCCCAAACGAGTGGCGGCACGCAGACCCGCACAAAGGAAAGACCGATGGTAAGGATCGTATACAGGTTTCATAAAATTGCCCTTAAAAACATTGTTCATTTACCCCCGCTAAAGAAGTTTCACTTCAAAAATCAAGCGTCAGCATTTTGCACACGTGCTGATGTCAGACGGGCAAAAAGAAAGGGAGATAGAAGAGAAAGAGAGAGAGAGAGAGAAGGTGCAACGACCTCGCGCAATTGAAACACCGAAACGTGTATACGTTGTACCTATACGCGTAAAGACGTGCGTCTAGAGTCAATAAGCTCGCCTCCCTCGAGGCATCTCGCAGCGCGATATTGCGACTCGGATATTTTTTCGCATCAGGAATAATTTCGCGTGCCATGCCGATGAGTATCTGCCCCGAAGTGTTTACGACGTGCGTATTCTCGCTTCGGCAAAAGTTGGTGTAACGGCCACTATCATCCCGCATCGAGGCACGAGAGACTTGAACTTACGCCGAGGCCCAATCAAGGACGAACCGGCCTGACTGCAGCTTCGGCCGCATTCCATGAGCACCTCTCCTACCTTCGAACCCTTGAATCAGAGGCCAGTTCGATGACGCCCACCGTTTTTATAAATCGGAGCCCCGAAGCTGCGACTGCATCAAGCGCATTGTTGCACTTCCATCCCACGCTTCGAACGCTGCAACGATCGTTTCAGTCTAGAGTCGAGCGATTCTGCGCCTTTCGTACCACTGCAGGGACAGATCTTGGAACCGGCGCAAACTCGGCGGGTGCACGATGCTCACCGACTCCTGCACTTTGCATCTTCAACGATTATTTTTACTCCTCGGCAATATTCGCCTCTCGTTCCGCGCGATAAAGTCCCGAGAAACTATTCCCGCAATCGTTGGTTCATCTCTCTCTCTCTCTCTCTCTCTCTCTCTCTATCCACATGCACTTGACGAGATCGCATTCAGGGTGCAGCTGAGCTTCTGCATTACGGATTCGCCTTGGAATTCACGCCTAGCATCAATCGCGTACTGCTTTACGCGCGTATTTCACATTCAAGAAACGTTCGCTCACGCGGTGTATTACCTTGCAATTCGTTTTTTCGTACATGCAAGTGCGATTAAACGCGATGCGGTTGAATAGATTCAGAGCCATCGGAGGGACGCGAAGGGTCGTCTCGACTTACGGCCCAAGACCGGATGAAGATTTTTGAAGGATTATTAGTTAATGTATATTGACAGCAGCCGTGAGCGGACATCTAAATAAACAAGAAGGCAGAGCGTCATGCAGGATGACGCGACAAATACGCGAATGATCGATGTGTCGAGTCTCGAGACGCCGGCGCTGATTCTTGTGTGTATATCAGCCGCGTGCATCGGCCACCTCGTAGGCTTCGATGTCTTGTTTCTCATACACTCTCATTGCTAGATCTCGGGCCGTTATAAACGAATAGCAAAGCCACCCTCGCACTTGTCCACGTGTCTGCCACGCGACCTTTCTTCTCCACGTGTGGTTGACCCGTTATCTTATATACACGGCACCGTGCGGTGACTGCTGGAAGGATGAAAGTCGGAGGAAAGTGACATTTTTTGTTTCGATATTCAGTCGGCGATTCCTTCGACATTGATCCGGGCATCGCGTTGTAGCCGAGATAAAAAGGGACCCCGATCGGTTAATTTTCTGCGCGTTTTCGACGTGGCACGTTTGATGCGGTAATAAAAATGACCGTTTCTGCCGGCTGCCCGACGGCTCGACGTTCGAGGATAATTTTGTGGCTCATCAAATTAGTTCGCAAACCGAGAAACTTGATACCGCGGCTGTATTACACCGACGCCATATAAATTAACGCGTTTCCGCGCCGAATTACGTCACCCGTCTACGTTTGTTTACGAGCTACGAAACGAGGGCTCATTAGATCCGCGGTACTCCGTCGCCACATGGCCGAATTAGATTCCCACAGACGATGCCAACGCTCTGGTTATCCAAAGTTCACCAAAAATCAGTGGAAAATAGACCCGTAAATGGAAATTCGATACGAAAAGTTTTATTCAATTGTAAGATTAATATTCTAATGGTAATATCAATTGCTAATCTTGAGACACTTCGACAGTGAGAGTCACAGTTTTCTACGCTTTGAACTTTCTTCATATCCATTAATGGCTACGCCACTGTAACTTCTGCGCAGGATAATCTTGGGATCCCATGGGCAGGTAGACGTGCTATTGAAACAGAAACCCCACTGACTTTACGATGGCGACCGTTTGGCCTTGAGACCGCCCAAACCTACGCCGAGTGAACAGCGTATTTCCAAAGCACGAGGAGCTGAAGTTGCATCAGAGACTTGCCGAACGATCTGCGTTATTGTGGGTATAAATTCCAATGGATTTTTTAAGAGAACGAGAAAAAACTCAAAGGGCGTCTCTAACAGCCAGGGAAATACCCGGAACGCAATTTCTCCGTCCAATTTGGCCTCTCTGCCGTTGCCCAAGTTTTATTCCACTCAGCTTTCAAAGGATAGATCTTGCAGTCAGGTATAAGGAAAACGACACCACGGCGTAAAAGGAGTTGCGAAAGTTTGAGCCAAAGTTTTACGATCGTAGTTGGGGGTGGGGATCAATTGGGGAGACAGGGTGCCTGGAGCTGGGGTTTGTATCGCGCGTCTATAGGGTCGAGAGCATCAAGAAGCGAGAGCGATCGATTGAGCAGGGACGCGGAGGAACCGAGCGAAGGTTTGCTGTTTGGCAAGCTTTGGCAGTGTCGTATATCCGAGCTTTCCAACTGTAGTGATCGGATTGTTTTATTCCTCCACCGTTTTCCCGTTCCAAGCCAGAGAGAGCCAATATTGGAAGATGTTTATCCGCACCTCAAATCACGTCTGTATCCAATTTTTCTTTCGAGTCAGGTTTAATTTCCTCCAATTACAGCGAACCCGTAGTCACGAGTCAAGATATCCGGTTCTCGGTTACTCGACCCATCTTGAATTCATTCCTAAGTCGTTCTTCCCGGGATTCCTCGTTCCGATTTCAAAATAAGACCGTGTAATATGCTACGGGACGGATCGATCCAGTTAATGGTAATTAGCGTCTAGACTCTGGCGTGTGGTTGGGTAAAACGACGACAGGAGAAAAAAAGTATCCGCCGTTATTGGAGCAGCGAGCTTTTATTTGCTCCTTGGAAGTCGAAATGCAGCCAGCTTCGATGATCCCGACTACAATATATTCCATTTGCTTGATTTTCTCCTTTCAGAGAATGGCCGGAACGGGTTTATTACGCAGTCGCCCGATTGGTTATCCCCGTGCCCGCCGTTTCGTGAATTTCATTCCTGACTCCATGGAGGAACAAAGTGAAAAGGGAGGAATATAGGATGCCGGCTGGCGGGCAGATGGTTGCCCTGCTTATTGGTTTATTCGCCCGGTACCCTCGCCCTCGTCTCGATCCTAGCCTGTCGCCTGGCCTCCCTCCATCCCAGTGGCCGGAGGCCCTGCTTGAGGGGAAAGCACGTATCCTGTTCACTTCCTGTATCAACTGTGACAATCATCGACAGAGGTATGTGCATACGTGGTTTTATCCATACACGAAAAGGACATCGGCAAAGAAGCGTCGTTCCGAGATCCGACGCATCAAATCACATCGCCTAGATTCACGGCTCCGTTATTACGTCGATTTTCATTCTGGCTTCGTCGTTGCACGAACTTCATTCTGAAAATGTGTGAGATCGATTATCCCAGAGTTTCGAAATAATGGTGGAAAGTTGAAATACCCAACTGAAGCTGGTCGTTTTACTAATTGTTTCAGAAATTCTTAAGACAGTTAACGGGGCATAGATTGGGATTGTTTGGACGATTAATTTGCAGCCTGACTCTTTGTTTCGCGAGAATGGAAAGAAAGCTCCACTTGAAGCAACGTCAATCGAAGTGGGCGATGTATCTCGCGTTGAGTGGAGAATATAACGGTTTTTTAAAAAACCGCATAAATACACTGCGATTTATGCACCCACATCATAACCCTATACTTATAGGTGGGCTGGAGTATAAAAAATCGGGTCACATAATTTGAATATTCTACATTTCCCGACGGAGCAACAAAGCAAAGATGTGAGAGATAGAGAGCGTAAAACGAAATGAAATGAAAAAACAAATGCGAAGAAAATGAAAAGGAAAAAAACCCTCCGCGGAGTAATACACGCAATATTTCATTCGTAGCTCATTTACATTCCGCATACCCCTAGGGATAGAGTGTAGAAGAGTTCCGTTATAGTGTCCTGGAAGGTCGCAAAGTGCAGGAGAGGCAGGGACGGAGGATCTAGGCGATAAAATCACGTAGCGTAAAATGGTAAAAATTTACACAAGAATTGGGCAGAGAATCTAGCGGGCTGGGTGGCTACAGCCGCGACTCAAGCAACAGTTACAATGCATAAAATTATTCTTCATCCACAGAGAGAAGGGCGGCGGGGAGCCGGTATTATGGCGTCGTCGCTGGGCGGTCGGCGTCGGGTCGATAGGACGATGGAGGCGCACCGAAGGCCTGGCGAAACTGCGTTCCTGGCCAACCCCCCGTCGTCTGCACCCTCGAACTTCTCTCCTTTGAGCCGAGCTCATCCCAGGGGATGAAATTATTCGCTCCGAAAATGTAAGTGTGGGCGAGCATCGGGGTGGGGGACGAGTCTCGTCGGAGCGAGGGTCAGGGAACCAGTTAAGCTCTCGACTCGGTTCTAATTCCTTTCGTGACGTGACATGTTTTGACGTCCCGTCGAGAGTTGCAAAATCCTCAACCTTCGTCTTCTTCTCCTTCTTCTTCTTCTTCTTCTTCTTTCTTTTTCGTGTCCGGTATTTAGCTTCGCACCCGAAGTAACTACCCTCCAGGGGTGTGTTATTCGGAGGGATTAGGATCACTTCGAGGTAATTCATCCAATCCGGTGTCATAGAGCTTAATCTCTCCAACCCAACGCTGCTAATCACGGATGTTTTGACAAATAAGGGTAACCGTTTAGTCTGGGTGTCAAGTAGTCACTGATCATTCAAAATAGGCATTTGTCTCGAGGCTAGTAACAACTGATGCAATTTTTTCCCACAGGTCCTGGAAGCGCTGACGAGAGCTGACGAGTCAGTCCACTCAACGAGTCCGCACCAAACACCGTCAGTCAATCCTTTACGGTACGTCGCAAGCTGTCAACTCGATAATTGCTCACAAAAGGGATCGAGGTTTTTTCTACGGAAAAACCGATTTCTCGGATCATCCGGTGAATGAAGACATATTGTGTATAGGTATGTATGTATACCACTACACGTTTATGTATGTACTCCCAGAAGAGCAGTTGATAGACGTGTCCATTCTGGGGAGGACAAACAAACCTCCTCTTTTTATTTCGCCTCTTCTTTTCTTGTTAAAACTGCCCCGTGCAGCCACATTTCACACATATACACAGACGCAGCGATCATCCGGAGACACAGGAACACTTGAACGTGTCCTTTCATTTGATACTCAATGCATTAATCGAACTGAACAGGATGATTATCGCTTAATTACAAATCGCTCTGATCACAACATGATTTCGGAATATATTAACGAACGATCTACAATTCTTTCTGGTTACGTAAATTGGTTCTGAAGTATCGGAACTGAGGTGTAATTAATTGTGGGATGGAATTGAAATCGAATGTATGAGAGTTTGCTCACCTTGTACATCAAATTACCAATAAATCAATTACCACGTTACAGAAAACTTGGACCAAGATGAACTTGACAGAGTGACCGAGTAACCTTTCGGCTCGGAAATATTGCGTACGCACATGTCGGTGCACTGCAGGCATCTGATGCACTTCGGGACAGCGAGATTGCATTTACCGCTACCCGGAGCCGTCCTTGTGCAAACTGCTGTATCATCTTCACCTCGCTCATCCACAGTCGACTTGCTTATACAATGACCTGAAGAGCGGAGAAATATATTGTCTATAGATATTTTTCATTGAACTTGACCACGTATTTGATCATCGAACAGGTACGAACGCTGTTATGATTATGTAGTCCTTCGGTGCTATCGAAATGAGAAGAGAAATACTGGACTCCGTTTTGTTCGCAGTAAAATAACGAAGTACTTAATTTATATGCACTTAATCATTCGCGTTTATAGACGGAAAATCGTTACGATGCTATCAATTGCAAGTAAAAATACTCAATGACAGTATTGTTAGCTTTCAAAGCGAGAATAAGTAAATTTTCTGCAAAGTTTTATACTAAACTATATCTCTCTCGAACGTGTGTTTCAGATTTCGAGTGCATTAAAACGTCAGGATATCGAATTTTAGATATTACAGAAGCCAGGATGATCAGGAATACTTATTTGCGGATTCTAACTGAGTTGAAATTCTTAAGACTGAAATTCCGTACGGTGTACGATATTATTTGTTATTCAAAATGGGTTTGAGCTTATTCATACTCGATGATGCTGACTAATCAACGTTGTCACGACTATCGCGATGTTTATTTAGAAATAAAACAGGTTTTTTATCACTTTGAACAATATGTCTACACGCAGGCTTATCGACTCGCATGAAATATAAGTAATCCATCAGGAGAAAAAAAACAAAACATGTTAATTGTAGTATATAGTGCAATTTAGCATGCTTTATTTCCTAATCAATAAATCGTAGCGAAATTCTATCCGACGAACACGCGGGTACCAAAAACAATAATTACAAAAAAGATAATTTTCTTGCTTTTTTTTTTTTTTTTTTTGAAAGTAATACTTCAATTTGTTACTTGAAAATCAGTATCGAACTCAAACACCAAACAACTTCATCTTATCGTAAATTACATATTACTTTTTCCGCAAAATGATATTGCAGTTTTGTAGTTTTTTCATACTTAAGTAGGCAGCTTTCTCAGTTTATTGTGTATATCACATTGATACAACGGGTTATTTCGATGGAATGAAAAAGGTACAGGAATAAAGGGAGGCGAAAGAATGCTTACATCGACGAACATGTCAGATAACGAATTAGCAATGACTTTCGTGTTTGCAAATATTAGAAAGTGATTCGAGAAGTTATGCTAACCTCATCGTTCGTGCTTATTAGACGTGGACGGATCCTTCTTTGAAAAATGACTAAACGAAAAGAACCAATTTCCGAATGACTCTGCAAACTTGAAAATCAGACTCTGGTCTAGACTGCTGAAGAACTTGACTATTTTCATTTACCGCTGTACAGATCCACCAAGAACAAATCCGTCGCATTGAGATATAATTTTATCATGTCTTTCCAGTACGTACATTCTTCACTCCGTTCATACGATGCAATGAATTTCGTTTCAGGTGATTCGGATGGGTAGTTTCACGGACGTTCAGCGATTCGTTATACTGGGCCAACTGAGAAACATATTACCATAGAAATTAACGATGTTCGGTTACGTAGAAGATGGCGAACCCATTGCAGCGAGCAATTTTGTAATTTAGAAGGCCCAGTTAATGCTCTACATCTACCCTGTAGATCCGAATTTGTTTGATAACAGGCGACAAATTCGGTTCTAGAGAGGTTTGTGTGGTGCATACAATGCTACAGTGGTCTGGATCGAGTTACCTTTGTACAACTACCTGCGATTTATTATCTTACTGCATGACCGCTAAACACTGTAAATCCAACTATATAAGGCAATCGACAATGTACATCAGTTTCTGAAATTTTACATCCGGTGAGTTTTATCGGATACTGCAAATGAGAAGCTTCAGGCAACGGTTGATGCAAAATAAGTGCACATCGGAATATTATACTGATGACGTTGCTCGATTTTCAGGATACTCTGTGTTCCTTTTTCGTGAGATGAGAATCTTAGAATTCGTTGTTTGTCTACTGATTTTTGATAACACTTGCCAAAAGCAAATTCTTCTTGTTCGCTCTAATCTGAGCAGCGCGTTAAAAATGACCACAATTAGTTAACTCGGCGTTGAATGTATAATTTATAAATCATGTGCAAGCTTCTCGTCTAATTTATTAACACTCTCCCCCTTAAAGACATCTTCGAATTCGTCTTTTTATCCGTGATTCCCTAAACGAATCGAAGCGGTTACACGCATCAGCGGGAGCTCGAGGGCCAACTCTTTTTCACTTAACGGCCTTCTTAGTGTGCGTGGGAACATTTTTCCTGGACCACATCGATCAGATACAGATCATCAATAAAAAACAGCGTTCGTTAAACCGGACGTCAAATAGCTCGTATTATGCTTTCGACGCTGCAGCTTATACCTCGCTCAAGAATATAAACTTACGCCAGAGATCAGAAGGATTTTATCTTTCAACTTTGTGAATCAAATATAGATCATTCGACTAAATAATTTATTACGATCGCGTACTGATATTGAATTTATTTTTCTCACATACCGAAATTTAATAACGCGTTGCTGAATAATGATTGTCGGTAAAAAAGAATCCTTTTTTGTGTGACATATTTATCCATCTAATCGTTGGAATAAATTATTCTACTGACAATCGGATAAGACAAAGATCCGATCGTAAACAGCAGAATAAATGCGTAGATTTAATTTATTCAGCATAAATTGACGGCAGTGAATAGGAACTTGAACTTCTGCGAATGCAATTGCGTTAATACTCGTCGTACTCGATGTTACGTGTACTTTAATCATGCGTGACTATTAAAATTACCTATTTTTCGTACACACCTATTCAACAGTCGTTAATAGGTTGCGGATATGATTAGCAGTAAAAACAAACTAAGATCTTTGTTCGACAGCATATTTAATTTTGTACCGATGGAATTTTAATTTCTTTGTTCGTGGCATCTTATCCTACCTTTTGTTCTTCGATGTAATCCAAATTTAGAAGCGCATTGACGGTTATTGCAAATTGACACACGGCAGTGAGGATAGCAACAGTACCGATTTTGAAGTGTCTTGTACCCAACATAATCCTGTACGTGGTAATTATTGGAAAGGCAATATTCGATGCGCGTGATCAGACGACACGTGGAAAATCTTGCGTAATAAAAGCAAGTGCCAACAAAGTGCCAATCAATCATAATACAATCTTGCAAAGGCTGCTTCTGCAGCGCAAAGATCTTGGAGGGCATCTATAAGCGGGTAAAACAAGGCAAAAAAGCCGATATATCCAACCGAGATCGCGAAGAGAACTCAAGGTAATCTTGTAGGATTTCTCGAAGGAATCCCATAACGAGTTAAGTATCATTTAATGAACAAGAGTTACATATGCTTCTGAAAAAGCAAATCACGTTCAAACTGACACTTCGCGAGATTAATCGTAAGACCAACCGTAAAGTCAATTTCACTACGGGTTGCACTGATGCAGAAATCTCATGCTTGGGCTGGATAGATAGAATTTATTACAAAATAGCAATAGGAAAACGTGTGTAAAGATAAAAACTAACTTGAGATTGCAAAGCAGAGAGAGAGAGAGAGAGAGAGAGAGAGAGTCTTGCAACGTATGCAATCAAATAAAATTCAAAAAGCACACGAAACATGTCGCATATTGACAGCTCACGCATGTATCAACGCTGCAGGAGGTTTCGTACAAGATTGTATTTCATTTGTTGGCAATGTGCCAATTAACGAATAACCCATCGAACATAAGCGTGTATTTCTTTGACCAGTAGATCAGGGGCACGGAAACGTACGATTAACTATTACTTACAAATTACCATAGTAATAATACGCCGGGTAATTGATTTACGCAGAGTCTTAGAGTGATTGGAATACTGCCATTAGTTTCGTGGATCTTTTGAGGCCAGCTGCCGCAACTCAAGACCGTGTAAACCAATTTCGATGAAAATCAATCTCTATTTCTAATATTGAATTTTGACTCTCGAGGTGAGTTTCGGTAATTAATTTCTACAAATTTGCATCTAAAATCATTGCAACAATAATAATTATTGAGTAAATAAATTCTACCGAAATATATGTTTAAATAAAAAACATACAAATTGATTCTTTTATTCTGAAACGTTTTGTTACTCGAGTGTAAAGGAAGCGTGGCAGTAATTTTCGAGACATGGTAACCCATAGATGTACTGTGTAAACTGATCGATTCAATAACTCAAGGAAAGCGTGTGAGGAGCTGGAAATAATTTCCTTGCGTCGCGGGTCGAGAGAGGCCCGAATTTCAGGTATAATACCATCGTCGACGGGATGGCGGGGCGAAATTGTTGATTCGTGGCTAAGTTATCGTGGCGTATAATATAAGGTCGGCTGTGAAGGGACACGTGGGTATTTGAGAATGGAGACAAACGGCTGCGCTGGCCGCGTATATATAAAGACGGTCCGGGGTACGTAACAACGCTCGTCGTTCTCCGTGCACGTCAAGATCCTCGCGCGTCTCAAGTCTAAATCCACATCTGAGTGTGTGAGAAAACATAGCAAGATTAATGATTTGCGTGACACGGAGCGAGGGGCGCTTTGCCGTGCCCCGGATCCTCGCCTCTCGGCTGCAACATCGGCGAGCTTTGGAAGCCTGCGGCAGCGAGAGGCCCAAAAATCGGGGGAACGGCACGGGAATTACTTAGATTCGCGTTTTTGCCAGGCGTTTACGCGTTCGCCGATATGCCCGTTATAATTACATGCTAATGCACAACGCGTTTACCGCCTTGAATTTTCCACCCATCCAAATTCGCTCCTACCTACGATCATTAATTCTCCAAATATAATTCGTCTGACAACTGGCTGAGAAAATTTACTAAGGGTGTAAATGAAACACGAGCTCGAGTTCCTACTTAAACACCTTTCACACCGCATTCGGTCTTCTACATCGCGTTATACGAATAATTGATAATCCTCGCAATCTCCACCCTCGACTGGTTGAATATATTTATATATTCGCCCGCTCGATGATTACAAACTTTCGTTCACTCCGTTGCGAAATTTTTGATCTGTAAAAATCTCTTGTCTTCATCGGATGGTAAGTACACTTCAGTCTGATGTCAATTGAAGTAACTATTACCAATGGTTCGATCGTTGTATAATATTTTCATGAAATTCATCCTCGAGATTTATTGTCTTGTGTAATTGTTGGTCAAAAATTATAAGAGCGAATATTCGACTCAAATCGGTTGTAGAGCAAATTTTTATCGCTTTTACTCATAAACTTACAATTTTTAGCGATCTTCCGTGCTTGAACAATATCGATAACTAGAAATTTAGTGAGCCACAAAATTCGATTATTTTAAACCTGAAATTCAATGTTTAGAATGCAGTAGAACCTCGATTATCCGAATCTCGGTCATCCAAACCCTCAATTACCCGAATCATGACTTCACTTATTTGACCGCTCAATTATCCGAACGTCGGTTCAAAAAATACACATTGTTGCTCAGTAAGAAATTTGGAGCAGCTGTTGGTCAATTGACAATAAACGACTACGTAAATCCAATGTAATAAAATAATCGTTCGGTGTATAAAAGAGGTTTAATACGAATTGGATGTTTAATACGGACTGTACGTCGATTTAAAAATTGCACTTCAATTCTCCGAACTAGTCTTGGTCCCCATCAATTCGGATAATCAAGGTCTTGCTGTACTGAATCCTGTCACACATAATGCGTTGAAAAAATACCAAAGCAATTCCTTCATATCCTTCTTATTTTATGTCATATGTTTTTATAGGTATATGATGACATTGTGTTATGGTTATTTCTTTATTCTTTGTCGTCTTTGCGAAATGGTTAATCCCCGTTGAACTTGTAAAATATAAATGAAAAAAAAAAAAAAATACCCCTGCCTTGAAAATCGTCGAAATAACGACAGACGTGAAACGTTTTGTTTTTTTTTTTTTCTTACTTTCCGCATCTGCACGAGTCGTCGCGGGGATCCGAATCGCGTAACGATCATCCGCAGTGCAGCGAGGCGCATGGGGTGCCGAATTTGAATGGGATGGGGTGGCGCGAGGTTAAGCGTCGTCACGTTGGCTGGCCCCTGGGGCAAGACATGCAGAATTTAAGGGAGCAAGCTGCGGGGTCCGGGCGCGTAAACAGCGTGCAACCCTCGCGGGTCGCGTCGTTGTGACTGATGGCACCTTTCGGGAGAACTGCGGTGACGATTACGGGTTTATGCGAGGGCACGTATTACTGTAATTTCGATCTTCTTTGCATTTCCCTCTTTGTAGGAGAGTCCGAACGATGCGAGGTTCGGTCAACCGTTTCTTTTCAGCCGAGCGGTGAGACCTGCATTATTCACGGACATTTTCGAGCCCTTCATTTTTCAAACCCTTAACACCTCTCCGCAGCGTGCGTTCCTTCGTTACGTTTTCCTCTTGTTTTTCGTAAATATTTTCATAGCTATTTTGTTCTGTAGTAGCACTGCCGCTGAATTTAATCGGGATAATTCGTACGATCCTGTCGCTATCTGATGATCGATACAAATTTCTCATCCGAATAATTGTACGATGATTGGGTAATGGCACATAAACATAATAAACAAGGAAACAAACGCTTCGTCAAGTTTGGGGTTCGTTAAATATTTACACCAACTCCGCACCTCGTTTTACGCCAAAGATTCTCCGATAAGCTAGGCTCGAAGGCTGTATCCTAAAACTTTGAAGACCACAAGCGTAATCCATCAAAATACAACCTCGCTACGAGCTTTCCTGTTTTTTTATGAAACTGTACGTAACTTTTTTTTTCTTTCCTATGAACAGGTTTTCGACATCGGCAGCCAATTTCACCCGAGCCATACACCTGCAGAAAATAAATGGATTCCGGACTCTGGGGCAGTGCGGCAATTACATTCGTCACCATCTTCGTGCTCGAAAATAGGAACAAGGTGCGTCCACCGTGTCACGATAATAAGTTCACCCTCATCCAGTGGGTAAGACCTGCTTATTTTTTAACTACCATATTTTCGACTGTTCGTCACGAGATTCGTGCCCTCGCTCCGCTTTTCAGTGTAAAGGATTCCAGGAAATGACCTCCTCCTTCTGTCTACTCAACCAATTACCCCGGAGTTGAACCAGCTTCGTTTTCCTCGTTTTAAAATTCTTATTTGAAGCGAGAAAAGAGATATCAGTTCAAACTTTCAACCATCCTAATACAAACGTTGTTAAGTAATAATAAACGAGTATCGATGGATTCAAAAATATCATCACGACCGTAGAACCGATCATTTATTCGACTATGGTTGAGGAATTCCGCAGGTGAATATCATTTTTTTCAAGAAATTAAAGGTTCCTCGAACCAACAGACGTTTGATTGCAATACCTGAATTCGTCAAAACCCCCGATTAGCTTAATTTTGTTCAACCGAGCCGTTTTCCAGGCGTGTTGAAATTTAAAAATTTCTCAATGCCAGTTCTCGAGCAAAGCACGTAGGCGAGTAGATGAATATGAAGTTAGGCAAATAATTGGCCCTTTGCGAAGCGAAGGTTCAGGTCCGATTGTAGCGGTATCAGAGCGACGTCGTTTCCCCGGTCCGATATCCATCAAGCGAGTTGGCGTTCATAGCTGTTGTATGGGGTTATAATGAGGCACAGTGGCCTTGGCACCGTGCAGGAGATTGGAAGGCGAGGTGGCCCGAGTTTTCGAGCAGAATATACACCGTCGGCCTGTCCTGCAGCCGTTGCACCGAGCGTGGATGTGAAGAGGCCGGCATAGATCTGACGTGAGTGGTGAACGCGCGGCAGGATAATATTAATGATGACTGGTCGACTCCTCCCGTTGTCCTGGTGCACGCCGACAACGCCGCGTATTCCGCCTCCGCTCTCCGCAGCGGCTGTTCGACCGCCTCAAGAAGCCCCGCAGGCTGTTCGAAAAACGTTTCATTTATTGGCGAGTGATGGAGGCAAGAAAAGCAACGAGGTCCTTCTTCCTCCCGCGGTATCCTGCCGCAAGCTCGATCTGGAATTCACCCAAGGGGCTTTCTCCCCGCAGGTGAATGATCTATTTGGGACTGACCTATGAGGGGACCTGTTGCGGTGATCGAGTGCCAGCTCGATCATACGGTGAAAAATTTAATGATTCCGCATTAGGAAAATTACGTTAAAAAGCAATCAATAACTTAAGGGCAGTCTCGTCCTGCCCCGCTTCGGGGCCAACAAAATGGTCGATCCGGACTCGGAGGCGACCGGCGACGCAAGACGCCAAAACTGGTCCCGCATGCCCTCTAGGGTCCGGCCGTCTATCCCTCCGTAGGCCTCGTGACGGCGGCCGAGATGACCACCTGCTGCCTCTTTGATTCTACCGCCGGAATCTCATTTAGCCGTGTAATCCCGATATTCATTCACGATACATCACACTGCACTACGTCGCGCCGAGTTCAGGCGTTCGCCGCCTATTGATCCGTTGCGCGGACGGATCTATTGCCTTTCTCACGAATTTCGGAATAACGATCTAATTTTACACAAATTGCAACAGTTGAAACAGTCTTAATTCTTGCGATCGGACAACCACTGAAAGTTGCCGTAAATAACGATGGCTAAGAAACGCTACAGACGGAAAACGTTCCGTCTGATGTGACGTGCACTTTAGAATTTGTTCGTACATTCTTTATGTGTAGATTATTGTGCAGCAAGGCTGAACAGACTGAAAGTGGAGAGAAAATGGTCGCTTTTGCTCCCTGTACGCGTAACGTCTTACTCACTAATGGATCTCCGGCATTACGCGTACGCTCGAGGGATGAAATAACTCTTATTGCGGTGGAAAAGTCAAGTGGCAAAGACGGAGACCTGCACGGTTGATGTCTACGGTAGACAGGTAAACTCATATTAATAATTTGCCACTCTTGGTTTCCAGACTCTTCGAATTTCTCTTTATGCTATATATCCACTGATTACAATGTGGTAGAATTTAATTTCACAAGAATCGTTATTTTCACGTATTTCTTTTTTAACTTTTTAGATTCGTCGAAGCATTTGTCAAAACCAGAAATACAAAGCCGTAATTAAGGTAAATTATAGTCTTAGAATAGATTTGCTCTACGCATGCGACCCGGAAACAGGCTTGCAGAAAAGTAGCCTAACATCTATCGAAATTGAGGCACAATTATATCGTTCACGTGCGTGCGGTAATCTTATTAACGAGAAACAGAAGACTGGGTAAATGATTTTGTTGATAATTTGAACAATAATCGAGCGATCGAAGATGGCATCATCACGGAATCTCGCGATTTATTACCGTTCGAGCAGTCGCACTTAGGCACCCAATAACTTGAACGCTAAGCCGAGTGGTTACGAATGCGCGGTTCTGTATACGTAGGTATATAATGGGTGTGCATCTCATAGGGAGAACGGTCGAAAAATCTATTATAACATTCGGAGCTGGCTTACACACATGTATATCCGTATAAAATGCAGCGGAGAAAGAAATGGCCCCCGATACCGGGGCGGGCAGGGGTTGATCCAAAAAAGGGGATGGAGAGGGGGGCGGGAAGGGAGGGTTTCCTTTCTGCAGGCTCCCCTCTATGATATTCCCAAACACCCACCCACTCTCGGCTTGAAGCGGAGCTACGCAACCCCTGCAGGACCCCGTCGGGGCCCGACGAGAACCGCGAGAAAGCGGAGAAGGAAGGAGCGAGCGGAGAACGGAGAACGGAGAACGGAGAAACACGGCGGACGCAGCCGCGCGGCGCTGCCGGTGGTGGTGGTGGTGGTGGTGCTGCTGCTGCTGCTAGTCAAACCAAAACTCAGGCATGATTAATGATCGCAGGCAGAGCGCTGCTTCAAACAACAAACTTTTCCCAAGGAACGGAGGAGAATACAAGAAAAAATATATAAGAAAGAGGGAACTCTCTTTCTTCGCATCCACCCTTCAGTCGACTAATACCCCGAGCTCCTCCACTCTGACAGCCTTTCATTTCTTTCTATCCTTCTTTCCCTCGTCCTTACTTGCTTACTTTCCTCTCCGCGTCTCTCCCGCTCCCTTTTTCACTCTCACTCTCACTCTCTCACTCCCTCTCTCTCTCTCTCTCTCTCTCTCTTCCACTCTTTCTCTCTATCCGCGGTCCCGTTTCTGCGGCATTGTCAAGAATTTCTCTCGCTCTCCGTTTCTCTTTCTCCGCGCTGAGAGCTTTAATATCGCGAAGCTTGCTGTAAGGACGTAAGGAGTGCACATCCAGCGAGTCATTAAAACGATGTTTATCGCTTTCGCTTCGGTGTATTCCGGAATTTTCATAGAAAAAAAAAAAAAACCAATTGTATTAAGAAGAGAAAAGTGACCCTGATTCCTATATTTTTTTTCTCTCTTTTCTACTTTGCCAAAAAAAAAAAATTTCGCTCGGCAGAGTAGTACATCAAGATTCATCGCTGTTGGTGTCAATTTTCGTTCAAGTTACGGGATCTGCCAACACCATTTTGAAACCAAGAGTGATGCGAGCTTAAAAAGTTTTGAGGAGATGATGCGGGCATATTGCGCTCATCTCGGTGAAGCGAGGAGATAATTTTTCGACGAAAATTTTCGGCAACTGAGCAAGTCGAGTCGTTTGTCGAGAATCCAGAGACCGGGCGAAAAGTAAGAAGGGAAGAAGGACAAAGAAGTCGGTGCGAAAGCGATGCTCCGAAGTGAAAAACAATTATTTTCTACGAACGGAGTTTTAAACCGTGTAAACTCAAAGTAGGCATCGAAGAAAGCTGAAGAACGAAGCTTTTTTCCTGAAAACGACGAGACGGTGCGTTCCGAACTTTTGATTCCGGAGCACGCGCCATCGGGAAAACTTCAGCTACACCTGGCCGTGAAATTGGGTCGAACGAGGTAAAAAGTCGCGATGCATAAAGGGGAAATAAAACGAAATAGAACTCTCACGGCGTGTCGCGTAAACTCGAGGAGCCGAAATACGGGGCAGACTGCTGTTCCAGCGTGCCACGCGGTACTGACAGGGCACGGGGCCGAAAGTGCAAAGTCACTGGGACAGCCAGCCGACGTGGATGAGGCTGACCGAGCAAGCCTGCATAACAGTACACGGAGGATGGCGTAGCGGTTTGTCGGCGAGCAGCCGTCGGCACGTAGATAAGTCGGCGCTCGGACACACGGTGGAGAATAATGCGACTTATTAGCCAGCTACCATTTGTGGCCGATTCACTTGATGAGCGCATTCGGGCCTTGTAACGAGAGCCAATTGACGGATTCGGCGTATCGCGATGCTTTCGTCTCGCGGAATACCTCAAACGTAGTGAATCTTGACGGAGAACTCGGACGCGAGCCACCAAGGGATTATGACTGATGAAGCAGCGGCTGATCGCACAGGTCTGCAAAAAAAATGTATTCTTTTCTCAGCCGTATGGAATGTTTTTCGTAAGCTTTGTGTTTCCGAGCGTCCCGAATCGAAAAATGACATCCATTTGCTTCCGTCACGTATACAGTGTTCTTGCAAAATTCAAGGTGCTTGCATAAAAATGCATAACAATAATGAAAAAAAAAGAAAAAAAAACACCATTTTATTACGATGAACTGAACAATATTTCTTACAAGATTAAATTAAATTAAACTCTTTCACACACTTCCGAAAACACTCGCATTTTCCATTTTTTGTTTGTATTTATTCTTGAGTCTCACTCTAATACATGTCAAATGGAAGTAAGAAATTATTTTTGTATAGAATTTTCAGAATCAAGAAAAGGATACCAGATTTCAAATTGAACGGCAGTTTCCACTCTAAATGAAACTACGAACACGAGTTCAAGAAAAACCCTGACGTATGGAATTTTTAGAGTATTTTTCCCGGTTTCAATGAGGAAAAAATCTGTAAGATAAAGTATAACAAACACCTGTCCAGTTTCTCAATTGCAGATCTGTGCAGGTACTTACAGCCGGTGCATCGCATGAACACTCTCCACTCCTCGTTCTTACATCAAATTAAATTGCACCGTCCGCGAAGCCTGATCCTGAACAATTAGCGGACGATTCACTGAACTCGAAATGGATCAAGGAGCGGCGAATTGTTCTCGGTCAGATGTCCTGATGATAATTATTCTATGATTTGTCCTCACGGGTCACGAGTGCCACTTGCATTACTGTCGTTGCATCTGTTGCTCGGACCCATGTACGACTCACGCGATCACTATGTTCGGTTAATCAATGCTGTGTTGAACTCTGGACTCCGAGTGGCGGCGGCGATGCGCGAGCTTAACGTCTCGAGTGAACTTCATGTAATTCTACAAGTGTGAATTCTTTCAAATACATTGAATGATGGACTCTGTTCGATGTTGACTTGCATATTATTGTTGACTTGTTAACAGGTATGTAACGGGTATGAAAGTTGGTTGTGTGAATTTCAGTAGTTTCAGTAGAATAATCTCACCTATCAAAGGCCTGTCACGAAATATAATAATATATAAGGTACCGTGTGAAGTGATAAAAACATGAATCATACTGCAGGGTTAGGTAAAGCTGAGAGTTGTTTCGTCGTTTTATAATCACGAATAAATCCTGGAAGGTTTTCATCGCCGAATATGAAACGTTTATAGTGTGGAGCTTACATCATCACTGCGTATCTGCAGAGGATGAGAAAAGTTCAGGGAGATGTGGAAGACCTCGAGAAGTCCGTCTATTACTAGAAAACGATCAGGGATTCCGAAGGGGTGAGCTTACCAACTTTTCGATTTCGTGATACACGACTGTTTGTATCATGCTTGTTTGTAACCCGATTTCGTTATCTTCAATTTACGATTTTCGAAGTACGCTATTGTTAATCACAGATTCAAAAATCTGGTAGTTGACAAACTGGATCATCCAATACTCTTTCAAATATTTCAATTATTCTCCGGTGCAGTACAGCGGCGTTTCTCGGGTTCCGGCAACTGTGTTAGATCCCCGATTGCGAGGGCGGTTTAATTAACCCAGGTCAGGGGGTTCATAAAACGCGCCGAAGAAGCATTAGCGTCCGGCAATTCCGAGTTCGGATCGAGTGTATCGTATCGGTTCGGCGACGGTTCGAGTCCTGGGGAGATAGATACCTGAAGATGATGCGCGACTAGGTATCGGGCGGGTACCTTGAAACTACGGTCCAAACGTAGAGGTATAACGTGATTAACGATGCCCGGGTCCACTTCGAGGTGGGTGGCACATGCCTTTGTGACAGGACGGCGGCTGCTCGAGTCCAAGGATCCTTGACAGAGCCACCGCGGCTCGGCGAGCCTTATTTTGTTCTAGTCGGAGCGAAGTCGTGATTACATCGAACAGCTCACGGTCCAAACAAACTTCAGCCTGACTCAGGATTAATACGTTTCGGAGAAAGTTGGTTCGGAAAACGGAGCGGTGATCGGGCGAATATCGAGAAAACCTGAGGGAAAGGAGAACGCCATGGGAATGAGCACGCCGAGGTCCATCTCGCGGAATGAGTTCGGCCCCGGAGAAACAGAGGCGGGTTCGAACGCGCCCGGGGGAACGAGGAGGGTAGCTCGATCTGATGAGGGTAGTTTCTGGATACGCGAGCACACGTGCAAGTGTACGTCGCTATATTGGCAGGCGTGGCCGCGGGTCTGTTCGGGCCGAGGGTTCAGGGGGAGGTGAGGGGGCAGCTGATTGGTTCCCGGAGTATCAGCCCCAGGTTGAACCCCGGCGTGAACCGAGCCCCTTGGGCGAAGGGAACCCCGTATTCGCGTCTCGAGGAGTGCCTTAATAAAATGCGCATTTATACGAGCAGGGCGATATTGAACCTTGGGATAGAATTTGCTCCGACGCTTATCGGCTTATCCGCAAAACCCCTCGGCTCATTTAACGCGACGGTCGAAACGCGCCTTGTTTCCTGGCTGTGCGCGTCGCTGCTCAACCGCGCGTGAAACCGGAGAACGAAATCGCCGCGGGCACGGCGAAAACGGAGGCAGCTAGGCTGGACGCTTCGTCGGATATCGGAGTTGACGAGTCGCTGAAAGGGCTGAAACGGCGCCGGACGAGCAGCCATCCGCTTTCCGGGGTTCGAGAAGACGGCTGAACTTTCCCGAGAAAGTTTGATGAGTCTATCAAATGCTATTATTCGGCAGAACCTGCCCCCCATCCCCCCCGCCCCTCACCCCGCGAGGGCCACGCACCGCCCCCCGTCCTCCGCGTTCTTTAATCATTCAAAGTAAATCAATCACCCATCCAGCGGCCTGCAATCGCGCCAGTCACCCTCCGGTCTCCCTCAGCCAGAAAACTTTGTATCCCTCAGCCCGTCGCTTTAGACCTCAAAACTGAACGACGTTATCAAGGAGACCCGCACCCTCCGAAACCCGTCCCTACCGCCATCGGCTGTAATTATAAAAGTCTGGGATGCCAAAATTGCTTCTTTACAGTCACCGCGGGACGATAATTTGAGTGACTACTTGTCGCGACTCCGATTCGAGGAGAAGGTATCTTACGTAACATCGAGCGTAACTCGGAGCAGTCGGTCCTCGATGATGATTGACTCGGTCCTGTCGCAGGTAAAATGCCGAAGTTTGTTCGGCGAGCCGAGATTTTCGGAGATCTGGACGATGGAAAAGGGTTACGGGAGTCAAGAGAAAGTTGCTAACTTTGAAAATTTGAATAATTTACTGCTTGTAAATATGGCAGTGAATATAATCAACCGGAAGCTGGGTCCATTGTCCAGTTATCGGAAGGCTACAAACGCTCACCGCAACTAGTAGTGGCTTACGGTAAGCCGTCCCACCGTCCAGAGGACTCCGTGTATCGAAGGTACGTCAGGCCAAGCTGCAAGTAGCCAAAGGGTTTCCGACGTCCACCTTTCTCCGTGATTTATTACCGTGCGAATCGAATTTTTTCATTATTCCGCCTGTGGAAGATTTTCACGACTGCCAAAAGACGGAGACAGAAGTTTTCTTGTGGACTTGGAAAAGTTGCTAACATTTTCGAGTAAAGTCTCGGAGAAAATTCGTCCGTGATAAAAATGAACGACAAATTTATCTCGGATTGATTCTCCTGACCCGCATGGCATGAATATTGGCTGGATATTATTCGGGATGAAATCTTTTACGATCCTTGAGGACTCGCAACGGGGTGAAACAGGATTCGGAACGACGTCGAGCACGGATGGACCGGAGCTGCAAGTATCGAGGGAGCGAAGGATAGCGGTTCTGCTTACGGAGTGTTATTGTGTGCCGATCAGTTCCGGCTCATCAGCCGACGAGGCTTCGAGTAGGACGCGTATCCAGACGTCCCTGGATGCCAACCCGTTCCTCCCCGCCCCTTCCCTCTTATCTCCACTGTTCCTTTAACTTCTGAAGATTGTTATTCTTCCGCCGTACGTTGCTTCCACGGCGTCGAGGCCTGCTCTCCAGGTACCCCGCAGATGCCGAAAACAGGAGTGGGTGTCCTCCGCCCACATCCGTCCGCCGATATAATTGTAAATTCGGCACTGACAATAAACACAGTACAAATTGTCGGGCTTTTATCCTTCGACATGCGAACGAGTATCAGTCCCCTGGGAGTTATGAAACGGCAAAATTGCTGTACCTCCTCCTTGCCCTCCCGGTTCTAACTTCTTTCTCTCACTCTCTCAGCACTCGAACCTTGCTTCGAAACGACGAAAGGATGTACTCGCAGTAACGACCCGTCTGAATGACGCAAGGGCGAATCATGTGGAATTGAAAATCGCTGGACTGAGTCGCTGAGGAATTTTTTTCGATTAGCAAACAGGTCGTGTAGCGAGTATCGGAGAATTTCGTTTGAAACTGTTGAAAATTTTTCGCACGTAACTTGAGAATCAAGAGTGGGTACGAAAAAAAGCAAAGTTTGAGAAGAAGGTGCGAGAAAGAAAAGGCAGCGGTGTGAGGGGGGGGGGGGGGGGGGGGAGAGAGAAAAAAACGCGCCGGTTTAATTTAGCTCACCATTTACGTTTGCGAGCTGAATTCGCAGCGATTCCTTCGGTCATCCGGAACGGACTTTTTGAAAAATGAATGTTTTCTCCTCGAAGAGTGGGTCCCTAAAATGGGTGAAAAATACCGACAATGCAAATCCATTAATCTTAAAGTTTGCCGCTCACAACTCGAACTCGTGATGCCGACACAGACATCCCTTTGCACTTACGTCTCTGCTCTGTACGAGGCTCGTGACTTCGACCTGCGTTGCAGCGAGCCGTCCGTTCGGCTGCATAAGATCCGTTTTGGGATAGGTCGGCAGAGATGCGAGTCCTGCAGGTCCTTTTCGGACAATTAGGGCTAGAGAATGAAAGTGGGTCATTCCTCAGCGGGGCAGCTACCCTTTGACCCAGGATGGGATTCGTATGCAAACGGCTGAAAGACGCGAACGGTACGACGACGTCGGAAGGCCAAAGTGGGTGGATGTAATTTCCAAGGTCACGGACAGTAGCTGACCTTCACCTCGTGCCCTCCACCTTCTCCTCCTCTGCATCCATCCTCATCTGGGCCGGTAATCACCGAAGAGCAGAATTCTCAAAGCAGAATGTAATGCTCTTGAAGAGTTTCAAGAGAACCGCTGACGCCTTCTATCGTCGGCTGTCACGCGTCGACGTACGCCTTAAAAATGTGTAATATACGTGTGCATGCGGACCCGAGCACGGCGTTTACCCGCGAACAAAGCACTTCTGGACGCCATTATGTTAACGTCAAAAATGGGCAGAGGTCTATTTGAGTGAGGAAACGAAAAAGGTAAGGATGAAACAAAAAAATAAATGAAAAAAAAAAAAAAAAATGCGAGAACGAGAGAAAGAAAGAAAACTAAATGAGATACGAAAAGAAGAGATAAAAAATGCTGCTTGTACTTTTCGCCGAGAAGTGATAATTGCCCACTCGAATATGACGCGGCTTACAAAACTTAGGACTGATTGTTTTGACGCCTAATAAGCTCCTACTGAATGGGAGAAAAAAGTCCTCTGGGTTGTTTTTTTTTTTTTCCTTTTTATCGTTTATCCACATGTTTCAAGGTTGCTGGTTTCTTGTTTGCCTTCTACCTTTTCTTCTGTGTAATTGGTAATGTGGCAGTGTTCCAACAGGCTTACGATTTCAATTGATTCTAATTATTCGTATGTATACATGTTAATTGGCGACGGTGAGCTACTTCGAGATCGCTTGTGACCTTGACACTTTTCAGTTTCTGCTTATTCTTTTTTTTCGCCATTCTTCGCCTCTTTGAAGCTTCTTTGAAGCAACGCCACGCTGTCAGAGAATTACACAAATACTTGGAATTGAAAGTAATTTCACAATTAGTTGACACAAATAAGCAGGTGATACCAACTATCTCTAGGGAGTCTATCCCACCTCAGGCTATTCAGCCGATCAATTCGGGTTTGACAACTTGCTCCCGAGATACAAACTTACCTAATTAAATTCTGCATGATAGCCCGAGAGTACTGATGTCAGTTAGGATCGCGAAATTACGATAAACAGAAACATGAAAACACGTTGAACGGATACTTCCGAGTCGAAAATTCCGTTGAAAATCGTTGAATTTAAAAGCTGCGAATATATTCTGTGAAAAAAAAAAATTCAGGATTCGTTGACTTGACTGACTTTTCAAGGAGAAGAAAATTCTGCACGCGTATTCTAACCCTGTTTACCTGCGAGAATAGCGACTCAAAAGGGGGATTCGATCCCTGGAGAAGCCGGGGGCGAGTCGCCATCCCCGTAGGTTCGACCTGAGCTCCCGCTATCGCGTGAGTCAGCGATACGAGTGTCTCCAGGGGCTCATTTTTCCCCCATCGGACAGTCCGGCTACTGCCAACGCCTCGGGTACGGAGTAAAAATATTTTGAATTTTGTACAGGAATGATCAAATGGAAACGGACATGCGTGAAGACACTCTTGACGTATACCCGTGATCAATAACTCCCGAAGGAAGCGGGTGAATTCGTTGCGAGCTGAACTGTCCTCATATTTTTGTGTATTTTAATATTATTTGCAAACATCCGATTTCACGCGGTTTCAAAAAATAGTCGAACCTCCCGGAGGATCGATCGATCGTCTTGGATTCCCTGCGGGATATTGAAACACCCTAGTTTGATCGTCATGATTCGTACGGCACAGCTCGCGCAAGCTTTTCTTGAGTGAGAATGAATTTTCGGGACGTCTTTTTAAGCAGCTCTATTCACCCGGATTCTTGGGGAAAATTAATAAGGGGTAAAAGGTCGGAATATATATTTAATCTATGAACTTTGGAAGAGTGAAAATTTAATTAAGAATCTTACAACACGAGACGCTCGCGTAAATTGTGTTGATTTTAAACTTCACTCTCTCACGATTCGGCGAAACGATCAACAAGTTATTATGCCTCGATTATATTTAATAAACCGGGGAAAGAGATGAATCGTGTTACGTCTTCCCCGCGGGGCGCGGCAGTGGAAAGCTATATACGTTCACAGCGGGTTATTAAAACTTTATACCAATGCGGCATATAATAAGCATCGCGACTGGCTCCAGATTGAAATTAAATTGCCAACCGTTTTGTTACCATTTATCATTATCACGAACAACGCGAGTTTAACCCCGCATTATCTATCCGACAATATTCACTGGAAAGTTGACGCGATCCGCACGAGTTGGGTAAAAACGCGATACAACCTCGCGAAATTTTTCCTGAAATAAGAGAGGCGAAAAAATCGGGCAACACTATCGATTGCCGTTCTCAGGCCCGCGTCGACGATGACGTATTCTCTCCTTGTCCGCAAGAAGAAGACGAAGAATGGGAAAAGTGCTACCGCGAACCTCGAGGACCTCGTATAACGGGGGAGATTGGCGGTGAGGGTGGCAAGGGCGATCAACGAAGCGATAGTCGCGGACCGATTTCGAGATGGCAAGGATTCGTTTTGGGGAGTAAGAGCGCGGACCGGGAACCGGCCAGGATGCAGGACGAGCTGGCGGCGGGGTTCTGGGGCGGCTGAAGGGCCGGGTGACACGCCGCCGGTCTCCGGGAGAAGTGATTGATTGTGTTTCACCGGAAGAGAGAGGAGAGCCGGAGGGTGGAGTGGGAGGGGGGCGAAGTTTCGGAGCGCGAAACGCGATGATAGAGACGAAGCGCTCGAGTCCGCGAGAAGATGCCCTCGCCGGCAGCTCCAGCGTCCAAAAAGCTCGGGATTCCACTCGAAGAAGCTTTCCTCAACGATTTACACTATCCGCGTTCATCTCTTCTCCGACGGCGGCGCGTCGGGTTGGACAAAGGAAAAATAGAAACACCCACCCCACCGCGCTCAAGAGAAAAAGTGAGTTGTTCGAACAAAAAGCAGGTGACGCGCTCTCAGCTTCCCTCGATTGCCACTCTCCTCGCCTTCGTCTTCGCCGATTTCTCCGCGAGGGTGAATTTCAGGGTGGTAAAAAAAAAAAAAATTCCACGCAAACCTCGCCTGGAAACCGTCATCAGTGTCGCCGAAATTGCATACCCGAATCAAAGACTCGGACGCTGTGACAAGAACTGCGATCTCGGGACTAGGACGAGGTTTTTCAAGGGCGAACCCCGCGTTCATTGATGAAATTCATGGCTGCTCGCCTCGCGGTGAGAAAGGCGATAATTTCATCGATGCGCTCAGCGCGAAAGAGCTGACGATATTTTTTATATATAATTGCCCCTTTGCATAAGACGTTTATTAAGACGTGAGTGGTTGTCAAATTAAATTTTTTCTCTCTCTCTCCCTGTCTGTCTCTCTCTCTTTCTCTCTCGATTTCTTATTACCAGAGATAATTACAGTCCGCACATACGGTGATTACCCGCAAATATATTTATCCTGCACAAGTCTTGCATTGAGAGACGCGCATTTATAGACGATACTCGCGATAAAATCGCCGGGGGCAAGATCGACGGGATTCAAATTACTCCGTGGATATATATATATATATATATATATATATATACAGGAGATATATATATACAGACCCGTACCAACTTATTCATAAACGAACGGTTTGAATGATGCGACGAAATGTTACGGGCTCCACAATATTATAATGACCAAGCAACTTACATAATTCCCCTCCCACTCGGAGACCACGACACCTGCTCTTCGAGCTGCGCAGAGAACCCGAAGGTTGTCAATGCGTGGCCTTTTTGTCACGTATTTGTTTTTTACCCTCATCACCTTTATCCCCTCCCCTTCTGCTGCAATTTGTTTCATTTTAGTTTCATTTTTTCTTGCTTCATTTCAATCTTTTTACTCGATCTAATTTGGTAATCGTGTGTTATTAATGACTCGATCTAACGCGTGCAATGACCGAGAATTTTTCAGCATCTACTGGTCTCGTTTCGTCGCCGAGTTTATGATTCAGTTCCTGAACAAACGATGACAAGGTAGAAAAAATATGATATTGGCAACTGACAAGTTTTATTGGTGAGCAAAAAAACAAAAGACATGGTTAGCAATATTTTTAGCTTTTATATTTAACCAATAGTTTTACATTGTATTTTTTATAAGAGATCATTTCTTCTCACTCATGTTTCATTTCGATGAAATTTTTTTTCACTGCCCTGCTTCGAAGCTCTTTCTCTCTTTGCGCGCAGAGAGATGCGTCGAGCAATTGGAACAGCTTCCCACCAAACTGAAATGCATGCCCTGCAACTGTGCCGTCAATTTTTCGTTTTAGCAGAGTATAATTTATATCTATTATTCACGGTTGCCTTCAAGTATCAAGTAACAGCCGTCTGGGCCGCCATGCCCGATTCCCATTCAATAAAAGGTCCCCCTGCAGTGCACCGGGTTGCCAATATACACATACCGACTCTTGTCACCCATCGATACTGATCTCTTGATTCCACGTTGCAATTTATTCCGCATATACCTATTCTCAGAGGTTACTGCGAGCACTCCGAAGCGAACAAACAACTCCAAGGATGCACCGTTGGGAATAAGGCCCACAAATGTGTGTTTCTCAATCAGCCGGGCTCGGAGAATATTCATTTTCCACGCTTTTGGACAACGAGCGTGTTCCTTAAATTTATTATTGGACTAGCACCGAAGTTCCGTACATCAGACTTCGAGTCCGTCAACGAGTAATGATAAGGAAGCGATTGAAGCCGACGTATCTACAGAGTGATGGGTGGGAGAATCATGTTCGTGTTCGTCAATAAATAAAAATGAGATAACGTACTATTGATGATCATAATATGCATGCGCGAAGGGTTGAAAAAAAAAAAGAAATGTTCCCAACACGCTTCCGAACACTTTTTTACAGATCGTCAAGCATCGCTGACGTTACGATTTGTTCATCGCTTGTGCAATTTGTTTAACCGTTCGCGCGTTTCTTTACTATTATCCTTTCTATCCGTTCACGAGGACCGACTGCCAGGGGCACTAATTTTATCGTGTAAACGGTCGCTTCTTGCTTTGGAAAAAGAAGAGAAAACAGAGGGTAAAAAAAGAAGAATGTCAGGGGAAAAAAACCGTTGTTGTATCATTATAAGAGTACAATAAAACGCGGTGAGTGTGCTCTTTGTATAATGACGGGGCGTTTCATGCTCTTTATACGCCAGGCTTGTGTCACAAGTGCGCCCAGAGACTGCTCAGTGGGTATTAAAGGTGTACTATAGTTGGTTCGCCGCGTGCGAGATCACCGTCGCACTACTATTACTGATTGTGAGTATAGGTCAGGTACGAATACGTGTAGGTTATATCCACACAACCGAAAGTGTCGGTTGACCAGGCAGCCGATAGCGGAGACCAAGTCAGACGGAGGCCACCTTTCACCGTGATACCCTAGCTCCGAAGGCACTCGAGGAACGGTATTGTCACGAGCTGTTCCCCAAACATGTCGGTCCAAGCTATTTATAGAATTATATGCCCAGCAGTAAACACTGGCATCATCGGTCGAATTTACCATGATCGTGCATACCCAGTGGATGTCAACCTACAGGAACGGGGTGAACGTTGAACGAGATGTCCATCATGGCCTGGGAACCTGGGGCGGGTTGATAAGTTTCGAGAGGAGTGACCGTCCGGCTCAACCCCCGATATAGTTCCGAGTCCCTCAACTCGACGGCTAGAACGAGATTTTGGGGATGCTAAGGTTGGCCTGCGGAGCTTGGACTACGCTCTTCTAGGGGTTGGTCTCGGCGGGGTGGCGATGGCATGGCAGTGGTGGTGGAAGTGGTGGGGGATACTCTAGGAAACGGGGGTGGGGAGCGTCAAGCAGCTGGGAATGGTGGCGGCTCGGTGTCGGCGGCAGGACGACCTGGAGGGAGTGCGAACCAAACAGAGAGTAACCAGACGAGTTTCTGCCGAGGCACCGCGAGCTCTCCTTCGCGGGTTCCTCCGGGAAAAAGTGCCGCGCGTCATCCTTCGCTCACAGTACAGAAGTGGAATTCGATACGATCATTAGCGGTGCTTTCCGCAAGTTGAGCCGTCGCGCGAGTTGGACGATAATCACCCTTGTTTCGTATTTAGATTGATTCTCTGGAATTGAATTGGAACAGTCGCTTTCTCAAATCGTGCGTCTATCTGAGGTGTCGGATAAAATATTTTTGCCGCTGTTATTCCGACATATAAGCCAGTGGTTCGCGCGCTAAGGAGCAAAAGAGAGTCAGGTGGGTAGGGAAGAAGGAAAGATAAAGAGGGAGAGTTACGGCACCTGCCACCGTCCTTGCGGGGCGCCACTCGCACGCTGCGTGCGTGCCGGCTATCCATCATGGTCGCGGACGTCGGGCTGCTCTGATTGGTCGGGAATAGTCACGTGGTATGGTAATTGGGAAGAAGTGGGCGGGAACGTATAGCGTCGCCTCGTGTACGCGGCGAGAGGTTCAGCGGAGAGGATCGGCAAGAGTGTCCGAAGAAGCGGTGCGAACAGCCGTGTCCGTCGCGAGTGAACCAAGCGAAAAGTGCCGCGGCCAGCGAAGGTCGGACTCACGTAAACCCCGATGATGGACCCCAGTGAAAAGTGCCGTGATCGCCGGGCGTGTGCCAGAGTGTGAGCGTGAGCAGTGGACCGGGTGTAACTGGAGCATATACGAGGACTCAGTAAGAGAGTGCGACAAGGTTTCGCCGAGTAGCGATGAGCTCGTTCCTGATGAATCCGTCGACGGCTGGCGGGTACCATCAGCAGCACCAGCAACCGACGCCGCACCACTTGGCCCCAGCCTCCGTCGTGGTGGACCCCAAGTTTCCACCCAGCGAAGAGTACAGTCAGAGCAACTACATTCCGTCGACCGGCGCCGAATTCTTCGGCGGTGGTCACCACCTCAATCACCCCCAGTCCCACCAACTCCAGTACCACTACCACCAGCACCACCACCAGGCGACTTCCACGCCGTACGGTGCGTCCCCGGCCGTTCAGCTGAACGGTGGCTACGCAGGTTACGGAGGATACTACGGACCCCATCATCCCCATCACCAAGTCCACGCGGTGCACCATGCCAGCCTCCATCCTCACCACCAGGCCGTCGGTGCTCTCGCGATGCCGCCGGAGGCTCAGCAGCCGCCGCTCACTTGTCCGCCTTCCATGCAGAACCCTCAACCCCATCAACAGCCCCCGGCACCCGCGCCAACAGTGCTCGGGTCGACTGCCTTATCGCCACCCCTGATGGCGTCCCATGTCCAGCAGCCCGACCCTCTGCAGCAACACCAGCAGCAACAGCAGCAGCAGCAGCAATCCCAGCAACCAAAACACGAGAGTACGACGTGTAGTCCGGCCGGGTCGGGATCCCTGCATCGTGACAATTCGCCGGATTTACAGCAGCAGCAGCAACAGTCGCAGCATATTCAGAACTCTCACCAGGCTCAGCAGCAGCATCATCTCGACGATTGTTCGGATCAGGACGACATAGAGGACGATCAAATGATGGAAGGGTCACCCGGCATGATGGACGACGACGAGGAGGACGATGAGAATGGAGACCGCGTCATTTATCCTTGGATGAAGAAGATACACGTAGCTGGCGTCGGTGAGTAGACGATGTCGCACTGGTAGACCTTCATCCAGAGGTAGCGAAAAGTTGTGAAATCCGTTGGGACGAGCTTTTCTTGACTCGGAATAGCTGAAGCAAGAGTGAGAAGAATTCCGAAGAAGCTAAAACGGAACCACTTGTATCAGCCATTTTATTGTTACCCACGTGAATTCGTCGCGATGGATTTACTCGAGGTGAAATATGAGGGGGTTGAATGAGGAAGGGCGTTTCAAAGTGACGCAAGGTTTGGCCATTGTTGACCGTTTCTTCGTGTCCACATGCACCTTACATGTCGAATCGGATAATGTAGGTTGAATATGAAGTCGGGTCTCGGGACTGGCGCCGCGGTTGTTGTTGCGTCGGAAGATGTATGGGATGATATTCATTGCCTCCTCTCTAGTCATCTGTCTCAGCTATGTCTGACCTCGGCCATTGAATACGGCCTATTATTACCATTTGTCATCATTTCTCACTTGAACGAAACCCTGAAAGTATTTTCACCTGAAACCTGCCTCGCTTATCCTCAAATCAAAGACTGCCGTCTTCGATGGTTAGGGGGACTCTCGAGGCCTTCCCCAATAATATTATTGTTTTCCAACGACGTGATCTATCGACTAAGACGCCCCTTTCATCGACACATGTCCTCGGCTCACCGCAAACCTTATTCACTGCGACAAGAATCAGTTACCATACATCATCTCAAAGGAGATGAATAAGCTTCTCAATGGCCCAAGGAAAGTTACGATCGGAGTACTCTGTGAACCGATGCGACAAAAATACACGCAAATTACTGAAATATAAAATTTCCTCCACGGAGATCGAGAATTATCTGTACTTATTTCTCGCACCGTGAGACGCGAGGGAATTGCAAGAAGCGTAGAGCGTAACCCCGATGTAGTTATATCCGAAACGTTTTATTCTTCGGAAAGAAGTAACAATTATCTTGGAAGTGATAATTACATGTTATCGTATTTCAAACTTGCTTCAAACGTGCCGTCAACTTAATTCAAGCTAAAATATTACCTTGATTAATTGTTTCTCAACATTAATGAGGGTACGTAACGTGTACGATGGTCGGTGTAGCCGTAAATTTGCTTCCTCTACGTGTTCAAATTTTATCTCACCTCGCGTACGTGGTAGCTGTATATGAAAAATATGTAATAATTTATCACTGAGCTGGATAGATTATTCAGCCGGATACCCAAGCCTAGGCGCGTTTTTATTAATCATATAAACGCGATTACAAGACGACATGTTCCGTCATTTCGTAATTTCCCCAACCGTATCGGAGCGTAACAGTTTCGGTTAAATATTTATAGACTCAATTTAATGCCTGAAACATCCACTCGTTATGATAATCAGCCAATCTTGTAGCAGATAAGACAATTTTTGATGAGATGTTAATGAGATATTTGAAACGAATTATCGCATTATACACACACGCAACGTGCGGTTCCTCGTGGGAATTAATTCTGCATTCTGATTATCAATTTGACACTGAACTCGCATTTTTCCATTCAACGAATCGACGCGTTCCCATGTACAACATTACACGCTTCGCGGTTCATCCGTGATTCCACGTTTGCGAGGCCATTTTGAGAGGGCGGATTCGCACACCGGGGAACCTGGTCCGAGATTGTTAGTTTCTTATTTCCCGACGGAGGTTGAATGCTGGCTGGCGGCACAAAAGGGCTGCGAACCCGCAGGCCAAAAATCCCAAACCAAACGAGAGAATCGGCAATTCGAATCCGGGCAACCTTCCGTTGAAAACTAAAAAGAGATGCCCAAAGTTAGGTCAAAAGAGCAGTTGCAGGTGAGGGGTGATGGAAAGCGCATATCATTACAACTTGCAGTAATAACTTTCTTCGAATTCAGATGGGCTCCCATCCCCGGGGGCGGCCGACAAAAGTACATTTCGCCGTGACTTCTCACCCCGCATGGTAACGGTCCAAAGACTCAGTCGGCGTTCCAACAAAGAGGCTGAACGTTTCGAGCATGAATTTAGCGATAACGAAAACGCATCCCGTGAAGATATTTCGACGGATGATAAATGCCCGGATCCTTTCGCCCGCTTTCCACCCCCGATCGGCCTCCCTCTCCTCCCCCATATTTCAACGGGAACGAATATTGGCTCGGTTCGCTTTGATTACGGGTTCGACTCGACGTCGGAGCGGTTTTCCCGGTATGCAGGACCGCAGCCGCAATCTCCCCCACGACTGAACCCGTCCGTAGGGTCCCTCAGTCGCTGGTCAGCCTGCAACTCGGAATGGAATGTGTCCGTTCTGATTCTGAAACACCGGAGGCGAGCCCGCATGCATGCGTCTTGAAAAATTTCACCCGGACCACCGGTGCCGCGGGAAAGGAAATATAATTAGCCCCGGACCCCGTTTGCGTCTACCAGAAGCCCGCGACGCCTGCCAGCCGCGTATCGCGATGAACAAAAGGAAAATATCAGACACTCGTAGGTGTACCAACACTGTATACGGTTTCGTTGACTGTCAACTAACGAATTGCATGTTAGCCGTGGCAAGCCAGTCATCCCGACTGACGTGCGGGGCCCCCGTCTGTCGGTCAAATCAGGCCTGTAATATTAATGTCTTTTTACCCGCTTACGGCTGGCTATTCGCTAATTTTAGACACCGTTTTTGTCCGATCCATGCCCCAGACATCCGAGTCTGCACTTGCCCTTGAGTACCACCCCGCGGTTACGAGTCTCTGCGTGCTGGCTGGCTTCCGGTTTAGGTTTTCACACCGTCTTTGACCGAAGTTCTTACTTCGGCAACGTTCACCTAAACGAGCAATCCCACGTCAACTGGTGACGATTATCCGCTTTGACCGTAGCTGCGTAGCTCAAATTTTGATCCACCGGGAGAGAATAGTCCGGTGGGACTGTAGAGGAGTCATTTTTTCCGACTGCGGGAATATCAGCCAGTCGGCAAAACGGTGATAGACGTCTCTCTTTGTGGGCCATAAGCAAAAACTGCCTGCGAAGTGAGTAATAAACGAGAAACGTCCAGGTCAAACGTGTTACCACTCGACATGGAAATGTTCAAAAGCGTAGCGGCTGAGTCAGCAATGACGGCACGCTGGGCGGTGAGATCAACAGATGGTTATAATAAGTGGTAGCAGTAGCAGCGACAGGACACAAGCCGCCTCTAGCTGACGCGAGAGTTTTACACTAGACGATTTTTGTTTCAGCAAACGGATCTTACCAGCCGGGAATGGAGCCGAAGCGTCAACGGACAGCGTACACGAGGCACCAGATCCTCGAGCTGGAGAAGGAGTTTCACTACAACCGATACCTGACGAGGCGACGACGCATAGAAATCGCCCACACGCTGGTGCTCTCGGAACGTCAGATAAAGATTTGGTTTCAGAACCGCCGTATGAAATGGAAGAAGGACAACAAGCTTCCGAACACGAAGAACGTGCGGCGGAAAAACGCGAACGGGACGCCGCCGGCCAAGTCGTCTAAGGGAGGCGGAAGGGCGAAGGTACAGTCCGGATCGGGGAACAACAACAGTCAGAGAAAGAACAACAACAGTTCGCCATCGGGCGTCATGGAGGGCGGCGGCAGCCTCGACGGCAGCGTCGGCATCGACATGGCCGACGTCCACGGGGTGAACTCTGCCCTTCCGCATCCGCACTCGGCCCATCCGAGTTTCCAAGGTCACCCGCACTCGCTGGCTCATCTCCAGGCGCAGCTGAGTCACCTCCAGGTCGGGGGGATGCTAGACGCGACGGGCGCCCCCATCGGGCACATGGGATCCGGGAATATCAGCCCCCTGGCCCCCGCCACCAGCCCACCCTGTCTCACTACCCCCAGTCAGCCGTTGCCCGTCAAATCCGACTACGACCTCACGGCCCTGTAACACCCGATGAAACCCTGGAACGCTTTTCCCCAGCTCACCGACCTCACCAATGTCATTTCGACCCGAGGTGCCTCCCCCCAAAATTTTTACCACTATAATCAAATACTCGAGTCGTAGAGCTGCGGCCGGACGTTCTTTCTTTCAACCTCACCACCCCCTCCGCCCAATTATTACCCAGTTCTTACTTTGCACTCATCATTGTTTTGTTTCTAAGATATTATTATCGACATGACTATTATTATTATTATTATTATTATTATTATTATTATTGTTGTGTCCAAACGTAAGTAGATTTTATTGTTTTATCTATCGTTTTAGTAATTTCAATTATTTCAAATTTTCGTTTCGATTTTTAGTTGCCCCCGTGCCATTGCCTAGATCATAAGTAGGTATACCTCGTACCTTTTACGACTCAGTTCTGAAAACTGACCTCTACTGAAGATATTTTCATTTTTTTGCATTTCGAGACAAATTTTAATCTTTTTATTTTTATCACATGTACAATATTCTAAAACACGATTCGCTTCATTCCTCTGTTGTTACAATTCATTCGTATCTCTGCTACGTGGTGCGAAATGATTTCCCAGTGGAGCGTCAATCGATGCGTGAAACTTCTCCCCGGTAACGATGTAAATAATACCAAGCGTGTATGTATATATATATACCTATACTTACGTAATGTAATTATTGATATTATTATGATTAGAAGATTGGCATTGTGTCGCAAAGTGGATAAATAGCAGTGTTTACGTTTAATCGAGTACTATCGTGTGTAATTAATAACCTAACTCGCCTAATACTTAGTACGTTGTTGAAGAAGAAGCAAAAAAAGAAAAAAACAAGAAAAAGTTGTTAATGTATACAAAGCCAATAAGTGAACGGTTTTACAGTGCGTTTTCAGCCAGATGCGCGAATCTACCTCGATCGGGAAAAAAAATTAACGGTGTTAATTAATTACGAACTAAAACCCAGTGCTCTACCAAAATTGCGAAACACGACGTCCATCACTCGTCGCTTCGTCCTCTGATCACGTGATCTTCTCCTCTAATCTCACGATGATGCAAGTGCGTCGTTCTCTTTTCTCTCCAATCGTCACGTCTTCTGCAACTATGCGTGATATTAACGATTAACGATATTGCTGTAGTTGTTTAGCCGGACGACAAAGATACGCCGCTTGCTTGAATAGCGGTGCAATTTGGCCTGTCGAATCTAAACTTGACTCGGGTCAAATTGTTTCTAATTCCAAACGTTTAGCCCAGTGATGCTGTGTACTCGGTCATTATCGAAGTTCTGCATTTATTCGAGACAGCTCAATCCCGACAGATGGGCGCGTTGCAATCCCGTTACTGCTCAGCGTCGAGGAAAAAGGAATAATGCCCTTAGCGCATTATCACCGATTTGATTCGGTAATGTACGTAGATTGGTGAGATAATAATACCGCGCGCGGTAAGATTGAGCGAGAAAATAAGCGATGCCTGTCCGACTTTCATATTTCTAACGGTAATAATAATTCACACAGCTGCACAAGATGTGAGTTTCACCTATTATAGAGGTTCGATTCTTTATTTTTCCGCTTCATTCCCTCGGCGTTCTTCCTGCGTAAGACACGGGAACATGTTTACTGTAATTTAAATCTCGCTGAAAATGACAGGTATCGCGAAATTACGTCTGGTGAAAAATTAATTCGCATTGCATCAGATTTGCATAATTTCTTACCAGATCGGCTTGAGCAAAAAATACAGGTCACGTATATTCACGTCACAAAAGTACGTCGACTTTGTTATTCAACGAGCGTTAAAAGATTTTTCGCCACCTGCACGATTGAAACCTCGACCACGAATTACTTCTTGATTTATCTGTGCTTACTGAACCGAATCACGTGGCGAAGTAACGCGAAATTGTAATCTGGTCGCGAACTTTCTAGTATTTAGGGATTCTTGTTAGGAATATTTCCAACTTGCATAAAATCATGGTTTGAAATTGCAGAGAAATTGTCGATTTGTTGTAAAATCGCGATGTAATTTACCGTACATTGCACTCGGTGGAACTGAGATTTGTTTTGAATGAAACCGTGCTATTTATAGAAGCCATTAATTAAAATCGAGCTATTTATACCATGCACTACGGTTTATACAGCAGCACGTGGTCAACCGACTAAAAATTACACTGTCATTCTGAAGTTCATTAGTTACTACGTACGGATCGTCATGCTTTCAATTACAAAATATTTTCTGTGTCAAGTTCGAGCAAACTGGATCAGTTGCGCAGGATGAGTAGGTGAATGGAATGAAAAAAAAGATGACAGTCCAAAATTCTTCAACTCTGTAACGGTAAAAACGCACACTTTGTTCCTTTATTAATTTGGTACAATAACATTTATGCCTTGATCAATGGCGCGGTTGTTGCAAACATCGTGCACGGATTCTCGTCGACATTAACGAGAGGGAGATTCGATTGAGCTGTGAAATATCTGTGTCCAATAAAATTAAGTGACGAGAAATTAAATGATTGATCTTTGGACGAACAAGAAATCTGAACATTCGTGCGGATACTTAAGTATATTATACCTCCGCCGCAGATGGTTAAAATACGCGAAGAAATTCATCAATTCGATATTTCTGTGGATAGAATAATTGTAAATACACACACATGTAACCAATACTCTGAAAATATATTTTTATCGCTGAGACGCGTAGAAGGGAAATGACCAATAAGAATATTGTAGAATAAAAAGTAAGAAATGAAAAGTAATAAAATGCGTGAATAAAAAACCGTGTATAATAATTAAAACGTGACGTTCATATTACTATAAAGCGAGTAGAAATCAAATCGTGAATCCATGCACAGAGTCGCTGTGACGATATACCAAAACAATATTAATAATTATACATATTATACAAAGTAACGTGTAAGTGGACATAATAAACTATACACAGAAAAATATACGCATATAAATAAATGAACATAAATATATATTACAAATATAAATATGAATATAAATACAACAAAAAACGATAGATGTTAAGATTTGCTATGATTATGAAATTTCGACGGTAATAATTGAGCTATAATTACGCGTAAGAAGGAAGATTTAAGAATCGTAAAAGTACAGATCGAGAGACACACACATACACACATATATACATATTACCTATAAGCGTATAATGACTTGTGAGTAATTCCCATCTATGTATATATAGTCTATTGTATATTCTAAGTATTATGCATATAGGTTGTTTATAACACGAGTGCTGCGGTTCATTCTGCGTTTTCAGACTTGCCGTCAAGTTATGTAAATTCTCATCGCAAATTGCGTCAACGTCGCGAATATCAACGTGCTTCCGAATCCATGCTCGTATGTAAAGCTCGTTACTCCAAGTGCGAATTTAGCAAGAAATTTTGTGTAATTAAAGTATACAAAGCCAGCCTCGCGTGTTTGCGAGAAAAATCCCGAAGTAGTAAGAGCTCCGTTGAGTCAGCCGCGTCTGGCGGTCGAACAAAGGGTCTAAAGTTCGATTTTCGATTTGACTTGACGGTCTGAAAGCGCGTCCTGATTTTTTCAAGCACTCGGAACACCCAATCACCTTGTATAATAGACGCGACACACATGAGAGTTTTCTTGTGTTTGTATTGATTACTATCCTATACAATAGAGCCGATGAAAAGTATACAAGTGAATAAATGACTAAATAAATGTTTCGTAATTTACAATAATAATCCCGTGAGTCTGCAGTCACTGATGCCCGATCCCTGAAAAGAGCATTAATTCATCGTCAAACGTTTCATGCTCATTCGATGCGTGGCGAATTCCACCCACACGCGTCTCTGCGCCTGCGCAATGGATCGCTGTGCCGCAAAGCTGTCAGTGTGTGCGGCGCGTTGCGTGCGCCGCATGCGTGGTAGCGGAGTGTGTGAGTCGGGTGAACGAGGCGGCAGCTCGTTCCGGAGGTTCGAACCTCGGAGGAGGGTGGCTCACGGGAAGCGAATGGGAGCCGCCGCCGACCTCAGCCTCCGCCCATCACCGCGACCAACTCCAAAAGTCGTCCGATACTGCGAAGGAAATAAGAACGCGAGCGACGCTACGAGGCGACGCGCGGCTCATTCGGATTTCGGAGGTGTGATTTTTTTCAAAATTCAAATTTTTTTCCAGGCGAGGAAGTTACGCAAGAATGGAAAGAACGCTCACATCCACGATATCCTTTTTAAAAATCTCCCCGGACAAAAAGAAACCCACTAAAAAATTACCCGGATAAAATCCTCCATGCGGCACTTCATATTTTCACCCAGATTTTCATTGAAACGTCAACATTACACATTTAATCGTCAATTTTGTACAAATTGATTTAATTTAATATGAACTATATTTTATATTCTTTTCTTTTATTTTTTTTTTTTTTTTTTGTCAGGGGTGGGTTTATCCTGCGGGGATTTTACCCGGGAGAATTTCGTCGTGAGATTTTATCGGGAGATTTTGACCGGCTACCGAAAAAACCGGGGCCTCCGCTTCGCACGAACGTCAAAAGCTGCCCCTCGGGTTAGCGGACCCAATTATTTAATTCTTCGAAGCTGTCATTACCTCGTTACGTTTTGTTAACGGTCTGGTGTTACTGACCGCTGTTTAATGTCCCCCTCACCCGCGCAAAGCTTTGATGTCATGGCTGCGCAGCGCTTTGCGTTACGCAACAAAATTTTCAGCTTGAATATGTCTGTTCCAGCAAATATTGTTTGTGTTAATCAGCACTTGAAACGATATAATTTTTCAAGCAATGGAGAAGGTTGTACATACCTTGGAAAATTGATACTTTTTTTCGACAGAGTTACGCATTGAGTTGCGGAGAAAAAAGAGATTGGAATCATGAACGGAGATTTCGGTATCGATTTTTCATCTCAAACCGCTTAAAGATGGTGAAAATTTTGTACACACAGTTAATTTCAATACGCGATGGCTTATTTTCTTTGGAAAACTGTTGCCTTCAAGTTCACCGAAACAGATATTTAATTCGATATTGTTATTCTTTTGACAAAAATCAATATCAGTGCTATTTTAGAAAATTAAATATTTAACGATACTAAAGCGATGAAAACAAACAATCGAGATGGGATTGTAGAAAATTGTCGCCTGAATAAAACGACTCGTCGCAAAGTAAAATCGATACATCGAATTTTTTCCCATTTTACAGCTGTTCACGATGATAAAAAGTTATGGGTACCTGAACCCTTGTTTATGATTTCTTTTTTTTTCAACTTTATGGATTATCAGGAAAATCGCTGTAATGTAGAAACATATTAATAATTTAAGAAAAAGTCAACGCGCTGCCATCTCGTAATAAAATAACCAACAATTGTGTTGATTAACAATCAACGGACCTCCGGAAGGCAACTCACGAAGTAAAAAGAGTTGTCATGAAAATATCAGTGAAAATTTTGTTCATCCGTTAGTTAAATATATGCGAAATCCGGTAAAAATATTTTAACCACCACGTTATAAAATGATTCAAGTTTTATCTAAACCTATCGCGAGCATTTTATGCGACAGTGCAAGTAACAGAAGTTGAAACTTGACACGAAATTGCTTGAACTAATTCTTAAACGCCTTATACGCAAATTCCCCCGAATCTCCGAAAATCGGAAAGACCAATCAGCTGTTCCCGACTTGCCGATACTTGTATTCCCAGTTTGACGAATCCATTTACAATCAGTACCAATTCGTCCGTCGCGGCGTAACGATTGGCGCTGTATCGTCGGCTGGATCGAGCCACTGTACAAACTTGGGTAAACATTCGGATCGGTAGGACGACGCGGTTACAGTTCGACGAAAACAAAGTCGGGCAAGCTCGAAATCAAAACAAACGATATCAGTTGCGCTCTATCGCTTACGGTGATGGCGTCGCAGCGCGTAAATCGTTCGCAATTTTTCCAGTAACACCGGTATTAAATCGGCGTTTTCTTTCCGCGCGAGGTTTCGGACTCCGAAGACGAGGGTGAAAGTGAGTGCCTGGATGACGTCGGCATCTCGGCGACCCGGAAGGAAGCCGATTTCCGAGGACCGTTAACCGCCAGGAGCAGTTCCTGTAAAGAGAAGCAGCTGAGAATTGATGCGAAATTATGAGGTAAGTGCCGACGAGCTTTTTTGCCACTAATTGGATTCGACGTTGACGCCGTCGAAACGATCTCGCGGTGTGGCCGCGGTCCGGTTCGCAGCCAGATGCTCGTCCCACTCGATCCTCGTCGTATCGCTCGTAATATCAGTTCCGTAATCACTCGATCTACATTCCGGGCAGTGCCGAGTGCCGGATGGGTGGTCGACGTCGCGACGCTACCGGACCAAGGACACCTCGTCCAGGCGGTTCCATCTTTGGCCACACACCCAGCCGTTCGACGATACAATCGACGTGTCAACTCCGTACAAGCAACGAGCATCGCGTTATTACGAGTCCGACTCTCTTTTCTCAGGGCGATCACCACCTAATCGCGGATGAAGAATTGAAAGCGATGGATCATTCGAACGGCGTAGATGATTTCTCATGAGTTATCATATTCCAGCTGAGCTCGAATTTGATAATTATTAGTCAACGTTCAATTCGGTGATTTCCTTACGCTCGAACACTCCTACCGGATATATTTTTCACTCGATGGTTGATTTTGGAATCATTGCCAATCCTTGTATGAGCAGATATAGTAATGGATTCGGGCCGTTGAGCAACCTCAGCCTCGATCACAATCTTCGAAGCATGTATATAAAACAAGGTGTTCAAAATGGGTGGGTAGCCGAGCCACAGCCTACACGCTGAAATATTTTCCCGCGAAGTCGGTGGAAATTAATAGCTTTCTTTCCGGCATCTCAAAACCCTTATTCTCCCCCTCTTTCTTTATTTCTCTCTCGAGCCGAACGTCAGATCGCGTGCCAGGAGTAATTTTGTGAACGCGTTTCGAGGAGAGTCGAATGTTCGCAAGCATCGCGGAAGATGTTGATAAACACAAGGAGAGTAGTTCTCCTTGTAGCGGTACTTTTGTTCACTTACACCGGTAATTAATAGCCTGATAAAGAAATGAGATAAAATTTTACACGAGGGCTGCGATAATCGTATACATCTAAAGAATACTTTTATACTTAGAGTATCACGCATGTCGATTTAGTCGGTATTTCTCGGCTTTGGAAAGCAGGATTGGCTCGCTGTATAAATACGTTCGCGTATATCGACGGACCGGTTGTTAATAACAAATTGAAATCTGCGATTTTGAAAATAACGCAAGACAGACCTGGTGTGAACAATCCCATTAGATGTAATTGGAGGGGATTAACGACTCGCGGCTCCATTTATCAGAGCCTGTAATTACAAAGCGCCCACCTCATCTCCTCCCGCGCTCCTCGCTCCCCCCTCGTCCAGCCGTTCGAACCCGTTCTGCTCGACAACCACCGATCCGACAACTACGCCGACACTCCTCGTCGCCGTCCTCTGACGTCCCCCAAAGACGTCAAGTCGGCACCTCGCATACTCGGAGGCTTGACTACCGGAGATAACTCGACTCCCTGATAACCTCATCGGGGGCAATTTGATTTCGCGTCGATATCTCGAGTCAAATCTCTCGGACGTTTCCGGATAATACGATGATTCATTCCTCGTTGTTATCCCGCGAGTGTCCAACGATTTAGAAAAGATACCCTCAATTAGGGACTTGTGCGTTTCTATCTACACCCGACGACGCCAGAGGGACTATTTCTTTTTAACTCACACTGTATACGTATTTTACGATACGAGTTTCTTACCTCTGGGCAAAACGGAAATACCGTCGTGCGAGTGTCGCGTTCCAACTTTAGTTTGAGTAATTATATTTTGTCAACTTGTCAGCATTGACCGAGTTGTACGTTGGCTAAAAAAAAAATAAAAGAAGAAGAAGAAAAAATGTCACTACACCCGCCGAGTGACAAGTCTTCCGAGTCTTTTCGGGTACCTACATGTTCGTTTAATTGCTATCGAAGGGAATATCGTGCGCTCTGATTCCTCTTATTCGTTTCTGCGGATCTGAGAAGGCGAAGCGAAGTATTTCGATTATTTAAAACTCAATTTGCGGTCGCGAACTCCGAGCTGACCGTGAGCCGATACGGTAGCCGTTAATTGTCGTCTCGGAGAGGTTACACGGCACATATCGGACCGCGTAACACGTACGGTGACTGACTAAGGCTCGAGATGCGGTTCCGTGGGCGGGCCGAAGTGTCTGGAAGATTCATTAAAAAGTACATAACCCCCGGTGTTGCCGCAGAGCCGTGAAGTATAGAATCGTTGCGGTGCGTGTATTTTTATCTCGCGTTGCGGCGTCGACGGTTTCGTGCCCTCCGAATTACCGCAGCCATCCGCATGCGGTCTGAAAACCCCGGCCTCCCTTCGCCCCGAGTTTCTGACGGGCATATCTGGTCGGTTCGTTTCGTACAAGCGAGCAAACGAAGTCGAACGAAAGAGAGAAAGAAAGAAAGAAAGAAAGAAAGAAAGAAAGAAAGGCAAGGAAAGGAGGAAGAACGGCCGCTCGCGGTGGCGCGGAGAGCCCGAAAAGGTTGGCTCTCGCAGCCGCTCTTGCGTTCATTAATCTTGATCGGATCAGCCGAGATACCGGCGAGCTGTTTCGGAAACCCTCCGCCGTCTCCCACCAGCCGCCCTCTTCGTCCTCTGCTCTCGGTCCCGGCGTCGAGTCCTGCGGCTCCTTCGCGCGTTTCTACGCCTCTCTCTGCAGTGGTAACGCGCGCAAGAAAAGCCTGCCCGATCAGCGGCCGCGGCCTTAATCCCGGCCCGATTGCCTGCCAATCTCAGCTCCTTATAATTCATTAAAATTCTTTTTGGTCCCACTGAAAACGTGATGGATCTTGTTTTCAATTTAGTGGATCCCCGCTGCGGGCTTCGCGTCGTCGTATGCGTATAGTATACCGACTATCCCCTCTCGGAATAGCAATGAGACCTCGGCCAGTCCGCTCCTCGCTTCCTTCCTTCCTTCCTTCCTTTCTGCCTTCTTTACGGCCGCCTGATACGAGGAACGTACTTTGGGTCTATTCCGCTGGACATTTTTACATCCAACGACAATTTCGTTTGGTTCCTTCATTTTTACCCGCATTCCGCGGAGACTATCGACCGATTAATTCACTCCGGTTCACCGACGTGATAGCGTTTTGCGAACGGACCAACCCCTTTCATCGCTAGTGTACTTCACTCCCCGCGTTGAATCGAGGATTAAGCACCCTTTGTGTAATGAATCCCATAAGCCGTCCACTGACCGCTCCGAATTCTCGCTGACGGCTCGGTCTGACCAACGAGTCCCTCGCGGGGTATCAACGCTTGTTATTCCCAAGATTATTCTCTCGAGAAGCAGGAAATTAACGATATTTCATTGTCGGTCCTCGCGACTGAGACGAGAGGATGCAACGAACATTGAAAAATTTCCGACTGGCTTCCACAGTTTTCTGTTCTTCGATAATCATCTTGAATCGAAAAGAAATCTCCACAAATTTTACAAAAATACACACGAAATCGCATCGAAATTTTTCAACTACACGGACTCGCAACGATCCGAATTACAAATTCCTTTCAAAAACCTCGCCGCGAATTTCGAAAAAAACAAATGGTGGGTGCCGCCTGGACTTGCCTCGATTCCCGGTATCCCGCACTCCCAATATATCTCTCTCTCTCTCGACTCCCGTAGGGGTTCGACGGTATATGGGGTGATCCTGAGAGGGCTGAGGCCCTTCTATACAATTAAGAACAACAAGGACAGCGAGGAAACGCCCCGCGTCGTTCCATTCCAGCATCCCGGTACACCATCGCGTTTCGGGGCGCAGAGCTTGGCCGAGACTGCAACCGGAGAGCGAGAGAGAAAGAAATCAAACCCGGTGAGAGTCGGGATAGGGGATGAGGGTTGGCCGGGGCAGGGAAGGGTCTTTCGACACCCGAGAAGGGCAGGCCCTAGGCTTCTTCCTACTTCGGTAGGCTGCAGCTTATACGGTCACGATACCCGGCAGCGAACTGCCGCCACTTTGAAACTCGCATGGCTGCCCACCCACTCGAATGCGCCGAACGATAGTTGCATTCAAAATATCACTAATTTTTATACAGATATTTTGTGAATTCAGTTGGGTTTCACCGAAATAGGATAGACTATTTTTCGACATCACGTCACTGTAAAGTTCCACCACTGCATATTTATGTATGTTCGCGTAAATGTGATGCTGGCTAACTTTGAAATATCACAAGGTCGTTCGAAATAGACAATAAACGATGCCAAATCGGATCGTGCCATTTTACAGCACACCTAATGTTCGAATCTCGTTTATGTTTCGTATGGTTAGTCACATTGTGGTTCGTAATTCTTCAAATACGAATTTTTGAAATATTCAGATTCTTTTCTAAATAGGCACATCTGTAGGCGAAAACTTAATTCGCAACGTAGTACATAAAAGTTTACATCAGATCGAGCTGTGATTTAAATATTCATAATTGCTGTCTGCAGCGAATTCATTGCAAAGAAGAGTATAAATATATTTTTCACCTCCGATTTTTGGCTTGAGAATTGTAAGTTGTAAATTTGTGATGGTTTATGATTGAAAAAAATTATATACCAATACGTACAGGAGGGCAGGAAAAAGTTTCTAGCAAGAAAATTTTAGCCATTTTGTATTTGTTTCATTCATTCATTTTATTTCGCGAGACTACCATTTGATGAATTATTCGACTACACCAGGCTTACATCGTACAAAAATATTTATCATATTCCTGAATCATAATTATGAAAGCGGAGGTTGATTCGAATTTCGTCAGGTTATTTATTATATTTTAGGTTTCCTCCACTTTTGTGAATTAGCATTCCAAAAGTTATTACACGATTTTTTGGTTCATTAATTTTTAACCCAGCTGCGACGATCGAATGATAAAAATTTAATATCATTAATCTGAGCGGGTATATCATAACCAGGGTGAAATGTAACCGGTAGTCCGTGAAAATAGTTCGTGAGTCGAAACGACTCCGCGTGTTATAACCGAACACTTATCTACATTAAATTAACATTTTTCATCTTGTTATCCAAATAATGAACGAGCCTTAAACAAGCCTTGATAGATGTTTAAACCGAACCCTTAATTGAATTCACACTTAGTCACTCTGCAGCATTTACCCAAACGGCAAGTCACCCTGCACTGATTTTCTCTCCTCCTTTCACTCTCGCTCTTTTCCACATGTAATATACCTACCTCCACTATAAATTTGTCAGTATTCCTGCACTCTCGCCGCAATTGAGCTTGTTCAATTTCGACGACATTGCGACTCGGTAATTCCAAAAAGTGGTCACAGCTAAGAGGGACATTTTATCTGGGGGTAGTTTAATCGCAATTTCTAGCTTTGGAAAAAAGAAAAGGTAAAGAAAAAGATTTATCTTCTCGTAAATCCAAACGTCACGGTAGAGTTTGAAGAGTTTTGCAAAAATTTTGCCACGTTCTAAAAGCGGAATGATTATCAATGGGTGAACATGGGGTTACTCCTGCGACAAGGACCGCTGACTACCGCAGGTTTCTGAGTGGAAGTGAAAGCCGTGCCTCCAGGGGTAACAAAATGGAGTCCCGTACTCTAGACATGGAGCCGAGAAACGTTTTAAAGATCTTAACGCTCATTGAATGCAACTTTTAATATTTTTCACATAATATTTAACTGCGGTATTTGACTGACTTAAGCACTCGGAACAGTTTTTAATTTTGACAGCTGAAATTGTCTCATTGTGAATAAATTTAGGGGTTGATTTAAACGATTTACCGAACGTTGTATACATGTAAGAAAAAAATAAAAATCAAAAAACTAAACTATCATTTTGCACGGGATACAAAAACATTTTAGTACTTATACTTATTCAAAATACTCTTAAGCTGATTGCAACGAACGACTCGAAAGATGTATCCGATATATAAAAAAAAAAAACTTATCATATTCTCTCCGCGATTGCTCAAATTGTGAATAAATAAAACTGACCTTGTCGGGTTTTGCCAAAATTTTGAACGATTTTGAAAGACGCTAGAATTAAATCTTACACATGCTATGTCGAACCGTTAAAAAAAGAAAACTATTACTAATGGTCTCGAGTCGCTGCGATCACCGTTCTGAAAATTGCTCGAAAAAAACAAAGAAATATTATGATCTTTTTTCAGCTGTCAATTCTACGATGTCTTGGTTGCGTTTATTGAGTTCCTCAAGTGACGATTACAGTCGTTCACGAATCAATGCTTCTATAACAAATAATTTTTGGTTCCAAAAATCGTAAAAAAAAATAGAGGCCTACTACTTTTGATTTTGACTGATTTCAAAAAAGCTCAGAGTCAAGCTTCTGCCGTTAATTTGACAAAAAATTTCACTTTGAATATCGACTCGACATGCGCGAGGTCCACGCAGTACCGAACCACGGATTAATTTGCAGTGAATTAATTGGAGCAGCGTTGGCAGCTCCGAGTGAGTAAATCGGCGAGGGTCGAATTCGGCTGCACCACGCACGGGATATTCGGGGTAGAGTTGTACCTACACATACCTCTAACGCCTTATCGTTTCGAGGGAGTTATCCCTCACCGTTCGCTCGGAACCCGGGGTCGTTACATTATTCATGTTTAATATCACCAAGTATTTCATCCCTCCCTGACTGAAAGCAGCCAGCCATCCAGGCAGCCAGCCGCTGCCACCGTCGACGTCGCCGTCGACCGCGCTAATATCGCCTCGAGGGCGGAAGAACGAGGGACTGACGAAGCGATAACGGTCTCGGTGCGTGTCCCAGCCAGGAACGAACTATACAAAAATCGCAAATTTCAGCCTGAGATTATCGGGCCGGATAACGGGGATGAAAAACGTAACCGGAGGGTAGGAATTCCGCGGCGGAAGAGAGCCGCCCCGCGAAAAATTCCGCCTCAATTAATTAACGATCGGCGGAAATTAGCGAGGAGGATATTTTCGATCGATAACGAGTATCGCGAATCGTTAAACGCGAATGGATCGTGATTCGGGGGTCACGGCACGGCGCAACGGCATCGCAGTCGCTCAACGTTTATTCATGGTCCGACGCGAAATCAAATCGCCATCACTCAGGAGCCTTAACTAAGTCGACGCGCGCTCTGCATAAAACGACCATTAGTGGAAGTGTAACTAACCTGGAGACAACTCGCGGAGGGGTGGAAATTGGAGGAGATTCTGGTCGTATACCCGCCCGCTCAACCGGAGGGATGAGAGTTTCGACGCTCTCTCGCGCTTTTAGGTGTCACCGGGATAAGGAGACAGGCTCGGATCAACCGGTGAAGCGGCTTTTCTTTTTCCACTCGTGAAATTATCCTCGAAACTTGCGATGCGGAATACATTGAATGCGTTTCGTTTGAGTAAACAGGCGTTCGAATTTTCAATTTGATTTTTGTGCACCATGTACCTACGCAGTATTATCTACGTACAATAATATCGACGCGGTTGAGCGTTGTATGAATAATGGGCAGGCATGTTGCGAGAATTGAGAAAAAGATAGCGAAGAAGAGCTTGCGGGAAGAGGGACCAGACGCGTGTATGCATTATATATAACGGCGAGCTTCCGGAGAGCAAGGCTTTTAATCCGAGCATGCAAGAAGAAATCGGGTGGGATGGGCGAGACTGGAGCTGTCAGCGTCTTGGCGTCGCCAGGGACGCCGGGCGTCCTCGCCACCCCCGAATCCTATCAACCTCACTCTCGTTGCCGACACCCTTCGAGCCCCTTCGCGCCCCTTCGCACCCCCCAGCGGCGTCCCTCTGCCGCCCCCGTCACACAATACACCGGAAATTTCAGCGAACGGATCGCGGCGCAACATCGGCGTTGATTTCCGCGGGGAGTGACGTGTCACGTGCTCGTCGGGGGCGGTGGGTGGAAACTCGCCCACCCAACCTCCCGCAAGTACATACGTGCTGTAAATTATATGCGTACGATATATTACAGATCAGATATTGTCTACGTCTATGTGTAACAGTGTATATAAAACGTACAATTCGCAGACTCGTTTATTGCGGGCACGATAAACGATTATACCATAATCGTCGAAGAAGTAATCTTTCATCTTTGTGGCAGCTCGTCTTTTCCTCCTGACCATTGGATCGTTTAATTCAATGTTTCCCCGACAGTCGTAGAGAGAATCGTTTCTTCGTGTTTGAGACGTACGTTTGTCATCCAGAAATATATCTTTCGTGTCTTTCGTCCTCTCCGGTTTGACGCTTTTTTATCCTTCCCCTTCACGTTCTTGTGTACTCCAATTTTGTAGTGAATAAAAAAAAATAAAAAATGAAAAAACAATCGTCATACAACGCGTACAACTTACAAATATTGCGATACGTTAACGAAAATACTAGTAATTCTGAAACTAATGTTGAAACACGCGATCGAAATACAAATAGAGAAAATTCGTTTCTCTGGGGTAACGACCAGACGCGTATAGAAATCATTAGTCCTGAGCGAGAGATTTAACGGTAACTTTCTACGGCTTTGTGTAACAAATTCATCTCATTCACCCTTTTCGTCCCCTTCTTTGTGCGAGGGGGCAAGTCGAACGGAGCTTCCACCCGACTGCACAACATGCAGAGTCGACGAATAGGCCGAGCGGTGTATTCACGCCGCTGCAACGGGACGTCGAGCGATGCTGTTCCTCTCTCTCTCTCCCTTCGTCCCGACACCGGCGGCCGTTGCGAAAAAATTGGCATAATGCGGTGCGTCAAAATTCTTTCGAGTCAGCAGGACGTTGCACAGAAGTCGCAGTGAACCGGTTGGCGGGTCGTGCCGGTAATAATCTGCAGCCCTGCGGAGCACAATGCAGTTCTAAGCCTCGACGGAAGAAAGCCCGTCGGCCTGCACACACCAGGATGGCATTTTGACGCAGCGGTGTTCGTGGTGGTGCCCACTCGTTGCGGAATAAGAGAAGAAGCTCGTAGTCGTCGAGCTGTGGAACAGTGCAATGGATCCCCTACGTCAAGCGCAGCGAGCGGGATGAACAAGGATCCTGTGTGTGAGTGCACGCATACACAGAGTCGGGAGAAAGCTCACCGTACAGGGGAAGAAAGCGGTCCAAAGAGAGGAACCCGAGAACGGAGGGCGCTAAGGGGACCAAGGAAAGCGAGGAGGACGGAGAGCCACGTCAGTCGTTCGTTCGTTCGTTCGTTCGTTCGTTCGTTCAGTCGGTGTACTATGTGCGCGGTCGGTCTACCGTCGATCATTAATCACGTTCCACGTCGCGGGTAGCACCGCGCCGCCAGGGGTACCTTACTAAGGGTGTATGCCGCGTCGGGACGCGGGGCCGAGGGTGCCGCCCCGGGGAGAAAGAGAGAGAAGGAGAGAGAGAGAGAGAGAAGAGGGTGAGGGGGGGGGGGGGGGTAGAAGAGGATGCCCCTGTTGCAGGGGACGAACTCTGGTACCCGCGTCCGGAGACTCGAGCTCCTCGGTCGCTGTGGTCGGAGGAACCAAAGAGCAGGAGCAAACGACTACCGCCCCGCCGACAGTAGACAAGCTGATTACCATTATCGTCCTCGTCCTCTTTCGGCAAGAAATCAGTCTGTATCGCCCCCGTCGGATAGGCTGTTTGAGTGAGGAGTTTTCGTGAAACGGGGCACGCGGCTCTTGTCTTGATAACGGAAAAGAGTTGCTCATTTTTAGACCCTCGGCTCCGATGCTCTGGGAGCTTTCGATCCTCGTCGAAAACGTTTAGTTGTGTGATTTGGATGATTTGAAACGAATTTTCAACACAACCACGGTGATGGGAATGTTTACTTTTAGGGTTGAATATTTTTGAGATAGCGAAGTCGATTTTGGTTCCATCCGTGAACCAGGTTACTCGTAAAACTGATTGGATCAGTGAATAGTTATTATAAAAATGCGTGAAGAGTGAGAAGTATCATCGAGTTACTATGAATATTTTTGGAAATTGAGATAGCTCGTTTTCGAATTCTGTCGAAGCTTTCGAACCCAACTTTTTACAGTAAAAAGTTAGCTTTCGATGATTAGGATCGATTCGAAGTTTAGCAAATGTAAGGTTTAACTAAAGTATTTATCGAGTTGAAGCTAGTAACGTTATCGTAACGGTTCGCGCTAAGGAAAAACCTTTAATCCGCAATTTTGCAACTGTTTGAAATTCAGTAAACCGTAATAAAACGAAATATACCTACTCATATTTTGCAATCCTAGTTCCTTAAAAATCATAGTAAAGATAAGGAAATAGAAATTTTTTCTCAACCTTCCGCTACGATAACGTTACTAACTTCAACCTCGCAAGTATTTAAGGGGGGAGCCTGCTTTAGAGGCTTCAAAAAATCGGTTTTTTCGAGGATTTTTTTGGGAAGGAAAGAAATATCCGATTAAAACGAAACTTTCAGGGTTTGTTATTATGTATTTCAACAGTCTTCTAGAATTTTTTCATTAGGATACATGTCATATTATGCCTGGTACAACCATTTCACCCAGGCGTCTCGAGTATGCATTTGTCGTGCGGCGGGAAAGGTGCAGGTCGCAATTTCCATCTGAAACAAAGAAACCAAAAAAATTTTTACTTCTCAATAGTATAGCTTCTAGTTAAACCAAGAAAATTCCACAAAAAGTGAAAAATTCAACACTATTTCGCAAATTAAAAAAAAAATTCATTTTTCTTGGGAAAAGAATTCACTTTAGATTGTTTAAAAAGTGGGTTAATCTTAGCTTTCTTAAGGTTTTTTAGGTTCAACTAGAAGAAAATTTCATCCCGAGTACAATGCAATTTGTCTCGTTTCGATAGGACGTTTAGTTTTTTCCCTATCTTTCCCGCCAATCAGGAAAAAGCGTAAAAATGAAAAACGGAGAAATCGTGCGTCAAAGTTTTCGTACATAAAAAATCGTAATTTTCTTGAACTTACGGCATTAATTTGCTAATCAGCGATTCCTGGTCCATAGAGTTGCCCTTCAGACTCTTCAAAAAACTGGTTCAAACTCTTCAAAAAACTGGTTGAAAACTTCAAAAAACCACTCGTATACCTGCTCGACGCTTGCTCACTATTTCTTCTGTAACTCCCAAATTATTTCGAATTTGCGTCTGAAATTTTAGGGACACATTCTTGGATAGTTTGGGAAGACATTTGTGCAAAAAAAAAAATCGATTTTTTGAAGCCTCTAAAGCAGGCTCCCCCCTTAATGGTATTCACACCGATATGTATGAAGCGTGAGCTGGAAGCGATTCGAACGTCAAAAATTAGTCGTAAATAATAACCAGGAGGGAAAGGTTTTATGACCCTCTGTATCTCTACGCCCGAACTGCAGCAAGAGACCGCATGAAAACATGCTTTGGCCTCGGAGCATTGTGTTTATCGGCATTTAACCCTTTACCTGAACCCCACGAATGCGACCATAAATACTTCAGCTCTGTTTCCTATGTACCCAGAGCCTTGACTTCCTTTCAGGAAATTTGCATACCGTTGAAAATTAGCCCAAAGCAGACGTACCGCCGAGCGACCGGGTCGAAGCACTTAAACTGGGTCATTTCCGACGAACTTCTACACCGTCGACGTTCCGTCTCGTACGACGTTGGCACGAACGTCGAACCAAAATTGAATCCTTCGATCTCGGTGCCGATACTAAGTAGCCGATTGCGTAGATAAATTTAACACCGACGGTGACGGTTGTGGATTTTTTTCAAGCAAAAAAACCCAAACGCTTTTCGCAAGCTCCACACTTCGATAGCTGCTTCGGTCAGCGGCGATTAACTCACTCTTTCGATAGCTCTCCAGGCTCGTATAGTCATCGACGTATACCAGAAGTCACTTGGTCGATTCATTCATCCATCAAGCCCCGCGAGTCTACTCAGGACGTACCTTATTGCTGCGCAGGAACGATCATGATGTATCTACGAACGATGAAACTTCTCCTGCTGAGTGGACGTTCGGTAGAAAATCGTGGAATTAAAAGAGCAAGAAACGATCAGATTTGACATTCATTACGTAGTCCGACCTGGAGAAGGATCGGGAATTTGATTGAACTATCGCATACGGAATTCGTTGAACTGTAATGGAACTTCTCTTAACGAACGCCTCTTTAAAACGGACGGTCTGAGAATCTCCAGCAACGCAATTTACAGGTTAATATTGATCTGAATATAGCGGATACTCCTCTATAACGGACAATATTTTTAGTATCGAAGTTGTCCGCTGTTGGGAACTCTTCGCGAAATTGAGCGATAACACTGCGTAAACGTGTTTGTGCTTACTCGGACACCCCGCGATTTGTGAATGATGGCGGCGGCTGCGGGATGGATCATGTAGTGAGTCGGAGCGGATACAGATGCTGATACAAACGATGTAATGCGGATAAATAATTATCACCGCGAATGGTGGATGTGTTACATGCACGGTACGTTGGAGCCAAGCGGCTTGAAAAGCTGTATGCACGCCTGTACGATAAACGAAAGCATGCAGGCAGTGCGGAAAACTCGAAGAAAAGAAACTGTGCGTGATTCGAGCCGGGTTCTAATTACTTTGAGATAAATATCACTCCACGTCTACGAGTGGCGTGCTCCTGGAGCGTTTGCTGAACGATCGTCAGTCATACGCCAGCGAGCTGCTCCGCGTTTCTGAACTGTTATACCTAGGAGGAAGGATTTTATCAGTTATTCGTACCATGATCGTCCGGCTTGGGTTATAGGGATACGTTTTACTACCATGAGAAATGAGATTCCTCCGCCGTTTGATATACTTCCAGGAAATTAATTGCAGAGGGATGTACGGTGGCATTATACACCGTGGCTCCAAAGTTATCAACGATCTAACGAATCCGCTACGGACCGACGATTCGATCGATTCATTCGAACACCCAGTGGATTCATATTAACACCATCGACATGATTCGCAAGTTGCGCGATTCATACGATCGCGTAATCATTTTTACTTCACTTTACTTACGAATATTACGTAACTCGGTGAGCTACTGTGTGATTTTCATCATATTGCTTCTTGATCCACTGATTATCTCATTCGAGATTAATAACTCTCAACATTCATTTTAATGACCGCGGTCTCAGACGGTTTATTTAGAAAATTTTTAACACTCTGACGAATCAAATTTTTTAAGATACGTCGGTTTCAATCATTTTCAATGAAGTAGCGTAAGCAGAAATGCGAGACGCGTTTAATTCAGGAAAAATCCATCGGCACGTCGCTCGATTATTCGAAGAATGAGACGAACTGCGTCCCGGCTTGTGTTCCTTCATATTCCGCGGGGTGTATAATATACGAGTGATCGGCGATGGGTGTAAACCGACAAATGCCATGTCAAGCTAACCCCTGTACTGGCTAAGTATATTACTCGGAGAAGCACGGCACGTAAGATATTGTTCTCACGATGAAATTAATAGTGGTAGTGAGCTCTGGCGTATAACATTAATCCTGGCGGTATTAGTGACACGGTAAGGCGCTGAGCCCGGCTGAGAAGGAGCGGCAGGACCGGGGCCTCATGCCCTCCTCTCTTCCTTTCCTTAGATTCTCCCATATTCCCGAGCTCCCTGTTACCGGATAGCAGGATATTACCCGCGGGATCCACTGGACCACCGGAAGATAATACAGGATGAGGTCTCGAGAGGTCTCGAGGACTCCTGTATGAGTTGCCGTTTTCTCAAGATGCAGGTCGTGCTTGAAATACTTGAGGATCGAACACTCCCGGCACCTTTCTTCGTCTTTGATCCAGGAAAAAAAAGTTCTTCGAAATAGAAAGTTATATTTTAATCACTTCTTTATATCAATATAGGTCCAAAAATCTCTTGCATGATCTATAAATTATCGTTACTTTGTTCACGGAACAAAGAACTTCTTTTTTTGTGACACAAAAATTCCGAGTAAATGATACTATAAAAAACTTATTTTCGAATTCCTTGAATTTCGGATGTCGAAGCATTGTGCATTCGGCTATTGATAAGATTCTTTTACCACAAACGATATGGTTATCGTCATTCTTCCCCTTGGGGGCTTACGGTCTTCCGTATTTCGGATCTGAGAGTAAGAACGAGAAGTTGATAAGGTTTATTAAAACGAGAGACGGTTGAGAGAGAGAGAGAGAGAGAGAGAGCAGGATAATACAGGAGACCGCGACAGCTGACGGGGACAGCGCGCGGCCGCGATCAATAATATAATATCACGTTGCCCAGGGCACCTCGTTGCTATCGCACCATCACACACCGTTCTTCTATATCTTGGTCGTATTTTCAACCGGTATGTATGAAACGAAACTATACGCGAGTGTAAAAACCGCCTAAAGGTGTGTTGAGAGTAACGAAGCGCGCGTGCCCGTTCAAACTAATATTCTTGAATAATATTTTTCTGGGTAAACTATGATAGAAATAGGAGAGAATTGTACAAGTGCGTGGCACTTGTGAGTGACGCTCGAAAACTCACATTTGAAAAAAAAAATAAGCAAATCGAATTAATCACTGATCATTCAGTTGCAATAGACACGATTTTTTCCGGCGATTCATTTTTCAACTTACATTCGTATGCAAGTGATAATTTGGAAAACATTTTCATGTCATTATATCGTGTCAGTAACATGGATTTTAACAACATTCTACCGAAATTAACAGATAGCATGAAACAAAACGTCAAGAAATATTCAATCAGAGTATCAAATTTTTAACGTCAACAGAGGAAAAAGAATATTTTTCTCATCAATCGTGGTAGAAATCTTAACTGATAAGCCAGATTTAAGCAAATTCTTTAAACTATCATACGAACTTTTAAATTTCATTCATTAGTAATTGAGAAGTATTCTGTAAATTCTGTAACCTTTTGGGAAACTATTTTTTTTTTTTTTTTACTTTGATCTTACGATTCATGTCATTGTTCCAAAAATATATTCTGCTTCATTACCAATAATCAAAAGTCAGTTCAGTCAGCCTTACGTAAAGTGCAGTTGAAATCTTCGGTACCGTCTATTAATCTGATCTGTTTAAGAGATTGTAATAGATCTCGCCTAGTTGTCGCTATTTTCTTAAGAAGCGACAAAAAACTCACTGATGGTAAGCGATCAGAGGTTGGTAAGAAGAGTTTCGGCTTAACTATGGCCGTTAGTTGCAGATGGTTAACGGTCCCCTCCGTGCCGACATTGACTCAGATCTTGGCTTACTGAGTTGAGAATGACTCTGTAGAGGGAAACCGTTCCCAGGTAATAAAATTGTGGCGAAAAACGAGATCGATGAAATGTTCGACACCGGTTGGAATTGTGGTAAAACGTTGTTGTAAAAAAATTTGAAAAATTGGGCTCGTTAGAATAATGTGTAGATAGATTAGCGTGGTCGTAAAATTCTCTTCAGAAGAAGCAAAAATTGTAATGGGAGAAATTCATTTTTTGTATAAGTGGATTGTATTTTTCTTTTTTTTTTTTTTTACACCTGATATTAAACTTGTGTACAGCTTATTATCTGAACTGCTTGCAGATATCTTAAATATTCTAATTGGCAGAAAAGAAATAATATCTGCCATCGAGATTATTTTCAATTTCCTGCTGTAACAGTTCGATGGCATTTGTGAACATTATTATGATGGTTGCATGTCTGGCGTTGATAATTAATTACCCGATCAATTTATTAAATTTATGTTCATTCGAATTATTGATCTTATCCCGAGGCGGTGTAAAAATTTTGTATACAACGGAGCGAAATTGATTATGAATGGTGCGAATTGAATTATGAATAGTAATCAGTAGCTGCAGAAATTTCGGGCATCGTGATTGATTCGTTGGACAATTGAGTCACATTCGTGAAATGACAAATCGACGAAACCTAAATTGTTCTCACACTAACTGAAACTCGCGATATTGCTTCAAACTTTAGGATTTGATAGTAACTTTTACATATTTGTCAATGCAACAAATATCAGCTGCCGAAATTTAATTCAACCCATAGCTGAATTAGAAAATGAACCAAAAAAAAGAAAAATACCAAGTCACATTGTTAATCACAACTGCTAAAATCAACTCGACAAGACTGATATTAATTTTTGAATGTCGAATAATTAAAGCTGCATAAAATAAGGCGTGAATTTATTCAATCTACTGGCTCAGTATGTTCTATTGATTTTCATAACTTCGGTACATCGTCGTTTACGATCGTCATGAAGGATTAATTAAGGGGTAAAAGAAATAAACTTTCCTATTTCATTATTTTATTCAAGCGGTTACAATGCTTTCATTTGATGCGTGTAATTTTTATTAACGACGTATAAAAAATATTGAGTAAAAAATAAAAATAAAATTGAGTAAAGTAAACACTTTGTCTTTAATTTTAATACAGTAATTGATGTATCTTGTTTTTATATATCTACGCTTAAAAGAATATTCACTTGTTTGTACATTGCGCAATCATTGGACGCCTAGATAAAAATAACTAACGAAACAACTCGTTCTTAATTGATAATCGTAAGTCGTGCGTGTACGTAAAAATAGAAATTTATCATGTGATTCTTATAACGATAATAAATTTATTCCTGACACAGCGCCAGCGTTCGAATTGTCAGTGTACGAAAGAAATTCTCTTCCATAGATGGTGGAACGGAATTCGGAGAAAGTCGGTGTACGTTTCTTGCAATCATTAGTCGCGTGGCATGTCATCCGTAAGATACCTGTAGAGACGAGCTTCTGATATCTACAATTCTACAAAAGCCCGGATCTACAGGGTAGATCACGAATGTGCCTATCTTATGCAAGCCATCGTTAATAAACCAGCTTCGTTGTCTCCAGCCGAACCTTTTAGGCGGCAAGAAATCCATCTGAAACATAAAATAACCAGTTACAGTATATTCCCAAGTAAAAACTGTCACTAAATGCTTATAACAGTGAAATTTATATCAGTTTTCATCGCCTTATAATTTTCTTTTCCTTTTCAATCTTATTCAATCGCTTCTAGCCTCCAATCAGATTCTATGAATACCTATTAACAATTGGCAAAGTGCTCGAGACGTGACCTGAGGAATATTTCACGCCATGTAATGTCCTGAGATTTCATTTTCTTCGATCACCGCGGTTAAATTATAGATCACGCAAAAACGATTGACGATTAAATTCAAGGAAAAAAATTTCTATCTCGAAAATTATTGACTAGAAAAATGATCGAGAAAAAATCTTCCGGCTTCTGTACGGAGTATGAATCTCTACCTCATCTAATCCATGCTTCAACGAAGTATTTAGTTTTGCAGTCGAGCCTTGCAGTCACATTCATCAATATTCAATACGAGTTTCGAATTAAATCAAACCACCATTGAAACATTCCAATTGATAGAGAAAGCTGCTCAAAAAAAAAATATCGAGAGCTGCAGTTGCGAAATTATCACATTGAAAAATTTTCATAAATTTATACGTACAAGTACTTCAACGTCGGCATTAATTGCTGTTATTATTTTTGAAAAGTACTCTTGATTGACTCGAATAAGATCCCGAGCTTGAACCAATGAACGCGTACAAACAAACGCAAAAAAGAAAAAACGAAATCAGTGAGGTTGAAATGAAAATATTGCAACAGAATTGCGAATGCGAGCAACTGAGCTCGAGCCTCCAAATCTGAGTCGATGGACTTCTGAAAATTAATACGGAATTAGGCAGGTTTATAAGGGTATAAGTGTCTTTGCGGAAAGCCTCGTGCCAGCTTGGTGGTCGGTCACAATACTCGCTCACCTCAAGAATTTATGTCCAGGCTCGCGTTAGCTTTGAAGATCACGGATCAGTGCTAATGCTTGCCAAAATAGGAAACAGCGTACAATAGCGGCTACACAGCCTTCTTAATATGGTTATAACGGAAGTCACGTCCGACGAACCTCTTCTGTATACCTGACTCGACTACGCTTATTATATCCCTCCTGGAATTGAATAAGCAATATATCTTTCTATCGGTTGGAATGTTTCGTTTCGATTATTGATTGCGACAATGTTTTTTGTTTTTTTTTTTCAGAGTGCTCAAGATCGATAAAAAATACTAAAATAAACAAAAAATAATATGCACGCTCGCGAAATCTATTTCATCTAATGCATCTGATGACTTTTTTTTTCTTTTTTATAAACGTTTACTCTGACGATTCAAATTTTTGCTACACAGAACAAACTTGGAAACGAGAAATAGGGTGCATATTGACGCTCGTAATTTATGTTCATTTCAACGAACTGGATTATATTAAATTCAAAACTCTTGTACGTGGTTGGAAAGGATTCGTGTGACGCTTGTCAAGGGTAATTCAGTTGTACTCTTTTCCTGTTTACTGACCGTAACCGGGGACTGGATTGGAAAATGTGCGTGTATGTATAGTATGTGTACGTATAACAGACACCGGATAGTGAAAACTTTAGAGGAAAGATTTGCGAAAGGTGAAGAAGATGATAAAAACAGAAAAAATTTGTAGGCGAAACCACAAGAAAACCGTGAGTCGATTCAGGTAAACAATAAAAATGCAGCACGTGACGCAGGAATCGTTTAATCGTTGAACAGAAGGCAAGGAACAGTTAAAAATATATCTACAACAAAGATTCGGCGCGTAAAAAAATTTCAAAAAAATAACACAAAATATCAGGTGGGCAACGTCAAGCATGCATGTAAAGGATCGTAGGATGAAGAAACGAATTAAAGTTATCTGCATGTACTTGCGAAACGGATATGCAACAAGCGAGGCGAGACAAACACGGTACAACAGACACAACATTTAACAAACGTGATCCGAGTCGTGCGTTAGGAAGACAAGACACTTATGGCGGTGTATCAGCGTCCAGGATCGAGATCGGCGTCGGCGGGAGTCCGAGGTCCTTGGAGGTCCTGCGGGAAGCGTCGTCTGGTAACTTGTTACTCGGTCGGGAGTGACGGAGGCCAACGCCCCTCTAGCACACCGCGTCGCTGTTCGTCCGGGTCTTCCTCTTTTACCGAAGTAGTGGTAGTGGTTGGTAGTTGGCGGCGTCGACGTCGTCGGCGGCGGTGGCCGTCAGGGCGGTGCGGCTCGTCTCGTCGGGAGTTTTCGGCGGATGCCGCGAAGCGCCGGATGCTGCGATGATTGGACCGTCGTCGACGAGTTTAGAGGGGTAGGGGCGGCATTCGCGGTGTTTCGGGGTGGCTCGATCACCCTCGGGAAACCTCGGCGCCCCGTCGGGGTGCGGATTCCCGTCATCCCGTCATCTCGCGTCTCCCCTCACGCCCTCTCCTCTCTCTCATTCTCTCTCTCGCTCTCTCTCTCTCTTCCCGAAAAACCTCCCCGAGGCGTCCGAGGCCCGGGAAGCTGCCGCGGAGACACCGCGGTCCTCGTCGAGGAATTCCTTATGCGGCGTTCCTGATGCTCCTCCTGCATCTCCTGATGCTGCTGATGGTGTTGATGCCGTTACTCCCCGCCGTCGCAACGACGGATCCCGTTTATTGATCGACGCCCCGGATTCGGTCCACCGACGATTCAGGGGCGGCAAAACCCGAGGGAGACGGCCGGATGACGGGAGTCCTTGCAGAGCTGCTGAGGTCCGGAGTGACGCGAGGTCTCCTCCTCCTCCTCCTCCTCCTCCTCCTTCTCGTCTCCCTCGACAACTTAACTCGATAAATCGACGCCCCGATCCCTCGTGTCCCACCCCCTGACGGGATCCCGTCATCCCGATGTCAGTCCCTGCTTACCAATCACTCACCCCTTTCGATACGCTATACGCCAAATTCTCACCCCGTCAAACCTCCGCGACACACTCGGCCTATATTTCGCGCTACTTCGTCTCCTGTGATCCAATTTTCATCCGGCTATCGCAGACACGATTTTTTCATTCTTTGGTCTTTTATTTACCCTCGTTTTTATTACATCTACTCACCCTCGTCGAATCCGTCGATATTACTCACCTTGTTCTTGCCCGAAGAAGAATAAGTACACGTATGATTGGTCCACTCCATGAAATCTCGGTTAACTTTTTCCACTCGAGTTCAAGTACATCTCATTCACCCGCGGCATTATCGGGGAGGAATCAAGGCACGAACGTCTTTTGGGCTGATTGCTCGCGGCAAGAAACGCGATGTTTGACTGACCGTTTCTATTGTCCCGAGGAATGCTTTTGGAACGAGGAGGAAGGTGGTACGTACGTCCGGCAGCCGTGACTCGAATGATAATTTCTTGCGCCAGCCGATTTCCTTTCTGATTTTACTCCTCGTGCAAGCGACAATGCGGCGACATTAATCCGCTCGTTTCTACCGCACGTACAGCAGGACGGATATACTCGGTATCTGAAACGAGCCGGGTTGTCAGGTGAAACGAAATTACAAATACAGGAGTATGGTACGAGTTGCAGGCAAAAATTTAACCCGTCTTTTTTCCCCTTCGTTTGTGATTTTGTTACATCGTACTTTTATCACGGCTTATTATACCGCCAATGAGAATGATTACAGAGTTTATACGATCGGTATATTTTATACGCTTTGTATGACTGAAATTCGCGCGTTGCGTGAAAAAAAAAATAATAAAGAGTAAAAAGAAGGGTGACTGCGTATCTATAAAATATATAAAACATTATTGGCTTTTCTATATTGAAGAAAGGTGAAATTTTTACGTATGTCGTTGAGTACGTGAAACGAATTTATCGTTTTATAGAAATTTGTGAGATTACAGCGGTCGAAAAAGATAACGGCGAAACGGAAGCGAGACGGTGCAATAAAAGTTAAAACGACGAAAGTAACGTTTATATTGAGATGAGCCCGGTTTTCTGGGGAGAAATTGTGCGAGGGGTTAAAATCCACCCACGCCCCTTGTCGCAGCTTAGCCCGGTACCGGGGAGCCTCGCTTATTCGCCGAGATGATATAAGTATGCGTGTTTTCATGCATTTTCAAAGAGATACCGCGAGTGAAAAACGCTCTCGACTGCAGAATCTCCTTTTCTGATACATTCCAAATCCCAGCTGTATAATGCCGCTCTACCCGAGGACGTAACCCAGTTTCATATTATATCCGAGACGGAGGAGTAAAACTGGCTGCAGGAACGCGCAAGGAGCATAAGCATTGATCCTTGAGGGTCGAGGAGCGTCGAAGCTGGCGCACGCGAAATTTCCCTCCATATTATATTTCGCGGAGGGAACGCCGCTGCTCCGGCTCTTCTGCACCTCGCGTGTTAATCATAATTTATTTAAAAGCCGGCCGCCTCTCACTACGCTTAACCGTTCGTCGTAAGTACAGGTTCACACACCGCTACCTTTCAATCTGCATGCAGGAGCCCTGTTTCCACCTTTTGTATATTTTTCCTATTATACTCCTTTGAATTAACCGCCAAGTTTTGATCTAAATTATTCATCTCGTACGTGAAACGTGTTCTCGAAACTTTTTTTATTTTCCCTTTTGATTAATTGACGCCGTTTTTCATTTTTCCATTTTTTATTTTTTTTTTTTGTTTTCTTTTAATGTAATCGCGACCGGGTTCTCGCTAACGATATTTTTCTCCTCATTCATCGTTGCTTCAAATCTCCTGTCAGAGAGTAAATAGCTGTTCGATGTCACACCTGGACAGAAGTAATTTAAGTTCTCAATCTTTCTGAGCTTTCGTCAATCCCGTATAATTCTTAAAGACTAATATTATACCACTCTTCTCATTGCAATGTCAACAGTTTTAAATTCCAGGTTTTCGCGTGGGCGAAGGGGAGCCGCTGATCAGCTGATCCGTTCATTCATCATCCGCAATCCGAGACGGATGACACGTCCTGGTGGATCGGTACAACTTGTCAGATGCCACGCAGTTTCTCCGCGTCAAGCTCTAACGCCAGCAAACGTCGATCGAGGTCGTGGCGTCCGTTTAATTGCTACACGATTCTGAATATTTTTCGTTAAATTTTCCAGAAATAAAGACTCAACGAAATCAGGAGGGATCGGGACTATCAACGGCAGTGGGAAACGATTCGGTTAGCGAGGACGGGATGGGGGAACGTCTCTGGAGTCCCGCAGGAAGCCGTCGGAATCGAGCTGTTGCAAACATTCGGACAATCTAGGAGGCAGTCTGTAAAGCCCGGTGAAAGACGACTTGATGTCTGTCCCGAGAGAGTTTTTTCAGCGAATGGTTACTCGTTACTCACGGCAATCCGTGCGCCGTCTTTTCCCCGAGACCTGAGGGCTGTCCGTCCGAGATCTTAGCGTCACCGATAAGTTGGCAGCTGATCGATGAGATCGTTATACGGAGGTCCGTGAATCTATTCTTCGAGTATCTTTTATTTCTTCGCAGGAAACATCGGAATAATAATTCTGGACGAGCCTGCAGATTATGGAATTGTCGTTACGTAACGGAAGGATGTGAAAATCTTTTCTCGCTAGACAGATCCATCACGTGATCCACGGTTTCAAACGAAAGGTATGCATTAGGGTGGGTCAAAAAAATCAAGTATTTTTTTTTTGGATTCGACACACGAAAACTAGTTCCTAGCTACCTCTAGAAAGTACTTACCAAATCTAAGCTCTTAATATTAACGGGAAGATTATGCTCATCATAGTTTTCCATTTTCAATTTAGTCTTATATAAAAATGGCCATATCTTATCACCAATAGATTGTTAAATTAGTTGCATCGTCAATATTTATAGGAAATTGACCGCTCTACAAAAATGGTCTCTTATACTTTTTTCATTAATCTAACCATTTAAAAGATATTCAAGGTGAAAGGTTGAAGTATTTTAAGGAAAATAACTTTTAGTTTTGAATTTTGTAACTTACTAAAAAATAATTATTGTCAAATGAGTTTCAGATATTTTCATAGGAAATTGAACGCTCTACAAAAAAGGTTTCTTGTGGTTAATCGATTACTGTAACCATTTAGAAGATATCCGCAGTAGAATCCCAATGCCTGTTGATTTTAATAGTTTTTAAATAATTATTTCCAATTTATCCATTCAATTTATGAATTTTTACAATATTCATGAGAATCTGAGTTTATTTCGAAAGAATGACAGTTTGCAAGTTATGTCTTATCTTTTGTTTGAGAATATATTTCTTTCGAATCAATTTTTTAACGATATTTTCTTTTTATAACTTTTATCACAATTGAGGATCGTAATTTGATATTTTTCAACGGGTTTATTTAAAATGTCATTCAAATTTCTTTTTTCCAAAAAAGTTATAATTGAATATTTTTTGTTTGGGGAATTTGAAGATTTAATTTCGAATGTTGGTAGTTCTGTTACTCATTACTTGTTGAACTAGCGCCATCTGTGGTTTTATGTCATTTCTATGTTTCGTCTTATATTTCTGCATTGCATACTATGCATTACTTGTTGAACTAGCGCCATCTGTGGTTTTATGTCATTTCTATGTTTCGTCTTATCATATAGTCATATGATGTCATATAGAAATGACATAAAACCACAGATGGTCATTTCTATGTTTCGTCTTATCATATAGTCATATGATGTCATATAGAAATGACATAAAACCACAGATGGTCATTTCTATGTTTCGTCTTATCATATAGTCATATGATGTCATATAGAAATGACATAAAACCACAGATGGCGCTAGTTCAACAAGTAATGAGTAACAGAACTACCAACATTCGAAATTAAATCTTCAAATTCCCCAAACAAAAAATATTCAATTATAACTTTTTTGGAAAAAAGAAATTTGAATGACATTTTAAATAAACCCGTTGAAAAATATCAAATTACGATCCTCAATTGTGATAAAAGTTATAAAAAGAAAATATCGTTAAAAAATTGATTCGAAAGAAATATATTCTCAAACAAAAGATAAGACATAACTTGCAAACTGTCATTCTTTCGAAATAAACTCAGATTCTCATGAATATTGTAAAAATTCATAAATTGAATGGATAAATTGGAAATAATTATTTAAAAACTATTAAAATCAACAGGCATTGGGATTCTACTGCGGACATCTTCTAAATGGTTACAGTAATCGATTAACCACAAGAAACCTTTTTTGTAGAGCGTTCAATTTCCTATGAAAATATCTGAAACTCATTTGACAATAATTATTTTTTAGTAAGTTACAAAATTCAAAACTAAAAGTTATTTTCCTTAAAATACTTCAACCTTTCACCTTGAATATCTTTTAAATGGTTAGATTAATGAAAAAAGTATAAGAGACCATTTTTGTAGAGCGGTCAATTTCCTATAAATATTGACGATGCAACTAATTTAACAATCTATTGGTGATAAGATATGGCCATTTTTATATAAGACTAAATTGAAAATGGAAAACTATGATGAGCATAATCTTCCCGTTAATATTAAGAGCTTAGATTTGGTAAGTACTTTCTAGAGGTAGCTAGGAACTAGTTTTCGTGTGTCGAATCCAAAAAAAAAAATACTTGATTTTTTTGACCCACCCTAGTATGCATATAATGGAAGTGTGTATAATGGCGATGATGAAAAAGCGAGCGCAAATATTTTTCGTTTCCCGAACAAATTACCATTCGCTAAGAGCTTTCAACTTCTTTTCTTTTTTTTTTCTTTTCCTTTCTTTCTTTTATCTTCTCTTCTTTTCTTCTCTCGCCGCCGTCAGCGAAGATTCTCACAGAACGGCAGAAGCTCCTCTCGGATTTCCCAACAGAATTCAGCGGACTTTTATCGACTCGAAAGAGCCTCGAGTCGCATGCATACCTACTCGCTCTACCTTGTTCAGAACTATGTGAAATATTGAGAAACTCACAAGTATACGGCAACGAAGAAATATATATTCATTGTTCCCATGGAGAAGTGCCAGAAGAGGAAGAAGCAGAACAGGTAGAAGAATATATAACATGAAGCTCGAATATTGAACCTTTAAACGGTTGTCCCTGACCGTGTAACGCGGTAATATGTATAATCTTCATTGGGGAAAAGATATCAGCGCCTAAATCGGGTACCGAGAATATCAATTCAAATCTTAGACCCGTTAACAATTTCCGGTTGCCCATTAAGACCCGATGCAGAATTAACCGACCAAACAAGGAACTCCGTATTAAATACACCATTTATTAGCATAGGACATCGCTGCCAGTTAGCTACGTTAGTTTTCCACGGCAGGGGCTAGTAATTGGCTTACTTGCATTGTCTTGCTTTCGACCGCGGCCAAATATAAGTGTGTCTATAGGCATGCAACGCTAACGTTACCAGTCTCTCCATGAATATTGCGTATCGATTATAACCGTCTGCAAGTGGTTAATTGAGCACGTCGTTACGGCCGTTGACATATAGGAGTTCATTACGTTTTACGTGTATGACTATCGCAGACAGTGTTATATTGAAATGCGAAAACTGGTACGCATCGCAAGCATTTCGATATCGTAGACCAATAACGAGGCAGGGGATTTCTAGATTTATTAACGAATAAAAATCTGCTGTTTATTATGAAAGAACAAAAATTGACAAGAGTAAAAATTTAGAAAGATTACAAAACAGAAGCGTCAGAATATTAAATTTTCCAAAATGTGAAATTCCGTGTTTACATGACAGTTAGTATTTTGACGATCTTATGTTTCAGCTTTCTGCAATATACTTTGACCATCGCGACATTTTCACTGTTCCACATTTTTACTATCTATGGACATTATAAAATTATAAACTCCTACTTTTTCTGCACTTTGAAGTACGGCAAAAAAGATTTGCCCGGTGGTTTGGAAAATTCTACTCTGTGACCCTTTTTCTCTTTGATCGTTTCACATTAGTATCCCTAGCTGGAAAAAAAACTAGTCGAGTCTGTACGATTGTCAAACTACGTTCGTTTAAATTGACCGCTGGTTTTACTTCTATTGTGTGCTAATTTAATAAACGAGAATTACACCCCGCGTCCCGTTCCTCCTGCAGTAGCAGCACAGTAGTTTCCACAGGTTTTTAATTAAAAAGTACGTTTCAGAGATGCATAAATGGGCGGTACCAGAAACTAACACACAGTGAAAATACATTGGTGCACTAGTGTACGTGATTCCTCTGCCTTTGTGTCAGTTCAGCCACCCCTGCTGCACATGTACACGATTATACATACCCACGTTCCAAGGGGTGTGTGTGTGCGGGTATAACCAGAGAGACGGGGTTGGTAGACGGCATAAAACTTCGAAGGGGGCTGGCAGAAGGGGAGCGATTCCATCTGCCGGCTTGTCATTCAGATTCAACGTATAATATGTAGACTGTATGTATATATAATATATATATCGTATATATATGTACCGATGCGCCACGGATGGTAGTCTCGATCAATACGTTACAATCTATACAAAATGGCTGTTTCGATGTATTATCGTTTTTAATTCAGTATGTCCAACGATGTGTATAATTTTTTTATTCGCTGTTTAGAAATAAACGAATTTTACTATCGGTACGCGAATTTTTTCGTTCGACTATTGCGAATGTTCAGAGAATAGAAAATAATATTAAATTTGAAATTTGAAAAAAACGCGATTGTAGACTTTTTGAATTTGATTTTGAAGACGATTATCGAACGTTCAGCTTTTCAAACTATGAAAAAATCAAATTTACGTCCAAAACCGGTTTAAACTGTGTAGCAATAAATGATGGGTCAAATCGTGAATACCGATATGAATTCGCTACATAGATCCCGGTCTGGTTTAATTATCATGCAAATTGACATTTCGCGCCCATTATTATCACGCAGAGTCGTTAACCTCGGATATAATCTCCAACATAATCTCGAACAATATTCCGATTGAATATAAATTTGCATTTATGATGTTCGAGAATAATTAGACTCCGCTAATGCAATGAAATCAACGAAACAACGCACACGTATAACACGTTCCGCGGTATATGGAAGAAAGGAAGATGCGCTACCCCGATAATTATTCATTATCGTAAAAATAGCCGCTGCAAGGGTGGATATACCGAGGGGTTTATGGCGGGAGGAGAATTAAATGGAACGAGATTTTAGATTGGTTGGCGAACCGCTGCGTGGGAAGCAGACGGGGTGGAAAAACAGGACCTACTGTTCGTGACCCCTGCCAACCAGCGCCATCGTCCACCCTTGCCAAGTCCTTCTCGGTTCATCGAATACTCGATATGCGCCGCCACTTACAGCGCCACCGGGAATTCGCGCTTGAGGAATCTGGATCTGTGAAAGGATCTGTGGAAACAAAGCGAGCGGAGAAAGTAAGAGCAGAAAATAATGAGGAAAAATAAAAAAAAAATTGGACTGGTTGTGTCAAATTTTGCATTCTTGTTTTATTCAAACTAGTCGAAACAATTTTTTTTTAAAAGTGTTCTGTAGTTTTATATTCGTGTAATTTTAGTCACCAAAAGAGCAACTTGTGTTTTTTTTTTTAATGACTGATCAGTGTATCGTAAGTAATTAAAGATCGACAAAGTAAGAAACAAATTGGGATCAAGGGGGATGAAATAATAAGATTAGGTGTAGTTTTATCTTGAAACAAATGTAAAAAAATAGCTCGCGTGCATTGATCACAACATTGAGCTTGATCAAACGCCGATCGTCCGTCTAAGATTTTCTAAATTTCTTTCTCATCCCTCGAATGATTTTTTACAATTCGTATAAGCCGCGATTTTCCACCCCCGTGAATCGTGACGTCGTTATACCACAGTAACGATTTCCCATCGGTCTGTCACTCGCTTCAAGTTAGCGCCGGATCCTCGAAGTCTCGTCAAAATTTCAACCCAGAGCGTGTAAAAAAGTTTCACGTTTTTTCCGACAGTTTTGAAGTCCGAGAGTTTCGCCAACCTCGCAAAATCGTTCGACATCGCACATCCATCACCGAGGAATAATAATACAAAATAGTTCACTGATCAAGTCGCACGCACTCGCGAATCGTCGTTGCGAATGTTTCGCACGTTTACCGTAAAACTCGGTGGACGGAAATTAGATCTGAAAACACTTGAAACTGGACGGCGATTTTCTTCCTCAACGCGGTGGGCGCGACTGCCTGGCTGGCAGGCCACAGCACAACTAACGCGGGAATCCTGCAATAAAGGGGATCATTTTGAATCCGTGTCAAGTGTACGAAATTTATAGCTTCCCCTCTCTTTCCCCGTACTCCTGAGGGCCTTTCCAAAGTTCCACCCCCCCCCCCCCCCCCCCCCAGATCCTGCAACCCACCCCTCTTCTCGTCCTGCAGAATGGGGCGCCGCTAACACCCGACGATTAATTCCACATCCGGTTATGCTGGACTCGCAAAAATCCCGTCCGATGTTATCCCGTTGCAATGATGCAACGCGAACAGAGCAGCAAATCGAGCCGAGAAGATCCATCGTTACGCATTTGTAACATACCTACTTTCAATATCCCGAATTTTTATAACACGTCATTTGTTCACTTTGACTTATTCCTTATTTTTACCTGAGTTTAAAATCCGGAGGTTTCAGCTTCTCCAACCTTCTTCGCCAAAGACAGCGTAGTCCGGAGAACTCCAGGTGATGCTGCCGGTCCGCTGTTCGACCGGGTTCTGTCGCTGGTCCGTACCGAGGGGTAGAGCACCAGGGGAAAGTGATTTATGACTTCGGAGAGCCCAGGTATAGCCGGCTCTCTCATTCACAGCAACTGGTGTATCCGATCCCCGAATACCGGGGTGCGACTTCTCGCGTTCGTCTACCAGTTGGCGCATTTACGCCTCTCGCTGCAGACCGCAGACTCAAACGCACTTTTTGATCGCCTACCGGATCGCCGAGGACAACGATTTGGTGCCGAACAACCTTTCGCGGAATGGAGCATACAGTGGATTGGTGATTATAAATGTTTTATTCGCATTACAATATCGACCATTTACGAAATTCGATTCGAAAAGTTTTTGTATCAGCTTTGTACAGTTGGTAATTATAATTGTATTATGGAATTGAAAAGATGTATGAAACTCTGATGTGAAAGTTTGAATGATTCTTAATGGCAGGACTTGGAGATTCGTAAGATTTTATTACCAACCGAGATCATTATTTTGAAAGTCTTACTACCAACTAGTACTAAAGAAAAACTTATATTCTACTAATATATCCATGCCATATGCGGCACGTATTACGTCCGATGCAGTCGTCAGGCTTGCAGCTCACATCGGTGTGAAAGTTTTCGAATAACGGAACCAGGTTGTGCATATGCGTGTCAAATCGTTCAGCGGAAGGGCGAGGATATCGCATGTGGCAGAATTACAGTTAAAAAACGTGTTCCAAAACCACGTCCAAGGAAAAAATGAAGGTAGATGAAAGGGAAAGCCGAATGGGACAAGCAAAATTCAAAATGTCGTGTAAAATCGTTGGAAACAATTTTTTACTGATCGAACTGATTTCCCAAGACTGATCGGGTTGGTAAAACGGGGCTGCTGTTATCGCTTCGTCGATTTCGACGCGTCGCGAGCTGGGATATCTGGTTCGGATATGCAGACCGTTCTCCTTCGTAGGTAACGGAGGATGATCCTGCGGCAGAGTTTCAAGGAACCTAACGTGAACCGACGGGGACAGAAAGAGCGAGCAGAATCCGTTCCTCGCGTTGACGGAAGCGCATATAATCTTATCGCGGGCGAGATGAAATCTTTTGCAAATCAGTTTTTAAGCACCAATATTTTACACCACTTTTCTCGATTTCAGCCCTCCTTGCCAATATCGCAGTCAGAAATTTCGCGACGCGTCAAAGTTACGGTCGAGGACCAGGAAGGAAGCGAGTATAATGAAGAAACGCGGTAAAGGAGGAAGACACGGAAGAGGAAAAGGGACCGGGCACCACTAGCCACCCCCGAGGATCATCAATCACCGGGACCGAGACAATCCGAGACAATCGATGTGCGCGCCCGACCAACGAACAGCTGTCGCCTCGCCGGTTCGACCGATTCCACGTCGTCCACGTTTCGGGGTGGGTGTACACCATCCCCCGATTGTAAACATGTGCCAAAAATTGGAAAACGGCAACAAGAAAGAAGAAAAATACAAAAAACTGGAAACTAGAAACGGTAAACGCTTAAGCTTTGCCGATTTTCATGAGCATGTGAATTTCAGGGTGATTTTTTGAAAAAATATCAACGATTTTGAGCTTTTCCTACGACTTTTTCTACGACACCTTGAGGAGTGTGCACGTCGACGGGCAGGAGGAGATGCGTTTGTATCGAGGCATCGCGTCTCGTCGCGTCGCATCGCATCGCATCGTATCATATCATATCGTATCATATCATATGTCGCATCGCGCGGCGACGGCAGCGGGGGGAAAAATATGGTGGTAGGGTAAAGGCGGGAGGGGGGAGGGGGGAAGATCCCGTATATTGCCCGCTACGTTTCATAAATAACTTTCATATTGCGAAAAAATACAATTTCAATATTACGTACGATGGGCATGCCAATATTGCATAGACGGCGTGATAGATAGACGCGGCGTTATTGTCCTTTATAAAAACATAACCATTTGTTTTAGAAATTCATATTTTATACCTGGATGTGTGTGCGCGCATGCGTGCGCGTGTGTTTGCGAATCCATATGTTGCATGGATTTTTTTCAATTTCTTTACATCAATATTCTTCCCGGGCAAAGTGTTTCGTGAAAATATCTTCACGAAAATTCGATCGAATTTTCGTTAGTGCGAATTTTAAAAAACTGATTTTTTACTTCACAGAGTTCTTGGTGGACAATTCATCGAAATTTCTGGGAGCGAGATGTATTTTTATTTTTTTTTGAAGACAGAAAAAAAAAAATGAAGAAAAAATGAAGAGTCAGTTTTCTGCAATGCGGGAGAAAAAGGAAGACGGAAAGCGGTTTGACGCTGAAACGAGGAAACGGAGATGTGCAGCGACAGAAATTAAGATATGGCTTCGCTCTCCGTCCGGAATTATATTAATAATCGCGGAGGGCGTTATCTCCTTTCTTCGACGCAACTATGGCCGCGTCCCACATTGCTTAATTAAATTTCTCAGGATTTTATATTACACCTGTGACGGTTCACGGATGCGGGAATATTGTGCGAAAGTCGAGTGAAACGATCCCGTATATTAAACGTGATTTAAAATAGCAAGTGGTAGAAGATATTTGGCGAGGATTGAAGCTCAAAGCTGCAGACCGAGATTCAAACTGAGAAGACTTTTGGGACTGCACGGGATCGCACCAAGTGTCGATAAGTTCGGGATCGCTGACGTGGAGTCGGTAACTGAGGCCAGTTACGTTACCAACTGCTAAAATTATTCTTCTCGTCGTCACTGAACCATCGGTAAGTCTCCTCCAACACTTTACCGCATAATGTTATATCGCCAATTTTTAATGCATCGTTGAACAGGATTCTGGATAAGATTCATGATTAAGATATCTATTTTATGATTCGTGGAAATTGTTCATTGTTATTGCGGCCAGGTTCGACCAATCAGTCATTTATGCGATGGAATCGAAAGTTCCGTTATCGATTCACAGCCTCGTAATATCGACGAAGGTGGAAAAATTTAGAATCATCGGTCATTTATTGGTTTGGCCATGTGATAGGGAATTTATTTTTTGCATTCGTTTACCGCTTGACTCTTTACACTCTGTTTTCAACGTAAGTTTTTCTATGATTTCTTTTTGAGTTTTGACAGTGTTGAATGTCGGTAAAGAAGATCTCGCATTGACCGCTGTACGTATCGTGAAATTGGTAGATTTATACAATTCACCTGTCTATGAACGATCAGTAATACCCATCTATTTCATCGAGAAAGCGAATGAATTTGATCGAAATAAGAAATAATTGAGACAATACATTTCATAAATTTAGTCGCTAATTTATAGGCATTTAGTATCGCACGACAAAATCTAAGTGAGATTTGTCAAGCAAAAAAATTATAAAATAAATAAATAAATCAACGAAGGAATCATTAACGATAAAAATACAATTAAAAACGAGCTTCCTGAAAAAGGAATATTCAATACCTGTAACACATTCGAAATTGTTAAACATTGGTTCCGGGGAATTCGGTTGATCCATGGGGGATTTGTTTCACTTTCTAAAATTTTAGCCCGCGGAAAACCGATCCTATTAAAACATAAGTTGGCTGGGATTAAAGGGACACAGGGGGCCACTTATTTATGCATTTCGCGCGGAGGACGGCCTTGTGCGGGGGATCCGAGGGTGGAGAACCAACCACCGCCATATTTCGATCGATCCGTGTGCGCCACGTGCTGCCGCGAGTGAGTGACGTGCAAAAAATATATTCCAGGGAAAGTACGGGGCCCGAATTTCATTTAGTTCTTCACTTTTACCCCAACGTTCCGCGAAAAAGAGAGAGAGAAAAAAAAAAAAAAAAAAAAATTACCAAATTTTTAGCTACACTCTAGCCTGTCGCTTTTTTCAATCGATGCGATCACGTACCCGACGAATTGGGTATTTAGGCAGACAATTTTTCAGTTGTCCCAAAATTTGACGTCGATAAAAATTGTCTATTCGAATTAAAACTGAATTTCACAAGTTCAATTATAATGTTATACAGATGATTCGACTGAAACTGGGTTTGTTTCAATCGACAAATACTTATCAACGTATAGTTGTTTTGAAGATATTTACCAAGAAATTTTTTCCAAGTTTTGTTAATTATGAAAAAGTCGGCAGCTTGTAGGTGAATATGAAATACAATTCCCTCCGACCGAGCAACTTATAGATTAAAAGGTTTCCGAAGCTGTCGATCTGTATTTTGACGGAATGCAACGCGTACGTGTATGTATACTGTACTGTACATGGATTAGTATGAAACGTTGGAAAACTAACGATCTTTTAATACCTGGTAAAAACCAATATACGTTTCACGTACAATCGGTTGCGTGTATTTCGCCTGCAGTATACATAAACGCCCCTTATCAAATTGAATTCAAATAACTAATCGAATTTATAATTTTCCTTCCCGATCACGTAACACGGATCGTACTCAGAGTTACCGGACGACGACCGATCAACTCGCCGCTCGATTTCGATCCTCTTCTCGTTTCGACGAACCCTCGAATAAAACGGGGCGAAATCTGTAACATTAGCAAAGTTTTCAGCGAATCCGCGCGTCATTCGGGCAATATTTATACGCCAGTCGAAACAATTCCGTGATTGACACGTCGGTGTAATACGATTATCAATGAAGGCGTAGACGCGACTTATAGTCAAAAGTGGCGAAGCGAGGACGGGGTTTGTCACCCTTGTCTCTCTCTCCCCAACCGGCGTGAGAAGCCAGCCATCTTGAATGATGTATGGCGTCGGTTAGGAGGTCGACTGCGCAGCCATCACTCAACGCTCAGCCACACGTATATAGCCCAACGATGGGAATTCTCTTGTACAACGGTGAAGCCACGTCTTCGTCCTAACCGCGGAAATGCCCCGGTTTTCACGCCTTCTTCTCAACAATCTTATCGCGCGATTAGCAGAGTTGCGCGACAGAAAAGAAAACTGCGCAAAATTTATTGAAGTGTCGAAAAACTTGACGTTTGGGAAGAAAATCTTTAAAAACATTGTTTAACAAATTTTTAGGGAATCTCTCTTTATCGCGTGAAATGAATTCGTTGATTCTTCTTAACAAACGTGAAGTTTTTGAAAATTTTATCATTATTTTGAAAATCTGGCTTCGAAATTTTGTAAAGGCTGTATTTACGAAACTTTTTGCTGCTATTATCTCGGAATTGATTTTAATCACTTGCGATTTATTACATTGTCCCTAAGTACCGTATTGAAGTGTTTGAATTATGATTAGGTACGTCATAAATCATCGACACGGCAATTAATATTTATTCGTTATTTTTTAAACAGACCTCGAGATGTTATTATTGTTACATTTCATGGACATTTAAGCTGATTCTTCAATATCTCCGGAGTCAGTAGAACATCCTTTTGGCGAAGTTTATACTTTGAATTAAAGTTGTTTGAATAACGCACTACAAATAAAATTCATGAATTTTAAGGACATATCGAATGATAGCTTGGAATAATTTTAACGATGAAGTACCGTCCCTAATTTTTTCATTTGACTACCGTTGTCTTCAGATACAGTTAACAACGAGTGTGTAGTTCGGTTATTTTCATAGATCTCAATGTACGATAGATTTCTTTTGCTCAGAAATGAACGGTATATTATTCATTTTGTTATTATTAGTGATAAATGAATCCAGGTTATGTAAAAATTCGATTCACGATATTTAAAATCTGCGCCATATCATCGGATCTAGGACGCAACATTTGTAACCTATACACCGTAGGTGTTTATCATAAAAAATCTTTTCGAAACAGTCGGCAACGTCTACTTTTCAACATATCGTTGGAAAGATCATTATTCCAAAAACCATTATCTCGTGTTTGGTCAAGGCTTACGCATTTTATGAGATAACTGTGACAGCATTTCCAATTTTCAAAAAATTCCTCTTCGCGTTTTCGCTCGGTAATCAGGTAGGATATTCAAAGTTGGGATACACTTAATTTCTATTAACAACCAGTCCAAATTTCAATTACAGATAAGACCTTTGGGTTGATCAAAGAACCACTTAAATGCGGTTACGTTCTTACAGCATCGATCTAGTTAACATTTTTTAGTGAAAAATTGAAAATCGAATTTCGGTAAATTCAATTTTTAGTCTTCTCCATCAACAGCTCGAGTATTTTACTTTCTCAAAATTAAATTCTCTCCGCCTCTCTCGCCTATCGAATGCCGTATACACAAAGGAAGAAAATTGTTGGTTCTGTCGACGGTATCGCTTTAATATCTGACGGTGTACGTCAATGACAGAGACTTGTAATCAATAACCATACATTATACGCATACGCATTGCTCGCGGTTCGGCACGCATATATCCGTACGCATCCCCTCTCGGAGGGCCAGAACATCGAGCAAACCCCGAACCATTATATTTAATATGCAATACTCCATTTACCCCATTGAATACTCCCGACCCAGTAAATCCACTCAACGACGACCCAAATTCCGCGACACTCGGCCTCTGTAATACTCGTAGAATAGCAAGGATCGAATCGTCGCGATGGACAGGCGGGCGAATTTCGACAAAAAAAAACAAAAAAACAAAAAAATAAAAAAAAAAAAAAATATCGTCGCATCGTTACTTTCGGAAACTTATTCGTCTCGTAGGAAAAACGTTCTCTCCCCTCTCCAGGGCCGGTGTGTGTGTGCATTATAGACACCGGCGTTGAGCTTAAATTATACGGACGATTGCAATTAATTAGTCTTAATAAAAATTATACGAGGAATCGCAATTACAAACGACCACCACCTACCCCTGAGGGATCCTGAGGGAGGAGCGAGGACCGCCTGAGAGCCGCGAGGAGGCGAACGTCGGGTTTGGGGATGAGAAGGAGGAGGATGAGGAAGAGGAAGAAGAGGAAGGGGAGGAGGAGGACCTGCAGGGCTGCTGTGGTGCGGAAGAAAAGAGAGCCAGCCATCGCCGTACGCCGCACCGCGCCGCAATCCCGGGGGCCGCTTTAAATGAGTCAGCGTTTTTATGCCCGCGATGTTGTCAAAGTGCAAACAGCGCCCGATGATATATCATCCCCGGCGCCCCCTGGCCGACCCGGACCTGCGGAGAACCAGGATTCACCCGCGTGCCGCGACCCTAGGAACCCCCGTTTACATGACGCAGATATAATAATAAAACATCTCGCGGTACAAGCGATAATATCTCCATTCGCCGGATCTTCCTCCCCCGTTCCCCGCTCAGAGGATTTCTCTTGGAAGACTCGGAACCTGCACTCGAAAACGGTTTCTTGACGCTCAGTTTCGCGGTTTTATTAAACCTCCGCAAATCGGTGATCCTGCGCTGAGAAAAATTTCATTTGTTGTAGTAACTAGAAAAATTTAGTAAAACAGGTATCGTTAAAAATACTGTTCGAATGTTGTTGGAATTACGAAAAACGAGGTACGCGTAACTATTTTCCGCTATCGTCGATCATTTTTTTGGTAATTGTAACGCAAAATCAGTTTGCGAGGCTTAATCTACTTTTTTAGTTCGATAAAGCTTTAACGTCAATTTGTCGCTACGCAAGGATTGAATTTTCCCAACAGTTACAAGACAGTATAGTAACAGTGATCGTAATGAGAAAGAATAGTAACGGATACTAGACTTTATGGCAACAGTTACAAATCTGATATTCATTTTCTACCTAGAACTATATTTTTCGATTGTGGTAAAAAATGAAATAGTTAAGGACTGAGCGGTAACCGGAACTAAGAGTATTATAAGAAGGAAATGGGGTAAAAACAATTTTTTTACTTTTTTTTTCTACATTAGCGAGGGAAATGTCAAAATTTTATTTGAAATTCAAAAACTATTAAATACCTTTCTTTGGGCACAAGATTGAGAATTTGACTTACTGTCGTAAAAAATTTGCAAAACAGTACCTCTAACAGTTATCAACGATGCTTTCACTCATCTTCGTGTGAACGGTGAATTATTTTATTTTCCATTTTATTTACATTTTCTCTCTAAAGCGTATGAACAACACCAAAAAAAAAAAATCCAAAGATAAAAATAGTGGAATGCCTGATGGTCGGCGGGCATAACAAAAGTTGATCTAATCTATGCTCATGCGACATTAATAGGTTGGACAAAGTTTTTTCTCGACATAAAGTAGAAGAGCGGCCTTGTGTTTCTTAAAAGCTTATCATCGTTGCACACTGCAGTGCTAGTCAGATAATGGATAAGTACCTGAGGACACGATGTTTTAACCAAATTCATTTTTCGCGTCTAAACGCGCGTTCTTCGATAACGAGACTAGGAAAATGAGAATTCACCAAAGCGGAGGCTACATTTGTTTTTCAAATATGTCCCGCTCGTAAATCAGTTGTTTATTTTAAACCACGTCTTTTTTCCTTTGCTGATCATTGTCGAAGTCCGCAGAGTAACTGAAAATCCGAAACCCTGGAAACGTCTTTTTTCACGCTATTAACAAGCGTTTCTAAGCTGCGGCCCGGAAAGAATCTTCAATTTCATGCCAATAAACCAAACTCATTGAATATTCCTTGCGTTTGGAATTAGCTCGGACCACAAGCCAGCAATGGACTCCCAACGGGGGTTTCCCAACCTTCAAGTCCAGCCACCCCATCCCGACACGCCCCAGCCACGTTATTATACATATATATCTTCCTCTTTCTCCGACTTCCCGATCCTCTTCTTCTAACTCACTAAACGGACTCGACGACTTACTGAAGAGAATCTTACCTCTCAGGGCATACAAACTTTTCGTGTCTTGATTAAACTGGTCGCGAAATTTTTCCACAAATCAGTTTTCAACGGGAAAAAAATAAATTCGCATTTGTTCTCGTCGTCGACCTACTGAACATCTTTTTTTTTTATTTCCGTTATTTCAATTGCACCGTGAATTTAAATTTCTGAATATGTACAGTTATTGCACTTTTCGTTTGTAAAAATTAAAACAAAATAAAACCAAAATTTTTCATGTACTTTTGTACAAGAAATTACTCAATTCAAAAATACTGTTCAAGACAGAAACAAAAATTATCGTAATACTAGCAATTAAGAGACGAACTGATACCCTCAAAATTCATTCATCGATCATTCCGAGTTAACCGTTGCAACAAATTGAAATATCTTCGTTACGCGTAGAGAGAAAGATCTGACAAACCAATTAGTATATATTAAAACCAATAACTGATTGTAAATTTTGCGAATAATGGTGTAGCAAAAAAATTTCACCGAAGGTATACAGTACAGGTATAGGTATAAGTGGGAATGAAAAATACTCGATGCCACGTATTTAAACGGCTTCGGCCGAATCGTTTTTACGACTATTTTGCCATCACGATCCTTAACCCCGCTTATCTCTTATCGCGAAAAGTCTGCCGGCGAACGAAAGATTTTTGGATAATTAGAGATCGGCACAAGGGTTTGCAAGCGATATATTTGACAAATAGCGACGTGCCGCGCGACACTGCGACGCCTGGGCGAAGGGCTTAACGTGTTTCAGACCCACGGTAAGTCAGCAAGCCGAGTGATCTTTCGGAAGGACGACACGTTCGGGGCTGGGGAAAGTGGGATGGGGAGTGCGTCGGTATCTTCAAATGTCCGGGAAACCTAGTTTCCAATTATCTAGTTCCTGTTAGCACGCGTCAGTAATGGGCGCCCAATAGAAAATATTATTAGGCCCGAGTGGGTAGCTCATTTACCGCACTCCTAATACCGCATATCCTCGAGTCCTTCGTCGATAATCAGCCTCATTTAGGCCGTTGTCCCGAGTTCAGTTTATTACCAGGATCTAAATATAAGTATTCTGGGCGCGAGCCTCTTTCGACTATTGTTCTTTTTCCACGTCACCCAGGCTGCAATAAACAAGTCAAGTGCACCGGAAACGATACGTTCGGCACCCTGGCGCCGAAGAAATTTGTCGTTTGGAATTTTTCTATTCCCTCTCCTTTTTACACCGTTGAAAAATATGTTAAACTTACAACAAATTCAAAGTGCAAAGTCGTGTGACATTACAAATTAGGTACGTGAAATGATCGTTCGTAACCTTGTATAGCTACATTCGAACTCAAGCATCAATTTTCATACATTGATGCAAAATTTGATACACAAGATATGGTAATCAAATGTTGCTGAGAAATTTTCCGCTCATGCACTGTAATGACACATTTTTTACTGAAAATTATAATATTTGTATATTAACGTATTCGTAACGAACAGAGCATTGAAAGTACGATATAGAACATTTAATTTTGAAAACCGAGTTAAAAACTCGTTGAAGAACTTTGCAAACACGTGACGTAATAATACTGATAACCATACAATATTCGTCCGTGGTGGGAACATGTATCGCAAACAGTCTCGGGGAAATTTTTTGCCCTAATAAATTGTTTGTTAACACTGCTAAAAACGTTCGTCAATTTGCTGCACATTTACTACACAAAAATCTAGTAAAAGTAGAAATTTGGTGTTCGAAAGTGAATTAATCAGTATTCTCATTAAATTTGCAATCAATTTTTTCAATTTTCCTTCTTGCTTTGAAAAACACGAAAGCGTAATTTGAATTTATTTAATTGTTGTGGTACATTTGTTGTATTTGTAAATTTACTATACTTTTACTGTACCGCATTTGGAATTTACTAAACATGCAGCTGGAATTACCAGACCGATGAGCAAAGAAATTCGATTAGAGTCTGTTAAAATTAAAATTGTATTGTGGCAACAGGAATCTATGTATAATACATGTCTATTAATTTTGCTGTACAATTAGTCTGATTTCCGATTTCCTAAAACTGAATTCTAAAGTATTGAACATACTATATATGAAAAGTTTCTTTACAGTCTTTGTAAATTACGGAACTTTCTTTTGAATCCACTCATCTTGTGCAGGTACAAATTTTCATACGTAATCCATAACAGTTTCAGATTTAAGCAATGCCCAAAAAATTACCCTGTAAATTGTGAAATTAGTGATCAAATCTTAAATTTATGACAACTACACCGTAAATTTACTAACATTTATTTTGAATAGGAATTTTGAACATATCTTATTCATAAGCGTTCATTCAAGCGTAATACGAATCAAATAAAGTCGTGATTACCAAGTTCACGATATTTATCGCACTGATGTTTGGTAATTTTACTAAACAGTACTATAGATTACTGATCACACAATTGCTAATGGTCAAAATGCTTATCACATGTATAGTAAATTCACAATACCGAACCTGAATAATGCTCCCTGTACATTTTTAGTGAATTTACAACAGTAATTTTCAACAGTGAAAATGAATCCGTGGAAAAATGTATGGTATGGTCTCCGAGAATAACAAGACAAATTGACATAAAGTTTCACAACAATTGAAACCAATTCGGCAATGAAGTAAATTTAATACACTACCTTAACTTGATATTCAACATTTGTATTAATTTTCATATACTTGCAGCTTGAAATTCCTTTGCATACATGTGATTGACATAACAATATTATATTACTACACGGTGAATTTATTATCAAAGCACGCTCCTTTAATTGTCAATATCGTGTTTGAATTTTCACAGACTGTACTTCCAACAAATGTGTATTACATTTCATACAGATTTTTATAACAGTGTACTTGTTATAATGCATTGCGTGGCACTGAATATGTAAGCTTATCGAACTAGGTAATTTCATATCTGATGTCCATCCACCACATCTCTTCGCCCTCATTCCTTTCATCTCAACACCATATCGTCAGGTTTTTCTTCTCAAGCCAAACGCTGAAATTATCTTGCAGTACGTACAGATTCATTCCAATTCCCTTTTCGAGAGTACAGAGATGATGTTTCGACTTTTTCCCTCGCCTCGTATCGCAGATTTCTTACCAAATTTTTCGATTTATTCATAAATTTTTTTTTTTACCGCACGCACATGCGGGCATAAATGTATTTCTCAAGTGGCGAAGACAAGTTGGCTGGCTTTATGCTATACAAGCCGCAACGTTTTCGACGACAGCCGACCGATTTTGTATTCAGCAAAGTTCTATTATAAGATTGCTAACTTTTTTCCAGCGCTGGTCGGGAGCGCGAGCTGATCGTGGACCCTGAGTATAAGGAAAGTACGGAGCGTCGAGGGTTGGGTGGGGGGCGGAAAGGGGCGAAAGGGAGGGGGAGGGGTGGGCAGGGGAGGAGGCAAGAGGAGAAAGGATGACGCGAAACGTCAACCTTATACCGACGTCAAGTCGACGGAGGGGTGGAACGGCGGGGTACAAGCGGCATTCAACCCTGAAAGCCAAAATAACTTCCTAAACTTTAACCTCCAGAGTGTAAAAGTGGATGCCTCGCTTCTATCTGGCTTGAACAATCTTTGCTATACCGCGAAAACTCCACCGCGGCGGCGGCGGTGGTGGAGGATGAGGAGGAGGTCGAACGATAAAAACACGTCATATCCGCGAAAAGCCCGGGTCTCGGTCTCTCCGTTTCGTTCCGGGGAACCTAACCGATTCCGGCAGGGTCCTCATGATCTGCGGTGCCCTCAGGACGACCCGGGATCCACCTTATACCGAGCAAGAAATCAACCCGAGACGCGGGGTTTCCTTTGGGATTTTCCTATCTTTGCTGGTATACGTTGCGAATGACTCGCCTCATCATCCCTCTTTGTTGACCCCTATCTGCGACGAACGGCAAAGAGTTGCCTAATCGGTCTAGTCGGGTGTTCGAGCCTTCGAACGACTCTGCATCGTCAGATGCTTTGACTAATCCGAGTTGCGCGCAAGTCGTCCACCTTTCAAATCCCAAAGTCGCTGTGAGTTTTAGGGAACTGCAGTTCAGATCGTCGTTAAATTTTCTCGCAAAGTTGGTTTCAGCCGCTTTGTTTGAACGAATTCGGCTATACCGTGTACGGGAAATTTCAATGCAAGAAGAAATTTCACTAATCTGTGCACAAAAGGTATACCGGAAAAGTCAGGTTCGCGGCTACGATCTTACATTGATAAGATCCCGTAAGCCCTCGTCAAACTGTAGCGGACTTCGGAGAATTATGCTACGGAACATTTGCATTATAAAGCCGGAAGTGAACGAATGACGCAACAGTATTTCGTTGACCGAAGTTAACTGGACAATTTGAGAGTAGGTACGATTCGGTTCTCATCATCACGCCTTTTCACTTCATTCTTCGCCTCGGGTGAGAACCAAAGCACGTATATAATCGTGCATTCGTTTCTACGTAGATATACTCGGTCTTGGAACATCGGTTCAACGCAGAGGTAAAAACGTATGTTCTCGATTAAGCGTCGTTTCAAAACAAATTATCAAACTTTCGTAGAACAGGGAATACCGCGCCTTGGGAACTTGTCAGAAAATTCTTCATGCTGGATTTTTTCGGTAAATCTACAACGAATGAAAACAAAAACAAAAAATCCCTTCCCATTTTCTTCTCGCCCATTACTTTTCCGTATCAAATCTTTGCCGGAACTCAATGGGATTCTTAAAACGTCGGCGAACGTTTATGTTTTATCGCAGATTACGTAACGTGTGAATAGGCGGTGAAAGAGGGGGTGGGGGGGGGGGGGGGGGGGGGGGGGGGGGGGATCAGGGATACTTGCGGTTGGGAAAAGCGTTTGACGGCGCTGAGGCGCGGCGGGGTTTTCGGTATAACCGTGTAACATATGCTTTTATCTAAATTAAACAGTGCTCACCCGATTTTCATTTCCTGGCTTGAAGCCGCTGATGTTATCCGCGTGGTTAAAGCGGGCGTCTCTCTTACCGGCAGAGCGAGGGAAGCTGTGCCCCGCACTTATGCCGGAGGTCTGGGAACACCGCGTCCTATCCTATCCTGTCCTATCCTATCCTATCCTATCCTATCCTCCCCATCCCCGCATCCCGTCCTATCCTATCTCCCTGTATACCAATCCCTTCACCCCCGCGCCACGGCTGTCGTCTGCCTCCCCCCCCCCCCCCCCCCCCCCTCCACACCCCTCCATACCCCTCGTCCTGTCTCCTTCTCTCACCCTCACCCTCGCGCCGCGAAAGCCCCGTCAAACTTCCAGATTATATAATACAAAAGCGGAGAGATACAGTTCTCCATTTCCATCGTCAACCGAGAACGCGGGCAACTGCGGGAGAACGATCGAAAACGGGGGAAGGTAAGAACTCGACGTTCGACGCGGTTCCGTCAAACTTCTAATTGGCGTGGAACCGATATTTCTCGATGCGGCCAAAACGCCGGGGATGAAGAGTAAATTATTTCGCATTTCTACCGAGAATGTTAACGACGGTGTTAAACGCCAAGGATTCTCGGGTTGTCTTTAATGTTTTACTACGCACAATCCAGCCATATGTCGACCTTGCCGGAAGTTGGATTATCACCCCGATACACGTTCTACAAACAAGAATTCCAAAGAAGGCATTAATTCGCAAAAGACGATCGGTATTGGCCGGCTAGATGCAGCGCAACTTGGCTCGTAGATAATCCGATCTGAATATTAATTTTTGAAAAAAATTTTACGCTAAAGGTGAACCTGAAAGTAATCCGCAAGGGATATATGATTCAGCTGAGAAATGAGACGCTGAGAAGGTTGCAGTTTTACCGAGGATAAAGCGCTCAGGCTGCGACGAGGAGAAGGGTGGCGGGGGATCAGCGCGGAAACGTAGGCGGAGACCGCCGGAGAGGGCGGAGGAGGGGGGGGGGGGGCAGCAAAAAGTTGATTGCAAGAAAAGAATTAGCGGAAGAAACAACGGCGCACGTTTTTGCCGGGCTTTTTCGCTGATCTTTGTCTACGGAACACTAATGCAGAAAAAGTGGCGAGGCTCCGAGGGTCCGAGACACGCCGGAGAAATCCTGGCACTGGGAGCTCACGCCGACGGAGAATCGAGAAGGATTCTTTCCCGTGTGTAAAGGAAGACCCCGAGGAACACGGGATGAGGAAAACGCGGAAGCGGACGCCCGGAGAAAAAGGAGGGCGAGATCCGAAAGGGAGCAGAGAAACGCTCGGACGGACCGACGTTGATCAATCTACCGTTTTCAGATCCCAGCCACCGCCGTTTTCCTCTCTCTCTCTCTCTCTCTCTCTCTCTCTCTCTCTCTCTCTCTCTCTCTCTTTCTCTCTCTCTCTCAGTCTGCGAGTTCCTTTTGCGGTTCGCGGGATTAGCCGATGCCGAAGTGACTTTACTAAACTGGGAGGATGGGAGCGTCTTATTCCAGGGCTACTGACGCCCGTCAAAGTCCGATAGCTCTCTTTCGCCCGCGAATATTCTTCAACGTTGAACACGTTTATTTATGACAGAAGTGTTTTCGGCTGGATCGTATTATTCAAGGGGTGCCGCTGAAAACTGGCTTCTAACGGGAAAACTCCGGCGCTTAACTGGCCGAGTTAGAACACCTCGTTTAATTTTTCGATTTTCTACGTCAAAATGTGTCAGTTTACTTTTCTATCTTCTTCCTTGTTTCGAGAAACACTGAAAGTTCCGTTACTCATCCCATCACGTGGGGCAGTTTTGGGGAAGAAGTTGAGGTGGGGGGGAGGTCTATCCATCCTATAAAGGCAAATAGCGAAAATTAAGCAGCCAGTCGGGCGAACGATTAGTCACGGTGCGTTAACACGACTGTGATATTCGTTAAAGGTGGAGTGTGCATTGGGACACTCGAGGAAGTTGACGTTCTCAAATTATTTCCTCGGCACCATCGGTGTCGAGGTATACGTAGAACATGACTGCCGACGACTGACTTGGTACGAAGTGGTGCATCAAGAGCGAGATATAATAACAACGGTGCATTGGTGTAAAGCGACGTTTTCTTTGTCCACGAGTCTTATCGGCACAGCCGACTATTATACATGGCTGCAGTCTAACCAAGTGGAAAAATATAATCAAGACTCGAGTTTGGATATTCAGTAGCCGCAGGATCGCCGGGGTGTACAACCTGGAAGGTCATCGCCTGGGGCACCGATGCGTTCACCTTAGTCATCGAAGACTTTTCAACTTCTCGGAGCTGTCACTTTGCCCGATAAGTGCACCACTACTCCATACACGCACCGGACGAAATACGTGCCGGTCACGTATACCTACACTTTGATGGTGGGGTGGCATGTCCGAACGACGAACGCCGGTGTGTCCAACTTTTTCGGACTGTAGTAGCGCTGCGCTCTTGACTTTGTGGTGATTTTCCTAGACTTGGTCGTCACGCCGCCGCCCCCGGCTCGCACGATATTTTGTTAGTCAAAAATTGTTCACAAGTGACGTAGGTGTTCCAGTGAACGTGATGAATATTCGACGCATGGTGAACGGGAGTTAAGCGAGTGAGGAGTATTCCGATTGTTGACAGTGACAGGATTGAACGTCATCGAATTATTCAAGGCCCGAGTGATTCGGAATCATGTGAGCGAATTGCTAATGAATAAATATCGAAGGCAAATTAGCGCGGTGTGAAATTTCGTTTATAGAAACGAGCCTGACGGTGTAGTCGAGAGGCACCCTCGTGGGCCCGTTGTCGTCTTGTATCGAGAGCTTCGCGGCTCGTAAATCCAGGGACGCCGTAAACTTGTTTTAGTACATCCACGCGCCGTTCCCTATCACCCTTGGTATCCCCCCCTCCCCCCTCCTCCGGAAGGAACGAATGGCCTCAAGCTGAACAACTTAATGCTGGAAAATTTTTCCAACCAACGAATTCGAGGACCGGGTTAACCGAAAGTTTTGTTACTGCAAACGAAGAATCGTAGGTTAAGGCGCGAAGCTGTGGCCAGTTGAAGGAGCGAAATTCACCGAGAAGGAGAACGTTGTGCAATAACAAGGTGGACGTGACCCCCTGCTGAAAGATTCGGTTCATTTCCCGAGGCTACACTTGTCTTGGAAAAACCATTGTTGTCGTCAGGTCTATAGCTATCGTTGTCGAGACATCGGGTCTACCTCGGCCTAGACTCGGTGGTCGAAGGCGGTGACCGACCGAAGGCAGGTAGGCAAATCGCTGGGCCGTCGGGGTGAGGTGGGAGGAAGGGTTGCCGACTTGGAAGCCTCGTTGAGGAGTGATTGGCTAAAATGACAAGCGTCCGGGGCGCTGAAACCGACCAAATTGGCGAGGAAAGGTCGCCGGGTACGTCAGTGCAAGTGCAAACTTCAAACGGTGAGCACCTTCGGAGTGCAATAGCCTCCAGTTCCACTACATTGAATCTTTCCCGGTCGAGCGTAGCACAGGGACAGCAGGATTTCCCCGTGTACAATCTACCGGCAGGTAGTAAACCAGCTATGACTATTAAGGACTTTGGACAGTTGGCACCATCCGATTGCAGTGCTCACGAATCCATCGAAGATACAATGTTCCAACTTTCGCCGTCCAGTCTTGGCTCCACAGCCTCGAAGTGCAGCACCAAGGAACGTCCGGCCGTCAACCTTATGCAGCCGCACGCGACGCTGCCCTTCTATCATCACCAAAGCACAGTAGTATCTCAACATTTGGACTACTCCGTTCCTCCAAGGACCTACAACTGGCAGACTTCCGACAGCCTCCAACAGCACCAGCAGTCGCATCCTCAACAACAACAGCAAGATCATCAACAGCAACATCAGCAGCTCCAGCAGGAGCAGCAACAGCAACATCATCCGGCCAGAGTGTCGCCTGCGGCAAATATAATCGCAGGTAAATTCTTTGATCATAATATTTACCCAATACGCCTACCTAGTTGTCGGACTTTGCGGTCTAAAATTAGCGATTGTTGCCCGATAGGAACTCTGGATAACGGGACAAGCGATTAAGCCCGGGTGCAAACTTAGACCACTTCTTCGTAACATACTTCTCGAGTAAAGAGAAGGAGAAGTTCGAAAAGCGTGTTCTATTTTCGTTTGTCTTGAACTCCGTCCATTCGCGAGAAACCCTCGACATGCTAATATAGCGACGTGTCCTTTCGTAAATGCGGTACTTGTGAGATGTTTCCTTCGTACGGAACGTGTAAGGGGAGGGGGGGGGGAGGGGGGATGGCAACTGAGAAGGAACGTAGTATCGCGGTTTAGGCGGGTAATACACGCGTAGTTATGCCATAAGTAGGCGGTCTAACTGAATTCAGTTTTGATTAACGAGCGGGCCATTTAGCCGACTTTAGACTCCAGGGATCATGAAACGGGGACCGGCACGCTTACCCCTTTTCGAGGGGGGCGAGGGCGCTATGCCCTTGGAGAGATGATGGACTATCCTGGTCCACCGGTGACATATTTATTGATAACAAAACATCGAGTACCGTGGATGTGGCCACGAGCCTTCAAAACTGCCACTAGCGCTCCAGGATATCCTAATAGCCCATTGAGCTTCGTGCCTTCGGGACCCACCGGCCATTCATCCTCGATATGAGTGTGTGAATGCTGCCGCTTCCTCTTCGCGTACAATCCATCTCGATGGAACATTCTTCGTAAAGAAATGGACCAACGAGGTTTTCCGTTTTACAATTTATGCCTGTTTCATTTGGAAGTTGGACGAATAACGAAAATACACGTGCGATTGGGTTGTCTTATTTCTCGGAGATACTTCATTTTGGTCATGAGAAATTGATTGTAGTTATATCATTATAAGGAACTCATCTTTGGCCTGATTTCACGGTGGCCGAATCTTTGGTATATAAATCAAATTTGACGTATTACAAACAGACAATATTATTCCGATACAAAATTTTTTTTATTCTTTTAAACATGTACTTGGAAAATGTTCTATTCTGTTTCATATTGTTTGGATAATCTCGTTTGTTTGTGTCTATAAATGAATTTGGAAATTCCCCGAAGCTTGATTATAACGGGGATTTTTGCGTCTTCTTGAAAAGTGAAATTCTTTCGAAAATAACTTCTGCGTACGTGATCTGCATCGGTATTTTTCATATTTTTCAAATCTTAAACGCAGCGTTCGGGTACTCTGAAACTTTCGTTTCACTTATTCTTACCGCACGTTTGGTTCCGTGATAGCGGCATTATTTTGTTCCAATGGCAGCGTTATATCGTAACGATGTTTGCCTGGTCGGAAGAGCGTCTCTTAAGACATGTGTGTACATGTACCCCAAGGCGAGGTTGAGCCCAGTTGCAACAGCGCCTTGTGCGCACGAAACATCGAACACTTTCTCGGTGCATGTACTTATTTATATCGCGCATGCGGTTGATCCGAAGTGAATTTGAACAGGAAATTATCGAAATACTTGTACATTCTACGAGGGAGTGAATTCGGGATCCTCGAGAAGTTGATCGTTCCGTTTCATTTCGCCTCGCGATTTCACTTTCGGTGCGTTATTTATGGATGTTCGAAACGCGCATTGATTGCTGGACGTCGAATGTCACGAAGCGTCCCAACTTTTCGTCACGTGGTATATATATCGATAAGAAAGGTTTGACGGTGCCAGGGAATACGGATACGTTCCGAATAAATTATTCAACGCCATTACCGGGCCGATTTCGACGTTAGCTACCTCTGCTTTTCGTGATATCGACCCTGCGGGGTTTATCGTCGAAGGTGCTGAATGTCCGAGAAACGTGTTCTATACGTTGCTCTGCATATACAATATCGAATATTTACCGTATCGCCAGCCTCGTTACCCAATTCAAATTGCAAATTGATCAAAGGAGGCTGATTTCGTAATCTTGAACCTACGCATCTCTTCTTTTCATTTTATCGCAAGATACGTGCATACACACGGTCGACAGACCCCAAGAATCGCTTCCTCGTCACGCTAATGACAATATTAATTAGGCATTGCAGTCGTTATCGGTACCACGGGGCCGGATACGTAAACGCGTTTACGCAGAAAAATGAAATTCGATTTTTCATTATTTTTTTCTTCTTCGTTCTTTTTTTTTTTCTTCTTGTTATAACAATTTTTTTTTTTTTTTCTTTTTTTTTTTATAACCCCAATTCCGGAAACATAACAGGCAGTTTGTAGCGCAGGCCACACACGATAGGAAAATTACTTCTCTAATTAATGCCCGGGCCATTATAAACGCCTCGGGCAAAATTGGCCAAACTCAGTTGCAGCTTAATGACGAATGGCTTCGACTTTTGACGCACGGAGGTTTCACGGCTTTGCAATGTTAATATAACCGTCGGGATTAACCATCGTGATTTTGGCACTGCCCAACGTGGTCCTGGAATATCGTGGGAATGATTCTTTGGGTGGGGATTTTTTTTTCATTGGATTAGTTTTTTTATTTTTTTTTTTGTTTTTTTTTTCCTTTTTTCCTGCTCTCATTTTGTCGCACGCTTTGCTTGAGAGAATGGTCAGGCCATCGACCCAACGCAAATATGCGGTGTTGGATGTCTGGTGGGGGGAAAAAAAATACCTAAAGAGAATGAGAACACGGGCGATAACATATTGGGACGGTCACTACACACGGTCACTAGTGGCTTCAAACTTCTACCACCGACCCCATCGCTCGGGTCGTTCGAAGTCGGAGAGACGAAGACTCTCATACGCACAACACGCGACGCACTCTACATTCCTGAACAATCGCAATCGGTAGATAGCCGAAGTGGTCGGCTACGTGTCACAATATTCTGGTAGCCTATCTTCCAAAAAAATATGAAAGATTGGCTCTTCCTGTGGCACGAGGCTCCGGACAGTAAAAATCAATTTTTGATATCAGAAGACCGCCGCGCGCTGCTTTCTAAGAACAGGGGAACTAACAAACGGCCAGATAGCCAGTCGGCTGTACGCTTTGAAAACAAGATGATCAATTCCAGGTATTCGACGAATCCGAAGTCAAAATCACGGAGCACGACTACCGGGGTCCGTATATTTCTAAAATTGACCTGTCATAAATCTGACTAATGAAGTGCGGCTGGGTGGACTCACTCGTTTGACAACCTTCGAATGTACTTTTGACTTCGGAACAATAGATTGTAAAAGGTCGAGGAACAGGATTATCCTTTGTTGGCAACCGTTCAGCCGATAGTTTTGCTTGTAAATTCACGAATAACCGTTTAATCCGATATCGCACGTCTGAGGTGCGTGTCTTTTGAGTACCGCAGCGGGTGGTGGCTTTCCTCACGGCTTGACACCGTCCGACACGACACCCGCTGAGCAACGCTCAACAATATCATCTCCCGGCTTATCGGAAGACTCGCATGTCCGCTAATTCTGTCCTGAACTTTTCCCGAGTTCCTCTCGCCTCTTCGTTCGGTATGAAAATGATGTTATTTATTTTATTTTTATTTTTTTTTTTTTTTTGTAGTTTCAAAAACAGCAATTTCCACACCGGTATTTTACCGCGGGTACAAGTAGCAGCAGTATGAAGAAAAGACCTCGAGGCTGGTGAGAAGACTCCGGAGTATTCCCCGGAGGGGGGTAACGCTAATTATTTATCTTCGTACACTCCCGCCGCGATCCATCACCGAACCCTTTTGTACCCACAAAATCACATTTACACAGCAACGGCGCAGCGTGTTCATACCAAGAACTATTACGTAAACAGAAACAGTGTTCATTGTTGAGTCGAAGAAGAGCCGACAATCCGGCGGTTTATTATACTTCAATCCAGCCTCACCGACAATGAGCGAAGCGTGTAGCGGTCAACGACTGTCGAAACGTACGCGTCTTCAACGGTCGAAAAATTTTGCAGCCATAGAGTAGGCCAAAAGAAGAATCAACGATCTGTAAAATTGACCCAAAGTTTCTATTACAATTTCCAGAGCCAAGCCAAGTGAGACCCCGTCGCCAGGAGGCAGCACCGAGCAAGCGGGCCCGAACGGCCTACACGAGTGCGCAGCTGGTGGAACTCGAGAAGGAGTTCCACTACAATCGATACCTCTGCAGACCGCGGCGCATCGAGATGGCGGCGCTGCTGTCGCTGACGGAACGACAAATAAAGATCTGGTTCCAGAACCGTCGAATGAAATTTAAAAAGGAGCAGCGGGCGAAGAAGCTCGTGGGAGTCGGACCTCCCGACAAGGCCCAGGATAGCGAACACGGCTCGCCAAGCGGATCTCGAGAACCGGGGCAGCCGGCGGCCGTCAGTCCACCAGCGATATCGTGGGCCCTGCAGGAACCGGTGGTCACGAAACCTAATCCAAACGCGATCAGCCCATCGGGTAGCTTCGGGTACCCCGCCGTGATGCCCCAACAACCTCGGACCTCCCCCACCGCTCCCGAGTTCAAATTTTACACCGACGAGGTGCACGAGTACCCCGGGTATCAGGGCGCCCCCAAGGTCAGCCCCGTTCAGGCCCAAGAGCATCAGGAACAGCAGCCGCGGTACGTACAGGAGCGCGAGCCGGCCTTCGGTCAGAACGAACGCCAACCGGTTCCGGTTCCGGTTCCCGAGTATGCGACCAGCTTCAACGAGACGCCAAACTCGTATCCTCAGTTCTGGAATTCCTACTCGATGGCCTATTCGCAGCAGTTCATGCCCGAGGGTGGGCCCAGTTATCCAGAATCCTACACGCTTCCGGAACTCCCGGAACTGAGTCAGTACCATCATCAGCAGGCTTCTCGTCATCATCAGCAGCAGCAGCAGCAGCACGACGCCGATCATCCGGCAAACTTTGATGAGCCGCCATCCATTGTTCATCCACCTGAGTATCACGACACCCAGATGAGCCTAACTCACTTGTAGATGATCGCGGTGGCGGCTTTTAACCGAATAATTTTAATGTACATATCAATCAGCTCGGGACTATGAATAGCTGCGGAGAATTATTTATTTCCCTTGAGTTTAATAGTGATAGCTATACATACAAAGTATGTATATAGTACATATATGTACATAGAAAAAAAAAAAAAAAACATCGTGTCTAAGATACAACCGGAACTAGTCTACTGTCGTATGATATGTTTTTTAATTTCATTCAAAATATGTATTCTTATTTCTGATACTTCTGCAAATTATGTAATGAGTTTACGGATATTGTATATGTATTTCAAAGTTGGGGTTATCATTTATACGTACGTTTATAAGTTTCTTTTACGTTTGCGCTCATTGAAGATACCGATTGAAGACAAAACGTGATATCTATTTTTGAGACTGAACGTAAATCGAATTTAGAAAAAGCAGAAAGGATACACAGGGTACTTTTTTACAATAGGAATATTAAATATTTCGTAAGTAAGGACGTAAGCTAAAAAATACTCAATTTATAAACAATCTTTACGTGTATAAATATAATTAAGTATGTACACGTGGCATTCCACGACCCAAGTGGGTTTTAGATTTGTTTTTGCAGATTTCTTTAACCACTAGTGAAATAAAAAAAAATAAAAAAAAGAACGAAAAACCGATTCCGAAAGTGCCATTTTTTAAAAACTGATAAATTTCAAACCGGTTCTATGATTTAAAATGTGATTCTTGAACTCCACACGATAATGAGGTCTCAGTATTTACTATTATTTTCGCAAGTTTTTAGTTCTTCCGTGTGAGAATTGCAGTTCTTATTTTTTGGATAGGTCACAATTTTCTCCAATATTGATTGATTCCAATTTATATGAAATTCAGAAAAATGCCACAAGTCCTGAGTACAGTTAATGCCGGTGAAATTTTTTTCACAAGTTATCTGGGCGAAAAAATCAAAACTCTAACTCCGACATGGAAAAACTAAAAACTTGCAAAGAAATAGTAAATATTGAGATCCCATTATCTTGCGGTGCTTGAAAATGATATTTTAAATCATTGAATCTGTGCGATTTTTGAAATTTAAAAAAATTGCGATTTAGAATTGATTGTTTGACTTTCCTTTAATTTCACCGGTGGTAAAAGAAAATCTGAAAAAAATGTTGAGACCCGTTTGGGTCGGTAAAAACATCGTACTGAAACACGATCAAAATCAAAGGAGGTGAGGAAAATGGGCTGCTGATTTGACGCGAAACGCCTCATATCTAAATAGATTATTCGGATAAAATTTCATAGGCTTTACTCGTAATTTTTTTAAACGTGACCAATGAACTCGACTACATTTCAGAGTGAAAATTAATATGAAAAATCGGACATGTGTAATACGCTAAGGCCGATATATCGGTAATATTGTTGACAAGAGTCCAATGATGATAATGCAATAAAAAATTTCGGAATCTTTAATCCAATAAACTCGTCTCGCGATTCTTGCAGCATTCCTGACAACAGTGCTAATCGCACCGTGATAGGTTATTCGTACAACCTTTAAAAATTTCTGCAATAATAAAACTCCGGGTGAATTGTTCGTAGACACGAGAGGACAAGAGGTTGGACGAAATTGAAAAAAAATAAAAATACCAGTCATTGCAATGATAATTAGAAGTAAACGATTCGATAGATAAACAATTAATAACAAACAATTTATTCAAAACTTTCTTTGCATAATGTATTATACATATAAAATCGGGCATGGAATGCAGGCTAATTGATTTCACGAGGCTAGATAAAAGTGTCGATCACAGTTCCACTAATTTTCTAAGTATTCTTCAACCGGATCGTGACAGTTTTTTTCGCGGGTGATTTGGCGGTTGGAGGGTTACGCAGGTATAGGGTGTAAAGGCTTACCGGGGTAACCAGGATATACGCGGTACGCGAAAGCGTGGTTTAGAATATCGCGAGGGTTTGGAAAGGGAGCGTTTTGGTGCTGGGGGTGGGGTGGCGGAGGGGGATGGGATGGGGTGGGTTTCCACCATGATTTCCATTCGCCAGCCATCCATCTTGTTTGAGACTGGAAACTGACAGATAGACGCGGATCCGAGTGCCGGTGACGTGGCAAGTCTTGCGTGCGAACGCGTGTGCGTGCGTGCCTCGGGAGGCACGGGCGTGTGAGTAGGCGTGAGTAGTATGCGTGTGTGCGTGTGTGTGTGTGTGTGTGTGTGTGCTGGAACCTCACCGCTTTCCTCGGAGTGGGTTGAGAAGGGCTGCCTGCCACCACCCGCCTGTTTGCGCGCCAGTTCTCTTTCTCTTTCTCTCTTATATACAGCTCTCTCTCTCTCTCTCGCTTCTCTTCTCTTCTCTTCTCTTCTCTTCTCATCTCTTCTCATCTGATCCTCGCACTCCTGTATTTGCGCGTAAGGGACTAGCAACGCCGTTGTAACTTTTTTCCACGTTACTTTTTTTTTTGCCATTTTTGTTTTTGCCAGTACACTTGTTTTTTTGATTTTTTTTTTTTTTTTTTTTTATTTGAGGTGGGGGAGGCACGCGTTTTTGCTCTTCTTCTCTTTTGGTTTCGTCGGTTTTTTATCCTCCCAGATCACATCGGTTTCTACTACGCACGAATTTTTTTCAATTATCGTCTGGCGCATGATGTTGTCGTACAGATTTTCATTTCTTTTCGCCGATCAGCGTAGTCGAGAATTCTGTGGTAATCATTCGTCATTTGAAGTTTTTATCAGAAAGACAACTACATTAGACGATGTCACGCGTATCTCAATTTTTACCATCCTGCAGGGCTTCGAATAATCAGAATAAATGCTTTTGTCAGATAAGGGAAAATTTTTGACACTTCTGTTAACCCAGATTTTTTTTCTAATCACCTTGTAAGATCAACAAACCCGATTTTCTCCATTTAGGAATTTTATTCGATCAATAATTATTGAAGAGTCGTACAAAGATGTTTAGGATAATTTCGTAACGAATAGTTCTCGAAACGTATGGATGAAGCGTAACAACTAATGTAAAGTGCAACCGAAGGAAAATACCTGTCTACAAAGTTCGGGATCTATTACTTAGAATGAGTAAAGCATTATATCTATCCCCCTTTACTGTACACGTGTTACAGAATCTACATGCTCCGATTCATTGACTTTGAACGAGGTTCGACATTCAAGCCGGGCCAAGAATTTGTGGATTGAACAGCACGGAAGAAAATAAGCGTTTACCGTTACAACGATGTGTCATTTATGGCGATCTAACAGATACCCGTTACGACTATTGTACAGGCGGTTGAAAAAATACATGTTAGGTCAAAGTAGAACGACATATTTTGAGTGGGGGTAAAAATCCTGAAAGACCGAAACGTCGAGTTATCGAAAAGCCGAAATTTTCGAGATACGAATTTTAAAACGACGAATGATCAGCACCGAAATTGGGATTTTCGACAAATCACCCGGCAGAATAATTGTTTTCCCAAAAGCTTATTTAACCGAACGCTCCCTTATCCGAAAAAGTATTTTCAGAACAGTCCGCATTCCGAACGAACAAAGCACAGAATGTGGAGATACAGGAAAATGAAAGTTCCGAAATTAAAAATGTGGAACAGCTGATACTTCGGACAGTAGCAAAACCGAAAAAATTAGTTGTCAACAATCAAAGTTCAGAAGGAGCAAAATTACATTGCATACATCGGATACGCGTGTCGTTGCAGAAGATATATGTGCTTCTGACGTCATTCAACATTCCGGAATTTTGACCATTCTGTCGTTAACGGGTTTCGGGATTTCGACCTTTGGAGTCCTCGGTCAGCTGTTATTGACAAATTCTGACTCATAGATTTACCACTAAGGCGCGAGTCTGACAATTGAAAAGTCGACTTCTTGACCCTCATTGCCGTAATCTAGGCCATTTTCCAAAATAAAAAAATGTCGGTATAAATTTATTTATACATTTTTGCATTCTCAATTTTTATCTTTTTACAAGTCGTCTTTTTACGTTATCAACTCTCGGTAGTTTGACTTGCGCGACTTTGTCCCGTCGACTTTTTGGCCTTAGACATTTGTGTACCCCGTTCCATATTTTATAAAATATTTGTGAATCTCGGTTAGATTTGATCGTAAAATATTAACAGCTTGAAAATTTTATGAACACGACACTCACAGACCATCTGCAACTCTAGCCGAATAAACTCTACGAATAATTTCTACGACTTGTTTCACGCAGTCTTTGCAGAAATGTATAACGTTATACGCATATATAAGGTGGTCTACATTTGCGCGTATAAAAATATAGATACCGATATGATATAATACGCCTACACGGGTATCAACAGATCTCTCTCTCGGTGGCCTATCAATAAATACAATGCCCCGCAAAGTCGTACCCCCGACTGATCTATATAAGTATTTGAATTTGAATCAGATATTTTCACAGTCTGGATTTACCACGAATACGCCTTCGAAGGATTTGACTTTTATCCCGGATGAATAATGGATGAATAACGTCATAAAAGAATTGACTATCACAGGCTGGAAATCCTCGGGACTTCGCCGCAATTCTCACCGCAGGTTCTCGCCGCAGCGGCGCGATAGAAAGAACGGCACTGTAGAAGAGAAAAAAAAAAGTAAAATAAACAAAATAAAAATTGAATCGCCAAAAATCTGCACGTATAGGCGACCATTTCTGCCGCACCGGGGCGAGTTCCTCCAGTTAAAATGTAGAAAAATTGAAATGGGAAAGGCGAAGAATGAATAAAGATCAGCCGAGGGGTCGGAGGGCTGAGGGTCGGCCTTCCCTCGCCCCAAACTCCGCAGAGGTTCCTCGGCGCGGTAACGCCACGTGATCCGGTTCGCGGGGGTGCTGCACGCGAGTGATATTAGGTAGAAACGCATGAACTTTGATATATTCGAGAGGGAGGGCCGCAGAGGCACCAGACTGCGGCAAGTATCCGAGCTATACGTGACCTGCAACTTTCCCCAGACATCCTCCTGCCGATATACGAATTACGTTTAGCCGATATTTCAGAGTCGCTTACCTTGCGCGCGTATGTTCGAAAAATTTTCCGACTACTATCAGTTTCCACGCCTCGGTGTTTTCGCTCCTCTTTCGCCACTAACGGCATCCCGCTAATTCGTCGTCCGTTTTGCAGCTCGTCGATCGGAAAAGCGCGAAGAATTTCGAGGAAGGGAATGACGGAATTTTTAAACCCGGTCGAAAGTTTCACACTGTTTTCGTATCCACAATGGCAGACCGATAAGAAGCGAGAAAAGTGAAGACGCGGAGCGTAGGCGATGAAAACAACGGAAAATAAAGCAGAAAAAGAATCGTTGCAGGAAAAAGAATGAGGGCGCTGTCAGCTGGTGGAAATTATTCTGATTATGCTAATTCCGGTTCTGTTCCACTCCTTTACCCAGGCGTCCCCAGCCCCATTCCCTCCCTGCTGCTGTCTACGCCATCTTTCACGGCTGATATTTATAATATAGGGGCGCTCCGGCAGTTTCAAAACTCTTTTTGGCCATCGCGCGTACGAGTTCGCGTGCAGAAGGTGGATCGCGTGGGGTGGCTATGCGGGGAAAAATTTATTCATAATCGAAATTTCGGTGTTGGTATTCCGAGATGACGCGGTTCGTTCTATGCCGGATTCTAAGTCTCGCAATCAAAAACTTGTAACTCATTTTTTCGGCAAACTTTCACGAAAATAGCGTTTGCAATGCGTACACAGAGGCCGCGTGTTGTGCTAATTCGCGGCGGGGGTTGGCGGGTTCATTGAACTTGCTAATTATATGGTTGCGGTAAATGGTTAGTGATTATAATTTTAATTGTCCGTATAAATATTCAAAGCGATAAAAACAGTGGAGCGTGACGTGTCGGTTCTTTGCGGGTTGGCAAAGGGGATGCTGATCCCCCCCACCCCCCTGCGAAAGGAACCCGGAGGGCAGCAGCTAGGATATCCACCCCGTACTGCTTCTGTTCCGGACTGCCTTCCTTGTGCCTAAGTTATCCTTTTAATTAAAACCGCTTTATGCATAAATATATACGTATCGTGTATAAATTCACCCTCGGCGCTTACGATCTATGCCACGGTTCGTCCGACGTTTTCGATTCATTGTTAACGATTAAAGTACAGAAATATCGGGATATCTTCTCCTCTCGAAACGTAAATCGGCCCCACGCGCGCGAGCCTCTTTTTACCTCGGGCCTGTAATTTCCCGATCGCTATAACGGATATAACCGCGGTGAGGCTGCGCGATCGAGCTTTTTAACCAGCTTACACAGTTTTTTTGAATCCACCTAGCGTGTTTCTACTCCGCTCTTCGTGACTCGCAGCGATGACAGATATCCGCAGTCTTTAATATTATTATACACACGCTCACGCACTCTGCACCGTGCGCATTACCGTACAGCACCAAATGTCCGGCCTTTTTATGTAATTGTTAGGAAATTACACGTCGGGTCAACCAATTATAACATTAAAGATCGATATTAGCTGTAGGGATAAAAAAAAAAAAAAAAAACTGCAAAGAAACTTTGTTCCGAATTACAAAGCGTCAAAAATCAAGTAACATTAACCCTGTATCGTTTTTAATTATACATATCAATTTTTCAACCCTCTTGTCATACAAAAATTGTTTGCTCCTCCGTCAAATGAATAGAATAATAAAAAAAAAAAAAGATCACAACGAAAATTAATTAATGCAACGAAAGAAAGAAATTTTCCAGAACAACATGTGAACGACGATGAAAAAATCATTGTGTAATTTTTCGGAGAAGACCTGCTGGACTGCTCTCAAGATGAGAAAAGAAAATAGATACCTGTTTGGAAGGCAACAAGTACCTACTGGATGAGAACAAAACTACGATGTGACTTTTCGAAGCGACAATATCACCCACAAAAAGCAGTAACAACTGTGCTGCAATGGAGGAATTCGTTGCGAGCAGCGAGGATTGCAGGGCCGGGAAGGCTGGCTGGCTGGCTCAATCAGTAATGGATTTTAATTATAGGAGGGTGAACGAGGGAGGACTGGGGGCTTCACGAGCGACATATTGCTGCCTCCTGTCATTAGCCGGAATCGAATCGAGAGCCCCGCATTTACGGCGTGCCGAGTCCCCAGGCCCCGTTTCCGAAACTTGATCGCCGAACTCGACGTAGTCAACAAGTGCGACGTGATCCGTACATCGATTTCACCGGACTAGTGGAAACGCGCTCGGAGAGTTGGGAGTGAAAAGACGCGGTCTGAAGTGCCCTGGAATTATTTTATGGGGGGTTGAAACCCGAACACGGACAATTGCTCGCAGTCGCGAATCCGCTAACTCGGTTAATTATTTACAATACCGCCGTCTGCGTCATCGACGATGTTGAGAATGCGAGTGACCAGACCTTGAAAATCACACGGAACTTTTTGAGGTGGGTATCGAAGGTAAATAAGAGATAATGTCTCCCGTAAAATGTTTGTTTGACTCGGAACGATTTGCTCTCGAGTCCATTTGATACCCCTCCTGACGAGTATCGTCAAGGTTCTCGGTGCTTCTCCTCGTTTTTCACAAACTCTATGCTTATTAGGGTGGTCCTCATTTAGAATGTTGACGAATTTATTCCGGATCGCCCCACCAAATCAATTATAAATAATTCAAAAACAATTCACAATTTTTTTTCAAATTTTTATATCAACCGTAACCCGTGCCTGTAAGAGGAAGGATTTCCCAATTTAAAATACACGTGTTTCGGACACGTTCTTAGGATAACTTTTACTGTAAGAGTAATAATGTTCGAAAAAATCCATAAATGTGAGGTTCTAGTGAGCATTATAAGTGCTACTGTCTGAGAAAAAATTCACATCATCATACCAGGTAATATAGACAATTGCATTTGGTTGGTTGGTATAACGATGTGAATTTTTTCACTAAATCTTCGCAATTACAGATTGATTCGAACGTCGTCACTCTTACAATAAAATATATGCTGAGAATGTATCTGAAACGGGTGTATTTTGAATGGTGATATCCATCCATTGACATAAAAATCTGAAAGAATTAGGAAATTGTTTTTGAATCATTTATAGTTTATTTGGGGGGTGGTCTGAAAAAAAAAAACATCATCACCCTGAGTAAGGATCACCCTAATTTCTACGTCAACCCGCAATCGCGGTTATTGGGTCAAATTTCTCATGCCCGCCAGTCTGTAATAATCATTTAATTTGATTTGGATGGGCTGCAATGAATCAGGGAGGCACGAAGTGCCGGTAAACAGGATAAATCTGTGCTTACACCTTTTGTCGCGTTTCGTCGTATTCCAACAGTTTCGCCACACGTATCCGGCTTCCGTGTAAAATCGCGAAAAGAAAAAAGAAGAGTAAAAGCCTATTTTCCCGTCAAACGGCAAAGCAGTTCTCGGCTATAAATTAGGTGTACTTTAAATTTTACCGAGATTTATTGCGCGCAGGAATCGAACGTGACGCGGAGATCAGCCGCGTTTCATTATTTTCAGCTAAAAACATTGGCACCCTTCTAGAAGAGAACTCTCAAAGACTGTAACTAAAACAACAACCCTCAATTCTTCAAGCTCCCCCATCCTCCACTACTGGAACTCGGAATTTCCGGCTACCGCCCGTTGGACGTTAGTTTCTGAATGTGGTAGGGGATCGGAATCGCCCTCGGGATATTAATCACGGGACTCAAGTGGGTCCGTGCATCCCGGTGCACTGTGGCAACGCCTGATCGCCCGGGGACTCTTTCTCCTTCGGAACGACGGCACAATACCGATGGGCACCTGGGGGAAGGAAGTGTTTGCATTCATCGTGACAGAGAGCGAGACACGAGCTTGTGCAGCTAGTCGAATCGAGCCGCTGAGGTGTCCGGCCTTACGTTTGGGCATTTACGCGCTTCGTAGGTGGCCAAGACGGAATTACTCGCTCGGGCGTTAATTAATCATATATTATGTGTATGAATATAATACACGAAACTCGCAAACGCGTTCAGACCACAGCACACTTAGACATTACCCAACGTGCCTATATACCTGCGATACGTATACGTATGACTGTATTATTTTCTATTTAAGTTGCCTCTCAACTTCCTCGAAACTTGCCCCTTTCGGAGGCGGGGTTCCAGCCATTGAATTCTGGGGCATTCACGGTGTAATCGTAGGCATACGGGGATCCCCGTGCCCCCCCCCCCCCCCCCCCCGGACCCCGGCTTGCGGGGCCCCTACTGTCTGTACACAGGCCGCACCGTATAAACATGTCAGTCTGTCTGCCTGCCAGTCGAGCGTTCATCCATCACTCGGCGTCTCGGAGCAACGCGAGAGCTTCTATGGACCAGGATTTCGTGTCCTTTTGCCCCCGCTGCAGCTCGCCAATCTCCCGCCTTCTCGTACGTACCTACTTACGTTTCGCAGATCTGCAAGTGCGAGCAAAAAATTTCAGCCTCACTGATGTGAAAAAATATACTTGTATGTAGGTACACGTGCGCATTGGTCGAAAATCGCTGCGGTCGGAGATGCTTTTGGTCCGATTATCGCGCCGTCTTGATAAATTCATGTCGCGTTCATTTCTCCGAATCTCTACGCGAAATCGTTGCGATTTGTAAGTAGGGTATACCGTTTCTTTTCTTTTTTCCTTTCTTTTATCTGCGGATACTTTTACAAACTGCAGAATTTTGCGGAACGACTTGATTAATCGGGATTACATTTTTTGGCAGTTTTCACAATCTTTCGTGAATAGAGTTTACGAAGTATAGCCGCCGGGTAAAGTTCTGAAGAAATGATCGAGGATTCTCGTAACAAAACTTTTTCTTGCACAGTTCGTACGCGTTTCAATATTTTTCGAAAGTACCTTTCGAAAAACTTTCGAAACGGACACACTAGTTTCTATTTGAATATTTTCACCTGTTTTCGTTTCCGGTGTATGATTAATGCTTGCTAAAATCCGCGAAGCGCAACGGTGAAAATTCGCGTGTATCCGGTCGTTTTAGTTTCGGATAAATCGTGCGTGGCGGCTACAATTTTCCAACTGCATTCGCATTTCGCACGTAAACGCGTAAACATTATTAGCATTTCGTAGGTAAGACGACGCTGCCGTGTAGGTACGTTGCTATATTCCCAATTCCCCTCGTAAATAACTCGTCGTCGTCGTCGTCGTCGCGACGGCAACGAACGACGCAAGTTTCAGGATCGAGTTGCTTCGTGAGGGAGTTCTCCTAGTGCTGCAGGAGATGAAAGATGGGCTGGCACGGCAGTTCCCGTTCCTCTCTATATCTATATAACCTGCATGCAGAGCCGAGGGCGGTTTAAAGGGTGGTGATGCCTGTGCCGGTGCGGTGTGACGTATGGCACGGCCTCGCGTAAAGCCCGCGAATCTCGTCGTGGTGTGCGAAGAAACGGCGTCGAGGAAAGCGTCCGCACCGAGAAAAGCAACCGCCTCCCGATTCCGCGTCGACGACACGGCGGCATTGTTGCCAGGGAAATCAGACGAAAAGACGCGATAACTAACCGCATAATAAATGAAGTGTTCACAGGGGTGTACGTGCCTCTCCTCTCCTCACCTCTCGCAGCACCGTTCTTCAACATACGCAGCCTTTTCTCTCCGAGGCTGGCTAAAAGTGACATCGGAAGTAAAAGAGGGACTGAAAAGATTCGCCATCGACTACGCGCCGGTCCGACGGATGGGGGAAATTTTTTAAACATGCGTGCTTTGGAGAACCTGTTGTATCGGGGGCTAACTTTCATTATTCAATTCGCCAACGGAATCTTAGCAATTGTTGTCGAAAAACGAAAACAGATAAGGACTGTCACGATCAATCGAAACTAAAAATTTCCTAGATGTGGGTTTTACGGATTGGGAATTGTTAAAATTGTTCAAAGAATACTTGCTCAAGTTTCATACGTCAGTCGTTACTTAAAATCTGGCAAAGTGTGGGAAAAGCAGTTTGCACTTAAGCACGCGAAGTACATCATACACAGTTGGCGAGGGAGGAACCGTAACGACCGTTATTGGAAATAAGAGTGTCAAATCTTTACTAATCAGTTTACTTTTACCGCAGTGAAAAATTTAGATTTTCACTCTTCGCAGAAAATTTTTCTATTCAAATACCCTTTATAAAACTTCTTTGAAACCTAAGATTCCAACTATCCCAGAGTTCTGACCTTTCGTGGACGCTTTTCGTCCTCTTTCCGTTCAGCTGATGCACCCTGATTACCCCTGTGATATCTGAGACAGTATGCCACGTAACATCACCGCGTACTCCGCGGTTATGTGCATACCCATAATATCGAATGTCGGTTTGTTATCGGAGGTTCAACGAGGGCGGAGAATCGGGAGAAAAAGAACGAGGGAGTGAGACGAAGAGCAGGGGGGGGGGGGAGGAGGAGGAAGGTTTTCTATCAGAAAGTCATCGAGAGAGAACGAAGCCCGAGAAGGTGGGTCGTGATTGATACCTGGGGCTTCCTGGACCTCGGCTCATCATCATCACGAGCGACCTGGTCGTCGTCGCATAGCCGCATCATCAGGCCTCCGTCGCCTCGCTAATTCACTGATAAGAACCAGCAGAGGACCTTATTCGAAGGACTGCGGGGGTGGAACGGGGACAACCCCCGATACTTATTGGCTCGCAGTATCTCCGAGACGCGGGCTCGATACCCGCTAAAGAAGTAAAATTGCCGGGGTATCGTCGCGGCGGTAACTCGATCTAAATGAGCATCGCGGGGTTGTAAACTGCGTCGATACACCGCCGACACCGGCTGACCGCGAAAATTTAAAAAAGGACGAGAATCGTTGGGACGACTTCGCGTCGATGCGCGAATTGCCTCGCGAACTCCTCCTCGAGCCACGGATAAGGGTAGTGGAGAATTTGTCGCGAGTGTGGAGGGGAGGAGGGTGAAAGGTGGTTAGGCGCCTCCACTAAGAGCTGTCGGCCGATAATCCCCCGCGGGATCCAGTCTCCTATCAACACGGCAGTAAATTTAATGCGAGATTTCGCGATAGTCGGTTCTGCACCCGCAGCGAGGAGCGAGGGCGGGGGGTGCAGGTAATGTGCGACTAACGCTGTCAATTGATCTATCGGTGAATGCCGAACAAGGATCCTCGCTCCGCGCGGTTACGGATTCGAGAGAGCCTTAACGAAATCTGGTAATGGGCGAGATAGCAGGTGAATGAGTAGCGAGGTTTCCTTCGCGGGATATTCGCCCGGGGAGAAGAGGAGGAATTTTCTAACCCGAACGCGGCGGAACGATTCTACACCAGACTGCGGAAAGTACTGCGAATAAAATCGTGGAACTGGGTGAGAGTCTGGGGATGAAAATATCGGGTCCATCGCCGTAGTTTGGAATAAAAATATTCCTAGCTGAAGTAGAAGACCGTAATTTCGAAATAAAGGAAAAAACAATAAAAACAATTACTTTCCGAAAATTGACTACGTACCTACCTACAGAGAGTATTTCATCGTGCGATCTGTGATCGTCGATTTCTTTTCCAAGTACAAAAATCCACTCAACTTCAGACGTGACTGAAAAAGAGTTTATTTTTGATTGTACGCTCGAACTCAGGGAGCAAAATCCGAGGACAGCCAGTCGGAGCTGCTGCGCGGATCCGAGATTTGGTAGGGAAAGTAGGAGAGAGAGAGTCTCGACCCGAAACGCAATGAAGTGTCGCGGCGGGGGAGGCCGATAAGGCGGAGTGAGTAATGAGCAATGGCACGAGTGATATCGAGAGCGAGAACGAGGGAGAGTTTTCGAGGGCGAGCGAGAGAGACGGGGCTACAAATCAACTTTTATATCAAAAAAAGTTCATTATTGGTTCCCCATAAAAAGCAACGAGAAGATTCTCGGGGCTGAACGAACGAAGGGGGCGAAGAGACGCAAGAAGGGGTAGCGGCAGATGAAGGGGGGGGGGGGAGGGATGGGGGACGGGGGGTGAGTTTTAAGCACTTTCGTCAATTTTTGTCATTACCTTCGATAACGCGACTCTCGCCTAGCAGTCTCGATAGAATGAAACGGGTGATTTTTTTGGCACCGCGACGTCTGCCCGAAGCCTTGAAATTTTTTTTCTCTTTTTTTGGTAAAGTTTTTACGATCTCCCGTTTAATCGGTTGCTAATTTTTTTGAATCGTTTGAATATCTTTTGAGGCGATGCACGGTTTTGCGGTGTTTAAAAATGCACCAAACCCCCTTTTGCACCGATGCAGAGGGGGTGTGTCGGTAAATCTAAACGGTTGTCGTTTCCACATCCTGTTTCACTGTTTTCCACCAAATAATTTCAGCTTCATTCTTCATTTAGCTTGGCACAAACTGCCGCAAACAAGCGAGCAGCCGTCGGTGCCGCACCCAAGTCGCCCCGGCAGCGGCCGCATTTATATTAAAATACTAAGAAAAACTTCCCCTGGAATCGTTAATTTTCTGCTTCCATTCGCTTCTCGTAAATTCTCTGCCACCGCCGACCGCCGCTTCGTCTCGCCTCTTCCTCCTCCTTGCGAGGCTCGCCGCGAAAAATAATACGAAAAGGAAACGTTGACCATTATTTCCCCCGTTAGTACAATTTCATTAAAACTGTTCTGTCTCCTCTTTTCTTTTTTTCTACCCGAAGCCGGGTTGTAATATACATGCGCGTACCGTGCAGCGGCGGAAATCCGATCCGTCAAATCGGTAACGTCTGCAGGCATTTTCTTCGACTTCTTCGTTGAACGCGTGGACATCACAGCACAGTGCGAATTGTGCAAAATCGATTTGAAAAGATCACCGACGTACAATAAATCGCGAGGAATCTCTCTCAGCTTGTCAGAGGCTGTGCAGCTGCTCTTCTGCAACCATCATTCTTGTTGTATCTCGTTCTCTCCCCTGAAATGCATGTAAGAAGTGCGGCCAGTCAGCGGGCCCAAAATATGATCCGAGTATCGGTTTGCTTGCGCGCACTCGCGAGAAAGAAACTCGACTTTCTCCTCTCCTCTCTCGGCTTCTTTTCTTCCCCTCTCTCTCTCCTTCTCCTCCTCATCATCCTTCTTCTTCTCCTTGTCCCTCTCTTTCTCATTCTGCGACGGGGGCAGGTACCTCTATCTATGCTCTACCTACCGCCGAGATAAACCGCGGAATAAAGACGCCCCGGTGACAAAAGGAACGCGTCTTTAAAAAGACAACAAAATATGATAAATGATCCGCTGCACGAAGCGGCCCCGATTCCCGCGGCTTCCCTGCCGCCGTTTTGCCTCTCGCGCAATGCCGGCTCGATTCCGACTCGCCGTAGAGTGTTTGAGATTTAGAGGAATAAAGAAAAAGGGAGAAAAACGAGAAGTAAAACGACAGGCATACACACCTACCTACTTGAACGGAGGCGTTGGCTTGTGTGTGCGCCAGAGATCTCCTCGGCCATCGCGCAAGGCTTAAACTCCTGCGATCTCCTGAGATCCTACAGGCGGTCGTCTCCGGCGATCCTGGAGGTCGTCATGTTCGGCCGTCATACTCGCCCGAGGCTTTCGGAATTATTAACGGCTACTCCGCGCCGTTTCTTTATTGTGCGTATTATACGAAGAAACCGAAGACGATGCGCGTGACGAAAAAAGCGCCAGACAGAGTCAGACAAGAAGTTTTGAAATTCTCTAAGAAACTCGCGATTGGAATTTTGAACGACCCTCTTAACTCGATCCAATTTTCGCCTCATTTCGCACCGTCGAACTCCCGCGCTCTGTATATACACCGTTTGACGATTCTCGGATAGCTTTCGAGTACTTTCAGAGATAGGGATAAAAAGAGAGGCTCGGGACATGAATTAATAGCGCATTGCCCCTCCCTGCTAGGCACGCCGGCGACAGGATTCCCTGATATTATATGTCCAACATTCTACAAAATAATTTTTTCTCCTCGTAAGAAGAGTGGTGGGAAGGTCGGTGGGGAGGGTGGGAGGTCGCGAGGATAAGATTAATGACTGTGGGAGACAAGAACTTCAATAGAGCGACTCGCTTTGCAAATTAATCTTACACGTTTCTTTAAAACGTATTAATAACTTCTTTTTCCGCCAAAATATAGATTGTCGAGGAAAATTTTTATCTCCTTGAGAAAAAAAAAAAAAAAAACAACGAATTAATACTAGCGACGTGATCACTGCACGTACGCGCTTCTTTGATAATTGATTCGCACGCACGTCAAGATCCGCGAACGCAATCCTTAAGGTACCGAACAAAAGGCTGGAAGCTCGGAACCTCTGCAAGGATCTGTACAATAAACGCTCTCAGCTATTCTTCGTGCAATCGGCTCGCTGCAAGTCCGCAAGCAATCACTGTCATCCTTGCGATCTTTTCACCCCGTGGGATGAATCCGCGGAGATTAATGTCGGGTTTAAGAACACCGTGGTGTTCGCATCCATGACGGCGATATTCCGAGCAACGAGTCGTACGAAGAGCTGCAGCGGCCCAGCTGTGATTCACGTTATAAAAAGGCCCAGTTTTCTTCTCGTCTCACAGTATTATACGGTACACCGCAATACCCAGCTGACCGGTTGAACTGTTCCTGACCCGCAGCTTAAACGGTACCGTACAACGGAATCCGAAGCGAAGCTGCGGAGCGTGGTGTAATGAATTGATACTTGTACTTGTTAGTGTAATTACCTCCGGCATACCTACATCTCTCTGCAGGGCTCTAAGAAGACTGATGATTCCTCCGGCAGCGGCGGCGGAGGCGGCGGCTGACCGCCTGTTGCTGCCTCGCCCTCGAATCGCCCGGTTCTCTTACCTACGGGAGATGCCCTGACCGGGTCCCGGGCACCCTGGAAGATCGGGAGTGCGGTGCGTTTACATACATATATATGTATATATATATACGGAATATGGGAGGAGCGCCGATCGTGAGTTTCGTCCGCTCGCGCACTACTTGACTAATCGAACGTCAAACGCTAATAAGCAACCACCGCCACGATCTGCGGACCCAATTTCCTCCGACTGACCCGCGTCGAAGAACCGGTGCAATAAGTCGGTTGAGGAGTAGTCACGCTCTGACTTAGATTTAACTTTCCATTCATTTTCGGCAGCGATACAGCGGGAGGATCGAGCTAACCGGTTCGTTTGCCATTCCTGCGCCACCTTATTATAACGAAAAACCCATCGGACCCAATCAGGCCCGCTTTTCCTACCGACAGTCAACGACACAGTTCATCACTTTTAGCCGCATGTATTTAAAAAAAAAAAAAAAAAAAAGTACTTTTACGATAAGTACAGTATGTGATCTGTCGATGATCGGCAGGTGAGCTTCGAACCTGTTCAAAAAGACGCAATAAGCTCACAGCCGACGTGTTTTTCCTCTTCTTTCTCGTGAACAAAACGACGAAACCGAAAAAATTGTTTTTTTTTTTTTTATTTTATTTTCGACAGGCAAGAACAGGCTTCAGTCTGACTTATACCACGTTACGCCTGGCGGTGAGGTTGGTTCATTTTTCACGCGGTGTCTGTCATCTTGGAAGGGATCGGGCATGATTATTGATAATTACGTAATGGGGCAGGGATTATGCGAGAAAATTCAGGTGATCCCGTGCGGATGGAGGGGGTCTGACGGAGCGTTTGCGAACGAATGATAATTCGAGAGCGAGAGACTCGTACCTGCGGGATGTTGCGTATTTATACAAAGTGTGCTTCGTTCTCCCGAAAACGGGGACTGCGGTAAGAACGGCGAGACGACCGCAGGCTTGGCTTTGTGCCTTTGACGTTTGACAAATAAGAAACAGGACTCAGCCGTATCATTACAGACAGGCCTATCCTATCCTTATCCTCGCGGTGCGGACCGCCAGCCGACCGGCCGACCGGCGGACGGTCGATCCTTGAAAACTCTTCGGCGACCTAATCAGGACGAAGACGCGCCGCCTCATTAGTCAAGTCTCGGGGATCCTGCGGCTCCTCGGTCCTCTCGCCTCGGGCTCTCGCCTATTACACCATCCTGCGCGAGCGCCAGCGATCCCTCCGGCACGGTCTCAAAAATGAAAATAATATCTAATGGGCGAACCGATTGTTCTTGTCAAAGCCTCTCGGTCTCCTTCGGGGAAAGCTCGTTCCGGAACCTAGCGGTCCCCTGCCTGCTTCGAAGGCTCCCGCGACGCAGGAACCGCGACAAATCCACGTGTGAACCGGGCCTAAAGCTCCCTCGGCGATGCGACGTGTCACCACGGATGTTAACTATCCAATAAGAGGCAATCAACGCGTGTCAGTTCGCCCGGCTGTCGGGCTGTCGAGCCGGTGCCCCGAGACCACTTCGTTCCCGGCCCAGCCGTAGGTGATGGATGGGCCTCGGCGGCATGGTAACGCGCCTCATTCCGCTTCCCCAATTAAACAATTGCATTCAAGTTCGTTCATCCGAGGCTCTGCACCTTGTAGCCGCTGCACGGGCGAAACGATCGCTTCTTTCCGTCCGCACGCCTCGGTTTTATGTACTTTTTCACATTTTTACACTGATTTCGCGGACCCGTATCGACGCCGCTTTTTCTTCCCCGTCGGTCAGGGTGAACAGGATGCGCCCTTTGTAGGTGACGCACGTCCGCCGTGGGACCGAGGATCGCAATCGTATGCCGCCCGCATAAACTAACAGGCGCATCGGATTTCGCATAAAATTCTAGGCGACGCGACGCGCGATTTCAGGAACGACATGCAGACGTGACGCGTCGCGACGGATCGGACGAAACGAAACTGGAAACTGGACGGCTCCGGTTGTTATTGCAATTTCATAACGGCACGTTCGGGTGGAGGATGCGCGTCGTTCTTACCGTTTCATTTTCGCCGACTGCACGCCCGTATCCTCCTTTTTTCGCGTTTCCGGAATCAACGATCGGGTTATTGAATTTGTTTCGCATTTGCGCGATCGTGGGTGATAAATCATGGCGGATACGTACGTTCGCTGACCGGAGACGTGGAATCGCCTCACCCACTTACAGGTACCTACAACCCGAGCTTTATTATTCAACGATATTTCATCGGCCTCGGCTAATATGCCGAAACGTCTTCGGGCTCCCCGGGGATTATACTATCTTGATAAAACAGCAGCACTGCATATTTTGCAACGTACCTACTATAACGGACAGACGATACGCCGACGGCGTAGACGTAGACTCGACTACGTAAGACGATAAGAACGTCGAGCAGACCGAGTCTGGGCCAAGAAGAGGGTTGAAAAATGATGCCCCGTCACTGGCTCGGCTAAAAGCACAAATAATTTTTTGGCACTGGTAAACACGCCTCCTTCGCCAGCCTGCAAAAACTTATACTTGCGGAACGTAGGTAACGCCGCGTGTGCCGCGTACGTGTTACACTTTCTCCTGTATTTTCAGCGCCGTGTTTCAACCCTCCGTCAAATACCGATCCGATTGAATAATTGATTTCACCCCCCTCCCCCCCCCTCTCCAATTACCTTCCTTTTGCCTTTAAAGTCTCGGGAACAACGCGAACCGCGTTTTCGGCAACCTGCGGAACGCCGATGACTCATCCCTGACCAAAACTCGCCCCCTGTTTCTCACCGCCGCCGCCGCTACCCTCAGGGAAGACAAATGAGCCGGAGGTGAAAACTTGCCCGATAAATACCAAAGGCGACACAGTGTTTGACCGGGGAACGGAGAACGCGGGGCAAGAAATTTCTGCGGCCGGGCGGACCTCTCGCCCTTTCGAACCCCTGCCCTCTGGCCCTCGGCCCTCGGCCCTTTCGCCCTTCTTGCATCCAGCGGCACCCACCCTGCCTCTTAGACTGGACAACCGAGTAACGCGCGAGCCTCATTTACCCCGGCGAGTCTGGCGAGGCCCTTTTCTTGGCCTAAATTAAACTACTCGGCAGGTCAATTCGCCCGATTTTAATGGCCGCTGTTATCCAAACGGAGTTTTTTAGCCGGTGAATGGCCAGTTCGAATATGAAACTCGGGGGTTTTCTCTGCACACTTTTACCTCAAAGCCTCGAGTGCGGGATTCCCGCGTGATACAAGCGCGTTGACTACACTGTAATGACGTTTTCGGTCTTTTTTTTCCCCTCTCTTTTCAAGTCCCGCGTCGCGCGTTGGCGAGGCTGGGAATGAATTTTTTTTAAATTCATTAATATACAAAAAAAATGTTAAGTGTAAGGGGGAGAAAATTGAAAAAAATTAAATACCACGGATAGGAGAAGAAAAACATCGCGAGTCGCCAACCCTCGCGGATTTCATAAGGTGCGTGAACGTGTAATAACATGGCGTTTCTCACACGCGTTCCGCGTTGCTTCGTGGCTGCAGCTCGGTGTTATTAATGAGACGCGTCTGCCGCATAATATTCATTACCACAAATAGTTGATTATGTACGTTGCCTCGTATATTACTACTGGCCCGACAAAGGACGAGAAACACGGTGAGGCCATGACGAATTAATCTACTGATTAAGGCAATCCCCTGACATCGTGCTGCTACCACATATTTAATACGTCACAGGAAATCAAATGGCTTCTCGCTTGTGATCGTGGGTTTTATTTTACTTCATTTTTGCATTTTTGTTTTCTTTCCTAGCCTCTCTTTTTTTCTCTCGTCGCGTTATTCGCCTCGCTCTCTGCAGGTGCGCCGCTCGCGATGCTCAAGATACGTCGAAAACACCAACTTACGTGCACAACTTGTGCCATTATATCACTGTCGCACACGTGTCGTGAACCTCGTCGCAATCGAGCGGGTTACGATATCAGTTGAAATTATTCTCAGTTCTACCACCAGATAAGTACGTTCGTTAAACCGTTTACAATATATTCAAACAATATTTCCCCGTAATTCGTACAATGACCAAACAGCGACACAGATGCACTTACAAGTTACGACACAGTCATCTCTTTGATAATAGATAAAATAATAGATGGAGTAAAATTTTTCTCGGGGGATGATTGAACTATTCGATCTTCCATCTTTCAGAGGTTGGCTATTCGACGGCACTTTGTGATAATCGAGTACATCCTCTGCGGATTTGAAAACGTCAGATACGGAATCGAATTAATTATCCATGGATAAAGAATGAACGTACGGCAACCAGCAGCGGCAGGTGTGGCTCTGTGGATATAAAATGGATCGGCGGAGGACTAGTTGGGATGCAAACTGACAATCCGAGTCCCCTGGGCTTCATCTTTCTATTTCTGTCACAGTCTGTCGCTCATATCGATTCTTCGAAGACAGGAGACGTTCCAGGAGCCGGTTGAATCTCGGTCGGATCCCTAAGCGACTCGAGTTCCACCCCGTCCCGTAACGCGCGGCCCCTTTCGCCCCCTTCGACCCCCATTCCGCTCCAGTCGGTGCCGCTGGTTCAACCCCGTTATATACTTTATATATCGACGGCTCAGCCTTTGTTTTCAGTGACACGCCGCTGCAGCTACGGCAGCCCAAGAGCTCCTGGGATCGCGAAAAATCATTTTCTCATTCGACTCGGTCAATATTGGCGCGAGCCGAGTTTCTTCGTCTCCGCTTCGACGATCGGCCGGAAGGACTGCCAGACCTTATGAAAACGGATGGCAATCGTTTCGATGAATGAAATTTGCAATTCAATTGAAATACGGCAATTTATATACTCCCTGCGGTCCTCCAGGTGTCGATACACGAAACCAGACCTCGGAACTGGACTCCATGCCTGTTTCTATAGGCAACATATGTACGACTGTTTCGTATCTATTGCTCTAAACTTTACTTACACCGAGTTCGAGGGTATATTTTCGCGCATCTAGTCTTTGAACCCCGTTATTTTATCCGCGTCCAAAGGAATGCTACACTCTTCCCTAACCGATCGTTGCAATATCAGATGTGAATTCATCCAAGTGTTCGGTAGAATGATACACGGGAGATAAAAATCCGCGATGTGGCAACCCCGCCGTTTTATCAATGGTTTTTGTGACAACTCGATACAATTTCAGTGACAGATTACACAGCTATATTCAAGGATTCCACGCTCAATCCATCACCATTTTTCGATATTTCGGTACATTCATCCATCAAAGACGTTCAAAAATCTGAGCCCATTCTTATACGATGCACGGGTGGATTTCCAGCTTATACTGCACGCGTACAGGGCACACACGCGTGTTAGAGAATCGCTGCACGCGTGTCGAGTTGTTGTTATTATTATTATTATCATTATTATTCGCATTTGCGTGCGAGTAAAGTAAACGGCACTTGGGACTGGAAAAAAACAACCGGTCGAAAGGAAAATTAATAGCTATAAAGTAATTTTTCCGCAACACGTGCATCTCCGAGTGCCGCATTCGCGTCCTGACCTTTCGACGTCGAAACCCGTTGCATAACGCCAGACGGAACGCGGTGAGATATTAATCATTTTCCATCTAGGGAGCGAAAGGCGGCCGCATAATGCAGTTGCGCAGCCGCAACCACCTCACTCAACGAACGATAAAACCGCTGTAAATCCGAGTTCTTCCATCGCGTATCGAGTATCTGGTACGATTCTTACCACTTCCCAGTGCAGTCATTTTCACTGGGAGTGAAAACCGGCGCCAAAATTTGTATACCGTTTGACAACTGAAACGAGCGGCCGCTGCGTGCGGAGATCGTATAACGCGGAGGTACGAATTTTCGGCAGGTAGGTGAAACCCCGCACGCTGTGTGAAAAATAATCGTGACAACGTGAGGGAAAAGCGACTATCATGGCGCCCGTTACACGCGAGGACGTATTTAGCATCACGAATTGATATAAGGCCGGGTATCACGTGACCCGTCGAGACATCAAAGGCCCTGGAGGGCACGATACCAGGGCGGGCCCTCAGGTGCCGGTTGGCTACCACTTGCTACCTACGATCGGCGGACTGTGTCACGAGGCACGCCTACGAGTCACGCGAGACATCTTCCACCCCCAAAGTATATCGGGCGTTGTAAAATTCGGGGAAAATTTGCAACGCCAAAGTTTAGCTTTTTGGTCGATCCATTTTCGGCGAGCGTTTGTGCCACGGTGTTCGAAAGAGGTGAAACGAAATCACCGCCATCTCTAAACGGCGACTGACTTTCATCGGGGCAAATTTACGGGGGTGCGGATCAGGGTGGATTTTGTAAACCGCTGTAGCGGTCGTGACGAGTGACCGATACGCGTTTGCCGAAGGTTGCGAGAGTCGGGCTATCGGGCTTTACATCTCCGTGGCACCGAGCCACTATCTTGTTGTAATCTCCAGCCTTCTCCGGGGGTAAATTACTCAAATAATATGCCGGAATTATTTCCGCAGGCTGCGCGATGTCCCGCAGATATGTATACACTGCAGGGGCCGGTTTGCTCGCATTATTGTGCCCCGGAGTCCACTGTAATGATATCCGTCATTATATCCGTCCGACTGTGAACGGTTTTTTACCTTTCGGTCTTTTTCCTCGTCGAGATCGCACGAGATACAGGAGCTGGCCAGCGTTCACGGACGAATTACACGGGTCCCTTCGCCGATCTTTCAGAGCTGGTTCGAGAATTTGGGCATATTTTTATCGGAAGCACAGCGGCACGGTACCTTCGTAATTCGTTTCAACGCGCATCAGGCCGACTAACGCATTTCATAAAAGCGGAGCTTATCAGCCGCTCGTCTTCAGCTTCTAATAGACCACCGCGCGTCGTGTGTGGGTGTTCGGGTGATTTTTTTTTCTTCTACTTCTTCTTCTTCTTCTGCTTCTTTGCAGCTCTTCTCGAGGGTGGGCGAAGCTTTTTCGGCCGAGGGTAGAATACGGCGGCTGCGGTACAACCAGCACACTCTCATCCGAGTCTCCGGCTCCCGTAGCGGCATTCGAATTGCAAATACCAGAATGTTTGCATGTTGTTGTCACCGCATCGGTGCCCGGTGGTGGGACGGGGCTCGGGGTTCGGGGGCGAGGCGGTTACGGGAGGAGAACTCCTCGGGAGGAAATGGAGAGGAACCGACTCAAGTCTCAGATAAAGACGAATAAAAATAGGCGAGCGGACGAAGAGATAGGGGGTGCGCAAGGGAGACGGCGTTTCCTGCCCGGGGAACATTAGCGCCCTCGATACCCCCGCCCCACGATCTTCTCATTCTTCCTCCCTTATTTCGCCACTTCTTATTCTGCCTCTTCTTATTCTTCTTCTTCTTCTTCTTCTTCTTCGTCTTCTTTGCCCTCGTTCAAACCGCGCCGAGTTCGCGTCGCGACACCGCGCTGGCATGGCATCCAAAATCAGCCATCTCTCGTGTCCGATCCATCCCTTGGCTCGAAGCGTCGCGTCGTACATCCGTTCGCCCAGCTTCTTTGTGTACCGCGAAACGCGTTACGTTCAGGTGTATGATAACTCAAGCCGTGCGATTTGAATGGATGTTCAGTCAAGGGTTCCCGAAAATCGCGCATTCTTACCGAGATTACGTTTCCCGAGATAGGCGGCCCGCGCCTTGGAGCCGAAAACCGTTGCAGCGGCGGAAAAGGAGGAGAATTATTTTCGAAAAAACGCGTCCTTATCTTCCCTGTAACCGCGCGTGCATGCCGCGGTCTTCCGCACCTGCGGGACCACGGGTTCTTATTATATATACCTAAAGGAAGAACTTTTGCGGGCCCGATTACGATAATACTGGCTAATAATAGTGCGCTGGGGAGTCGGGCACGGATTGGCTGCCTTGGGCCTGCGGCCCCGTAATTGCGCCTGAGTGATGGTTATTGGCGGTGGATGGCCGATCACGATCGAGGAGTCGTCCCAGCGACCCCGAGGAGAATAAGAACAAGAAGAAGAAGAAGAATAAGAAGGCTCCAGCCCTGAACGCACCAATTACGCTCAAAATGCGACTTTGATGATTGGGTGCGGGCCAAGACGGCCATAGGGCCCATCGGACCGATGAGAGGGGGGCCCGCCGCGTTACCATCCTTCTCGACATCTCGGTGTGCCGGTTGAACGCGTCGAGCAAGGCCAGCTGCGGCCGCGGTGCGAGACGCGATAATTATATGCGAATGCAGCCCGTCTGCGAGCGGAAGAAACAGAATTTTCCCTCCTCGTTTTTCATGCTTTTCGCAAAACTATCGCGTAAGGAGGGCTCGGAGCTATCGGAGGGTAATCGGAGACGAGCTTTCGCCTGAAATTCGAACAAGGCTGTCCGACCCTGCAGGACAAGAGAACAAGCGTTGACGCGGGAGGGTTCGTCTCGGGATCCGCCCGTCAGGCATCGGGGCTCATCAATACGCCTCCGTCGGCGTCTCGATGGGGTGACTGAGGACCCGGGAGGGAGAAGAAAGGATGCTGATGAGTGAGCCCCACACGCACCAATCCGTCTCCCTCCGTGTGGTGAGAATCGTCACGTGTTGAGCAGCCCTCGAACCAAACGTACGCCGTTCGCTTATCGCTCGATGTTTCCGCATGCTTCAACGTCAAGTGGGTAAGGTACCTACTTCACCAGGTGAAATCTACAAGTGCAAAGAGTCCTTCCTTCTTATTTCTCGCGGGACAGGTGCCGAGGGATAATTCCGCGTATCCGTCCGAAAATTACATACAACCTGGAAACGATTATTCGAAATAAACGCTTCGCGGCGTTTCGGGGAGCGAAAAATGCGCCTAAGAACGTTTCGCCGTACCGAATGGAAGACCACTTACATATGCCATGACCGTATGCTCCTATTTCACCTCGAACTTTCCGCCTAGCACGTATGCTTTCCACTGCGGCAGCGGCGGACCCGGCGTGTAATTAATTTCAATTATAAAAATATCATTGTCCTTTATGGGTGCCGGCAGGTGTTCCAGGGTCAGGGAGCGACGGCGTGCTCAGTTTTCGATCCTCGTCTGCGGTAATTCTATCCCTAACGAAAAGAAGAAAGAAAAAAAAAAAAAAAAAAACAACAACAACAAAAAAATTAACGCAATTAGCTTATTCGCGACGTTCGAATTAAGTATATTCTATCGTCGAGAAAATATCACTCAAAATTAGAGGCGAGGTGAAGAGAAGGGGGATGAGGGGAAGGCCGGAAGCTGTTCCCTTTCGCTCCGGTCGGGATCATCTTCCCCCGGTGACCCGGAGGCCGCCTTGACTCGGATCCGCGAAAGCGGTGTGAAACGGTTCGCGCTCTCTTCGCCCGACAAAAGAGCGGTTAATTATGATTCTTTTATGAATTGATTTAGCCGATCTCCGCGGACCGGTAGCTCGCTGCGAGCGTGAGCCTCTGTATAAATACGGGGCACATTGTGTGGGAATTAGCCGACTATTAGGCGTCGGACAATGGGAATTCTCTTCTTTCTTTCAGGCGAACCGGGATCACGCCTCTCGCTTCCCTTCATCGCTGTCAGGGGGTTGCAGCGAACGAACAGGCCGTTGAAAGCGCCTTGCCTCCCGCTTCACGGTCCGGAATCGGCTCCGATATGTATCGGATTTGCTTTATTTTTCATCATCGAAATAAGTCAGCAGTACCGTTATCTCGCAACCCTTTTATAATTAAACGCGCTTCCCCTAAACGATCGCTTCTCTGGGAGGGGGGGGATAGCCACGCGGGGCTTCGCTCGAATCCGTTGGAACGGGACGGGAGGAGCGGTACACAAGCGGTTTTACTTTTAAATTTAGTACACGAACGGTTTTCTTCCCCCCCCCCCCCCCCCTCACCCCTTTCTTCGCGGTTATTTACCTTTCCGATTGCTAAGTAAAATAGAGATTTAGTTCTTTCGGGGTTTATTTTAAAGGCGTTCCTGCGCGGTAGGTTTCGATAAATCAGCCTTCGGTTTCTGTTCCTGATTCCTATTCCCCGCGCAACCTTATCCTATAGCGCAAGGTACATCGAAGAAATATATCCGGCAAAGCAGTGCGCGTCTTTTACGTTTTTTTCCAAAAGTCAAAATCCCCCCTAAAAATCCCTCTGCAACGAATGTCGCACGTATCTATTTGTCCTGACGTTCAATATAAGCAGAGAGTGAAACAGGGAAAAACTAAAACCGAGGGCGACACTCCACAGGACCCTCCTAGATTGCTCTGACACAAATTACCTCTTTAACGGGGGTTAGTTGGTCCAGTCGCCTTCTCAAGATCCAGTCCAGGGTGGAAAGATGTAGTGGTCCCTGGAGGACCGGTCCGGAAAGAAAGAGTCTTCGGGCGTCCAACCGCCCGGCAGAGGCCAGCGTCAAGACGTCCAGTCGCGGCGTCCCGGTGACAAATAGACGCGGACTTCCCGCTCCCAGAATCCTCGGAACGAAATAGCGCTTCCGGAGCAAATCTCAAGGATTCGGTAACGGGAGATTCCGCGCGTCGATTCGATCGTTTTCAGTTTTCCGATCGTCGTTCAGTGGGTCGATTTTCAGTTCGAACCGATCGATCGCGAGGCGACGACCTGGCGTGAAACTCTAATTAGCATGAGTGTTTTTAATTTTCGGAATAAGGGGGGCCTGCCGTCTTCGACCTCGGCCTCGAAGCCTCCGCGGCAACCCCGCGATAAGTTTGAGACTCCGCCTGCACCCTCTTCGTCTCCGGCTTCCGGCACTCCTCATATCTTTCCCCGCGCCTCCCAAACCCACTCTCATTATCCCGAGGAAATTAAATATGTCATCTGATTCTTAAAGTTAATTGGAAGTTCGGCCCACTTTAAAAGCTCGCCCAATTTCTAATTCATTAGAATAATGTATTGATGAGCTCGTGCAGGGGACGTCCCCAAAATTTAATCCGGCAGAACCGACGCTGACTGGTTTAACCTTGCATTCGGTCAATTCTCAGTTATAACTTATACGGCGAGAATCGACGCGTTCGCGGTAATCGAAACGCTGCGCGATGATTATTTCCAGAAAAAAGACTGCTCCCAGCAAACTTAGGGTTAATTCGCCTGGATATGGTCAAGGGACGACTGTATAATTAATAATTTCATTTCATCGCGTGACCCTTGATCCGAGACATCTTCCGGGTATGCACACAGACGGACACCTCGTACAGGTACACCAAAACGATTCTCGTGTTAATATTTTCTCACAGAACCGCTCAAGCCGTTCGAGGAAAGCTTTGATTAAACCATGGGGTTCGTGATTCATGCCGCAACCGCGCTTTGTCTGTACCACTGATGATGACTATAATTATTATAAGCTTATCAATGCTGCGGTGTCTAGACTTGCTGGTATAATCGGATGCAGTGATGGAAGTTGTTCGCATAACTGACTTGACGAGCCCGAAGATGACCTTTGACACGATCCTGCGACCTGGCGCCCCTCGCATCTCCGCAATTGCGTAAGAATTTTGGCTCACACGATCGCTCAAGCCAACTCGGTTCTATTATTAGGTTAATTTTTTTTATACACACCGTAAGCTCGTTCATCATGATCACCGATCACTCGTCACTTCGCTTTGTTCGGCAGCGGGGGGACGGACCGAGCATGTGCTTCACCGAGGTTGTTGTTTTTTTTTTTCCCCGGGACAATCCGTGGAAGCAAATTCGACTCTCTTAGTCAGAATGCCCCAAAAATTTTCCGAATGACGCGTGGTAGACCTGCAGGACATCCACTCCTCTCCGCCCTAGCTCTGAGCTGCGCGATTAGTTCGTCCGGAGACAGCGTCATCCTCGTAACTATTTAGCAGTGTCAGGGTGATCTCGTTTCAGGGACAGATAAATGGAAGCGCAGGAACGGGGAATGAGGGGAGGACATGTGGAGAGACGCTCTTCTCTCGTCGAACACGCGGAATATCCGTCCGGATTGGCGGTGCGGAGGTTCGTGGCGGCCGACTGGCTAGTCACCGTTGCAAGTCATTCGCTTCCCGGAGTAGAGCCGAGCCGAGCTGCGATGAGATGACTATACCCCGAAAACTACAGGCTCGTGCGGATAAGTTGATACAAACGTGATACGCAGGATGACTCGCGCTTCCAGGGATCAATAGCCGATCTATTGCTTTCGCTGCGGGTGTAAGCGGTAGGCGCGGCTTAAGACAGGTAATACCTGCGGGCACCGGAGCGCGTTCATGACCGTTGAAAAGTTTTACACCTTCGAGTGCTCGCGGCGTTACAACCGGTGTCCGAAAACAAATGATCACTTTCATCGCCGCTGCTGGTTCGCTTTCGAGATCGAACGAAGGTTCTTTCTCTCGACAATTCTGAAGCTGGAAATGGATGGAAATGCGAATTTTTCGACAACAAGATCAATCGCGCGGTGTGTACGAAAGGAGACCGGATAATGGTTATCCCCGGGCGTAGCGGCGTGCATGTAATCCTTGAATGTTTCATCTCCTTCGTTTGCAGGACGCAGAGAAGACGAGCGTCTTGTGGGTGGAATGAGATCCGTTGCGCAACCCTCGGATATCTCGCGTTTATTAGAAGCCGGGGGTAAGAGGATCACGCGGTAATAAACATCCAGTAACTCATGCTGCCGGAGAAATACCAACCCGAGGAACATTCGATTAGCTAATATCAAAACCGCAGGTCGGGAATACGCGCGTTTGTATACGTGTGTATACTTATATCGTTGCACCGACTTGACAACCTACGAGGGCAATTATCCGATTACAGTTTCGTACCGCAGCTGCAGCGAGCTAATGTCACTCCCCGTGAACCACACTTTGTGCATATCTGCAGTAGTAAAATATCACGTTTCGCTGCAGCATGTGAAACAACCAAGAATCTTGGCCGCAGACTGTCAGACGATATGCAAACTGGGCAATGCAAAGAAGCATATGTGTCTCGACGTCCGCATTGCTTTGTTATAATCAATCACGTGCCGTTTTTCCTCTATTATTCATTCAATTTACAGCCTGCAATTAGAGAAGGTCGAAGGTGGTTTCTCAGCGGGTTGTATAATGAGCGCGCGCCTTTGTCGAATCATCTGCAAAAGTTCGCGCGTCGTTGCGTGAAAAAAAACGGTACAAGCCGTACACGTACGAGCGAAAGTTTTCGGTAGGAATTTCGAGAAGCTTTACTCAGGGATTTGGAAAAAGTCGAGCACTTCGGACACGCGTTGAGATCCAGTTATTTTTCATTAAACGGGTGCAGCGTGCCCACTTAATCGCTGGTAATCTATTTAATCAAACAAAGAAGGGAAAGTCCTTCGGATCTCGCATTCCAGAGTTGGCATGGTATTTGCATTACCAACCATCGTCGGCGAGGACTGCCCTTAACTCTGTTTGCCGTAGGTGGCCTATGTACCCAAGCCATGTACACACGCATACACGTCGTCGTACCCACGGCTCATCCCGCACACAGCCACTGGTTACGGTTACCGCGGGATGTTCGTTGTGCGGGAGAGCAAGGGATGCTTTGCCGCCACTGGGAGGGGATGAGGGGGTGAGTCGGAGGAACGGGAGGAAGAACGAGAAACGCGGCCGCAACACACGCGGCGGCTGGGCCGAGGCAAACCAAACCAAAGATTAATGCACTACACTTACGAAGGTAATTTGCGCCAAGTGTCGGCTGGCCAGTGTCGCTCCTCGGGCCGTGGGCGTTGTTGCACGGTGTCCAAACGATCCTGCAGGAGGTGCCGTTGGATTCGGTGAATAGTTTCGGAGACGTCGGGATGCGCCCTCCGAACACCTTGCAATTATTCTTCCTCGACTGTTGTTTTTCGTCCGCAGATCGCGGTGCAAGCCTCAGCCAGAAGAACCCGGTGGAAACGAATTCCACACGTGGAACACGCTGGAAAGGGATCTTAGACTCTGACACCTCGGAGCGCGCAGTGGAATGAGATGCAGGCAAATTAAACCTGCATAATTAAACCGAGATCGGCGCCCAGACTCTCTCGTCTCTCCAGCTGGCCCAGGACTCGAGCAAAAGGAAATTGGCCGCAAGTCAAGCCGCGACGTGTAGTCCGCACGTATATATCGCTAGCTAAACCAACAAGGATCAGGGTTTATTCCTGGCGGAGGCAGAGAGACGCTGTGCGGTAGCGCAGCAACATCTGGTCGCTATGAAGTATAAAGAGGCCCGCGATATCATCCACAGCGAATGCTTAATTAAAACCTCAGCCTCTATCCCCCTCCCTCCCTACCTTCTCATCCCCCTTCTCGACAACATCCACGCCGTTCGAACGGCCCTTCGCAAGAAGCGACCGCCGCGCTTTACTTGTATACGTTTCGTTGAGCTGTTCATAGGGGTCTACGGGGATCCGGAGATGCAAGGGATGGGGATGGGGATGGGGAAAAGAGGAGGAAAGGCGCGCATCCTCAATACCATTCATTGTTGCTGCCTGACAAAGCAGGAAACCCCGACCAGCGGGGGATTACCGCGTAAAAATCGTTCGCTTGTGCAAAGTTTTATTCATTCACTCGTTCGTTCGTTCGTTCGTTCATTCATTCATTCATTTATTTATTTGTTTACTACCGGGTTGACTTCATAGCTCTTCGCATGCTGAATCTACTAACGTTTGGATGACCTGCTTTGGTTTTCTTCGATTCTCAGTTAGGCAGTGATAATTCGTTTACTGTATACATAAATAGAAATTGTCGTAGAAAGTCTTGTCCCGCGACTAGCACATTTTCTCAGCCTTTCGAACGATGTCTAATTACTCTGGGCAATTAGAGCTCAGACCTTGAAATTTTCAGATTCAGTAATAACGGTTGTACAGTTGCAGCCGTTCGTCCCGTAGCCGCGATACGCTGTCACGCGAATTACGAACGGATAATTGCATACAACGAATACCAGAAAATGGAAAAAATTGCAGGTTGTACCGTTTTGAAAGCAGAGACGGATCATTCTGCAATGTCGATGAAACGAGAGTTTTTAACGGAATTCCGCGACTTTCGTACCTATTGCATATTTATTCAGTGTATAAAAAAAAAAAGAAGACAAAGTTTGGTGTTCACTCAAGTATTACGCAATGGAAAGAAAACGGAATTTTTGGTCCTGGGTTTGTAATGAGTTTTTCCCGGATGTCCCCGCACAGATGCGGCGGCCGGTGAAAAAAGGGAAAGTTTCGAACTCGGGAGTTGGAAGTAGGCTGACTCCCCGAACCTCTCTCCCACCGTTTTCCGTCCCTCGGTTTCTCTGCCGCACAGCAGCACCGCACTTATATTTCCCCTTCGGAAACTAGACTCGGAGCCCGTACCCAGTGATCCGATGATTGACAGTTGAGCCCCGCTCGACAACCGCCGCCTGCCACGCTAAAATGGCTCCGAAAGATGGTTTAATTTTAATGGCGGAAGCATAACACCGACGCACCGTTCGGGTACCTGCCCCGAACATACTTTTTCCATTAATGTTTGCCGACGATATTGATAACGCTAATCACGCTACGTCTCATTGTAACCTTCAAAGACCTCCACTGCCTTACCACTCAGTCCTACGTCCAGCAATTCCTGTGTCAAAGTTCGAAAATTCGAGATGCGGTATGCACAAAAAATTGTTGTACCAAAATACGATACTCATTGTTTAGTTTGCGCTACGGAGGTTGACCTAATGGAATTCGATTTCAACTATATCCTCTTGACGTAGTGGGAGACGAGAATGATTAGTGACTGAAGATTCTAAAAACATTGCATTGTCTTATTACATAATTATGCATTAAAATTAATTTTGTGTTTGTACAAGTAGAATTAAAAAAAAATAGAATTGATAAAACCGTTATTAGTTATGGTAAGTAATGAACTGAGTGTTTATTGGAACAAACTTGGTTCCAATGAGCCGGATAAAGGTCGAAGTAAGGGGTTGGTAGTGAGTGAGAGTCGTGGGTTGTATTAGGTAAAAAGCGTGATCTATTTGTACCAGGCGCGTATAGTTTTCACGATACATTATACATCCTTCTAAGAGAGCCGGCGATGTCAATATATATGCAAACGCCGACATAACGATCTATCGGCACATAAAATATATACAGGGTGAAAGGGGAGGAGGCGGAGGAGGAGGATGGAGGGCGACGATGGTGGCCTGGGGAAACGATGGCAGCCAGGGGCTCCGCACTGCTGCGGGTTGGCGGGGGAGGCGGCTGAGAGAAAACTCCGAGCTTAATATAAAACTTCATTTCGCAATCGGTGGCAGGCACGAGTAGAAGAGAGGACTGCCTGCAGATAGAAATGCCAGTGACGTACGACGTCGGGGCGAGAGAGAGACACAGAGAGAGAGAGAGGTAGTAAGGGGGGACCATCGATTAATTCGCGTCCACAGCTTCTAGCGCAAATTATTATCATCGCCGTCATCTTCGGGTCTAATTTCACTCTCTCGGTAAAAAAAAACGTCGTAATACTTCGCTCGTGATTTAAAAACGAGACTGGTGTATAAAAATGTTACGAGAAATGAAAGATGCCAGCATCCAAGCGGAGTTCGCTACTTGACGTTTGTTGCTATGCGCATGTGAATGTTGCAGGCTTTTCGGGATTCCTGCGATTTTTTCATCATTCAGACCAGTTGAAATCGGTCGAGGAAAGTCTCGAGGGTGCAGGTTGCGAAAGTGCCGAAGCTTTTGGAGCTGGTGAAGCGCCAGAACCACCCTGGCACCACCCCCGCACAGAACGGTGCGCGCCCGCCACATCTGCCGCCAGATTTAACTATACATTACAGACACACGATATGTCAAAGTCCTATACTTCATATCGACTCTGCCATTTATTAAAAGTTTCATCGCGCAACGCTACTGGCTGTGCCTCCGAAATCCATCCTTCTCCATTCCCTGATACTTCGACGAAGAATGCCGTATGGGGAAAGTATATTTTTTGGAACTGAAAAATTTTCCTGCAAGCTTGATGAATTGATTTAAAAGCAGAAATAGAGGAAAATTTTTCATCAATACCGCGTTGTTTGTTCACCGGATCGTCACACTTGCGACTAAAAATGCAGACGCGCCGGAGCGAATTGTAAAAATTGCGGACGAAGAAATACGTCGGAAGAATGACACGGTAGCATGACACTCGGAGACAATTAAGGTTTCAGTCTTGTCGGAAGTTCTCGAGTCTGTTTCAATGAAGAATCACTCGTCTGGCTCATATTCAAGAAATTCAAAACACCGGTGAGCGATTAGTCGAAAATCGTGTGACAAGGCGCTGTCGATCAGCGTCAGCTTCGCGAACTTCAATGTCCACCCACAGGCCACGGTACACCTACTCACAGTGTTTACCGTATTTCAGAGAGGTGACGTCTCGCTCTGACGGTACGCTGTGCTTGTGCTAAAGTGATCATTAAAGTTAATCATTAATAAGTGACCATGAAAAACATGCGTGAGGTTTGTGAACAGTGTGGCCATGTAAGTGGAACGAGACGCGTCATGATTGAATCGGAGAAATTGAATGCTCATCCGTGCAAGCTGGTCGGCTATTCCTGCCACCTTCATCTGACCCCGTCTGCCAGGTTAGTAGCCGTCTCTTATTACACGCCAATGCAGCATCACGTTTATTTTGAATCTGGATGACCGAATAACAGCTATGACCAAACTGATGGCGAGGTATGTAACGATTCCATTTCGGTTTGGCACAAACAACGAATGACTCGATGTATTGAAAGAGCGTAAAAAGTGTGTTGACGAATCTCACGGACTGCTTTTGTGTACTTGGACTTTTTTCAACGCTCAAAATTCATCCCCTCTCCATCAACCGATCGGGTCACGCATCGTGTGAAAAAAATGCGTCCCGTTCTAACGGCACAAGTCACTTTCAGAGTCCAAGGGGTGTACCTACCTACGTAACGCTTTTTGTCGAATACAGTTTTTTAACGCCGTTCAAGTTCTCAATCAAACCGCCTGTCCAAATGAGAGCTTCTCCACAATGCGGATCAGGGTAATCTGTCATCGAGACTGACCCAATCTGTCTCGATGATGCCAGCCGGCGCCCTGCACGGTGCAGTATGGGCAACTAGTCGAACCGTTGGAACTACCGTAGGTTAACCTTAACCCAATGCGTAACTATGTGTACAACCATACATGCCTCAGTCCCTGTGAAATCTACGTCAAATCAAATCGCTATGCCAATGGACAATCTCTTCGTGATTCAAAACGTTGAATGACGTGTAATCATTACGAGTATTGAAAAGTATCACTTTCTGCATTGCCCTAAATCCTAAATCTGATCCAGGATGAATTGTCGGGTTGAAAATTGCGCATCCAATGGTATCTTAAACAGAGTTGAGTCAAGGGTATAGGGTATAAGGCAGATCGAAGTGGTGGGGCTAATGGGACCACGGTGCTAAAGCGGGCTCAGCTGATCTCCTCAGTTCAGCTTGGGAAGTTGCACTGGCTTCGTTTCTAAAAATTGTTGCACCCTCCACTTAACGAATTGTTCAGTGCGCGTCTTTCCATCGTAATAAAAGTTACGAATTAGGTTGTTCGTAATAAAAAAATATAAGAAAAAAACCATTCCGAGTGTGTTCGATGACTGTTTAGGCTGTGATCATCAGCGAACATCGAATGTTCACCAAAGAGGAAAGCGACGTTAGTGGGTTATAAAAAATCGAACGCGTGAAAGGAATGTGGAAGCTGGAGAATAATAGTTTAAAACTGACCGATGATTGTCCGACGACGAAGAATGTATTTGCTTTCACAACACTACCTGAGGAACGGGGATGTCGTCCGACCATTTTGGATTGAAATGCGGTTAAACGACTCACTATTCGATGACCATACGGTGTTCCTCGAGGTGAAGGTGTAGCTGGAGGACCAGCGGACCGCGTGGTCGAGCACGTGACGACACCCCCACCAAATTCCCGGCGTCCCGACGCCGCGCCAGCGCGTCCCGCCCACGCCGTACGCCCGACGTCGCCGCCGCCTCAGCCGCCCTCGTGTACGACGACGACCTCTCCGGCGCACAGAGTCACTCGCTCGCACTCACGCCGACCGCACCGAAGACTCAAGCCGGTCCTCCGAGGACCTCCGAAGCCTCGCGCGAAGGCCTCTCACTACGCAGCCCACCAGCCCGCCTACGAAGAGAGGGTTGAGCTCTCCGGGCACCGCGGCCGCCCCGCCATTGGTCCGCCGGTTAGCTCACGTGACGTCCTCACGGACGATTGCGGAGTGCGGAGAGCGGCGAACGGAGTGCGGAGAGCGGAGAGCGGCGAGCGGAGAGCGGAGAGCGGAGAACGGCTTCGTAGGTTACCGAAGAAAAGAGACAGCAGTAACAACACCGACTCGTTACCAACAACATTCGTTGAGTGAAAAGGTACCAACCGCGGACTGGCTCACATCGCCGACCTCCATTCCGTGCGCGTTCCTAAGAGCGAGCCAGTCGGATTAGCAGGCTTGTGTCGCGGCTGTGTTTCCGTGTAACGAAATCCTACCGATTTCCTACTCGACCCAGTGACAGTGTTTATTTTATTCTCTTGTAGTTTTGAAAAACCATACACTTCTGGTTTTTTTTTTATTTTCCTTCAACATCTTCCGAAATTGGTTCTAATTCGTCTGGGTCAATACCTAGACGGCATCTCCGTCGGCGTTACAATCACACGTAAGGGGGCTAGTGAACAGGGATACACAGTGAGCGCGTTGCGCCGATCAGTTTGGTTGTCAAGTGATCTCAACATCCCAAATGTGATACCCGCTGATAGTACTTTCTCGACAATTTTCTCCCATTCCGTTAAAAAGATGCGCTACTCGGCGGTGAACGCCGTCGTTCGCGATCGGCAAGTTCTGATTAGGTATGTGATATGATTTGGGGTGAAAGCTGAGGCCCGAGCGTTTAGTGAAACAGTGAGTAAGACCAGTGTGTTTGCGGTGCTTCCGCGCTCCCTGCATGCGCGATAAGCAGGGACCCGCCGTGCATCCTCAGGAGGCACACCGTCAGTCGCTGCACCATCAGCAGCAGGGCCTGCTTCAGGCCCACCTTCAGGGACTGACGGTCGACGACAAGGAGCTGGTAGCCGTGAAAACGCGGCCGTCAACCCCAGTCCTGGCGAACGACGGCTGCGGTGGTACCGCCGCCGGTGGAGGTGGTGGTTTCTGGTTGGCGTCGGTTGCGGCCGGGGCCGGGGCTGGCACCGGGCTGTCACCGCACGGGGCCCACCCGGCCATGGACCCAACCTGCGGCCCCGCCGAAACTGGCTTCATAAACAGCCAGCCGTCGATGGCGGAGTTCATGACCGCCCTGCCCCAACTCGCCGGCGATGGACCGCTGCAGCACTCGCCCGGAGCCGGAGGGCCCCTCAGTCCGGGGGCCCACCACCCTGGCTATCACGCGATGATGGACCCCCACGGAGTCCCCGATCCGTCCGGCGTCAACGTGCCCGAGTACCCGTGGATGAAGGAGAAAAAAACAACGAGGAAAAACAACCAGCAAGGTAAGACGGTCGTAGGATTATCCTCGCCGAGAGGCTTGCTGGCCCTGAAAGTGAGGGTACCTGTTTTCGATGATGAGTGGAAACAGTGGGAACCAGAGGACAAACGTGGCTGCATATTATATCGCGAATCACGGTGATCTGATGATAGGGTGCCACTAAGGAGAAACGAATACTCGGAGAGAAATCCTAATGATATAAAAATCGGTTTCATCGTGAAACAATTTTCGAGTTTTTACCGAGGGTCGGTCGACCGATTTCGGTCCTGTGCTGACGTGTTTGTATCTGCAGAAACACGTAAATAATTACCCCGTGTAAGCAGTCGGGTACCGGCAGGTCCTGGTAACCTGTAATCAACTTACGCGGAAGTCTCGATTTGGCGCCCTTGAAGAATTTGCCGTAACGATTGGATCTGCGACTGTCTGGAGGACGATTTAACCCCGGTATTAAATTCCAATTCTCTACCACGCACACGGTACATTGCAATTTGCGTGTTGCTCAAGGGCAGCTGACGTAACTGTTCGACCAGTTGTTGTTCTTCGCTCGAAACGCAGGAAAATAAATCCAGCTGCACCCAGCCCAGCAATTATGTTCCAATTTCCCAATCTTTCTTAGCCCGGACCAGTAAACTTGAGTAAACTTTATTCTCGAACCATATGCGAGAGTCTGCGACGGACTTCGAGACTCATGATCACCGTCTCATTTCTCTGAATTACCAACGCGCAGGAGTGGTTAACCACTAATCCTTCGTCCCTCTTGACTTCTATTATTGGTACACGCTCTTTGACGGTATAACTTGGAATTTTGCTCGTTCCTCAGCTGAACATAACGGGGTGCCGAAGTACCGTCGGTTAATGACACTTGGAGATACTTATTTCCGACCATAGATCCTTACCACATCTGGATAGCATAACGCAGCAAAATCCACACGGTTTTCAACCATTCGCAAACATTTCCCACTAAATCACGGTGTATCATTACTTCTGCCCTTCCGTATTCCTCTACTCAGGTATACCACCAGACGCACGGTTACTCGGAATTATCCACGCTGTGGTGGTCACCATATGACCGACCATGCGGAACCCTTTGACTTTGGTACATTTGTCACGGTGGTGACTGAAATGTGTATTTCGAAATGTAAAGGCTTCGGCATGTATTTTTCTCTGCAAGAATCTAATGTTCGTAGAACTCTGCAACGTGCTCGCAACGTGTAGTTCCCCACAAATTAAACCTCACAGGAAAAGAAGGTATTCTTGTATTAATTTTCTTGTACCAAGATAGTTGAGGATGACGATCAAATCTAGAAGCAGTGAATTTTGGGCACGGTTCTTTTCGTGTAGCAACATTACCGGCGATTAAAGTGAACACTGCGTCGAGGGGAATAACAATTTGCGAAAATAGTCGATTAATTATTCAACGAGGATACTTTGGGTGAATTTGAAAAACGCGTGGTAAATTCTAAATCGCAAGAGTCAAAGATCCGGGAGTACGGAGACAGGGAGTTTGATCGGGTCCCCGAGCACCCCTAAGGGACGTGGGTATCAGGGAGTCGTTTTCCGCTAACTTGTTGACTATTGTTGGCCCATCGAGAACCAATAAATCTGCGAAGCGGTCGAGGCCCGCGTCGGATGGAGGAGAGAGAGCGGAAAGGGCGAGACGCGCGGTGTTTCGCGTACAGGGCAGGCACATAAGCGTGCGGGCGTATAGCGTCGGGGCGCGAGCCGTCGCCGTCGCAGTTTTGGAAGGGGTTTTATGGCCCCGTCGAGGACGGGAAAGGGTCGCCGTTTAACGACGAGCGGTTTCGCGTTGCGGTGACAATTTAACGACAGACGATGCTTCCCGCGGGTTGCAGGGAAGATTAAGTATTTGGCAGGAAGGTTAACCGGGCGCCGGCCGGCGGTAACACGCGGAATCATCTGTAAATTGAGCGTCGCGTCGGGACGGCCATAACTCACCCGTGGGAGACCCACAGAAACGGGGAAAACTAGGAGGGACCGCCGCTCGGTGTGTCCTTATCACCGTCATTCGCTGACCGGCAGGACCCGCTGGCTTCGCGCAAGGGTCGCCGGACGGCGTCGCGACGCCTGGCCTTGCCCCCCCGCGTGATTTGCGGTCTATCCTAATATTTTTCCGGCTTATCGTCCAGCAATTGATCTATTAAACCGAGCAGACGCCTCTTAACGCGTGCCATTTGACCACCGAGTTGCCGTTTTTTAAGGGCCGTTATACTCCAAGGATGATCTCGTTTCTCCAACTCTGCGTGATATTATACGGGTTGTTTAGTTACAGTGTTTTCTTCGTTGCACATTGTGTGTACGAACAGCGGACAGTGATGGATTTCAAATGCCGTTATATTGCCGCGATAATGTATACCGTATACGCTGCGTCTCAAGTAGCTCGTAATGTTGGTGAAAAAAAAAAATTCATTTTCATAGTTTTAATAACTCGTGTGGAATAGCGCGCGGTTTTTTTTTTCAATTCTGTTTTATTTTCACTAAAGTTTCGCTACGGCATGGCACTGATAAACTGCTCTCGTAATAATTCAGTCTTGGATTTGAAATTACCGTTATGTACGTTTTTAATGCATTAGATTAAATTAACAGCGTCCTGTCGTTGATGAATACTCGTCGATTCCACGCTCTTGCACCCGGTTTGTGTGTCGGTATCAGGTGCGGTGATTTTTTGGCCTGCTGCCGGAAAGTGGTATTTCGAAATCTAGAAATCCGGCCATAATTGATAGTCTCACACTTGCGGTAGAAAAGGCTCATCGACTGTACGATCGGTGAATATCTTGGAGCCAGCAATTAGATAGCTGTAAATATGAGAAACGCAGGGAGCAATGGAAGTTTTATTCTTCTTTACTTCTAATTAACCGAACACATTGAGAAACGCCGCCAAGCCGCCTTGCCCCCATAGAATGATGCATTTTAAAAGTTTCTGTCTACTATCCCATTTGTCAAAACTTTATAATCTTTATAGATAACGGTAAAGCTTGCAGAAATTACACACCGCGGACTGTTCGCGAAATTGCAAGAAGAAAATTCAAGCGCGTTCGGTGCGGGGATAAGAATTATCCTCGTGGCGCATATTGTGAAATGTAAATTACTGTATAATATCCGCAATTTTAACTCCTGCATTTGCCCATTTTTCCAAATTGCAAATTGAATATGTAATTTGTGCCCACCTTGCGCGACAAAATTCAACGTGTCGTTTATGTCTTGTAAAAATTATACACACACGTTTCGGTAAGACCTCAAAACGATCTTCGAAAAATTAGCTCCGGGACTTAGCGCGTAAAATTGTGACGCCATGAAACTTCTCGGCTAATTAGGCACGTCCTTGACGTTGTCTGGTTGTTATTGCGGAGGTATCATACCGCGGCGATAATCTGTTACATCGCATCGTGTCCTCGTTCTCGATTGGGACCGACAATTTTTCAATACCCTCCCACGAGAAGACTTCCCAAAGTCGGCGGCTAATGGAGTATTTTGCATCGGGTAGTTTCGCAGGGTATCCAGAGTCTTCTTTTTCTTAGGCCAAAATTCTTGAGTCTAAGTATGGAAGCGGACAGCAGCCGGAACAATGGCCGAAGACATAATATTCAAAGTCCGCGGGATGAAATACACGCGATGTTTTACCGGGTGAAAACTTCTCGATTAATTAATTATGTCCTCGGTGTTGTCTGCCTGCGAGGTATCAAATTCCAATCTGTTACATCGGGCCTTGTCCTCCTTGTCCTCGCGGCAGTCAGAAGACAGAGGTTTAGCGGATCTGAGCGACCGCATAGAACGGGCTAGGGGAGGGAACCCTGATTAGCCGAGTTATTTGCCAAGAGGCTTCGCAACTGATGTCTATACTTGACGGTAATTCTTGGCGTTAGTGACAAAAAGCTGATTCCTTGGGTGTTTTTGCGACGCCTTGTTCCGGGCGTCTCATCAGTCACCGCGTCAGCCGAGGCGTCGGCGTCGGCGTCGATCCAGCCGAGCCCTGGACTCCCTAAGACACCGATGTGTCAATTAATCCCCGCATCCCCAGGGATCAAGCCGGGCGAAGGCGGCCGCTGTCCTTCCTCGGCACCTCCTCCTCCCCGTCCGAATCGCAATTCGGTCCAGCGAGCACGAGGAGGATCTGTATCGAGGCCGCGTCGACGTATCCGATCTCGATTTCGGACGCCAATTTTTACGCTGTTTCAAAAATTTTCCCGAAGCGAACCGCGCGGTCGCCTGATTTCGACCGAGCTGATCGTCCTCGATAAGGGTGATCGAGAATTGCCGAGCACCTGTCTGCAGGAGATAGAGAATAAAAAAGGAACTGCGATCAGCTCGACTCGAATCCCGCAAGAGAGAGCATCTAATTTGAAGATTCATCGCCGAGTAAATCCTTGGCAAATTAGAGATCGCTCTGCCGAGATCAAATTCTTTCTGCGGCTGCGGGAAAATATCCTCCGAATCTGCCGTCGACGTACCCGCAACCGTCTACTTCTCCCCGGCATTCGACCGCGAACCGACTTTGCCACAGAGGAGAGAAGTGGAGAGGAGAGGACGGAGGACCGAGGGTCGGAGAAACCGGGCGACTATCTTGTTCCCCCGTTTCGCAAACGTCCGATAATTTAGGCAAGCCAAGCGACAGCGCGGCGGATCTCGGCCCAACCAACCAGGAACTTGATAGCTTGATTCTCTAACGTCGACCTACATAAACCTCCCTATCACCTCATCTCGAAATCCCCGCTAGGATGAACCTCGAAAGTTCTTCCACTCAAATTTGAATCCTCGACTCACTGAGTGACAAGGATCTCATTCGATTTTGACACAATTTTCCACCCCGGTTTGGCCGCAGTTTCACCTTGACGTATTTTTCTAGAAGAAAATGCATCCTTCGTTTCGAGGCATTTTTCTGATTTTCACGTCGATGCGGATCGAAAGAAAGAAACGACGTTACACGACCCGATCTTGAGCGAAGAAGCCTGCGGGCAAACCCTGAACGGCATCATGCAAATAGAGCGCGCGTTCCCTGCCGCGAAATAATAAACATGGAATAACAAATTGATAATCCGGTACCCCATAACCATACGCATATTTTCAACTAAATCTCTGGCTCGATGCTAAAAGAAGTTTCCTCGCCCGTTGTCGCGCCAAATGGGACGCTATAAAAGTGTAGGCTGCCCCTTTGCCGCCCGGTATTCACCCCCGTTCATTCCTATCTCTCTCTCAATCTCTCTCCATATTCTCTCAGAATCTGAATCAGAAAGGGAGCGAAAGCTTCTCATGAAGTTCTCTGAATGCAACGCGATACTTTCTTCTAGCCAATCGCACGGCGATGATTGGTCAAAAAAATGCGGAACTTTCATTTTAACCCCACAGAGCATTTATGCAAGTTCGAAAAAATTCGAAAATATAAAGCCAAGGAACGGAAAGGGAAGAAAAGTCCTGGCAAGACGGGGCGCCGAACCACCCGCTGCTTTTCTCCTTGATGATAATAATTTTATGTAAATGTTTTCGGTGAACGGCCTAGCGTAAGCGGAAGATCAGCGAGTAGGAAGGAGTGCAGCTCAACGCCTCGCGCGACTCCGGATTTTTCACCCGCGTTTGGCACCGGATGATGCCTGTGCGTATAGCGACGAGGGGGAGCGTTCCTGTTTTTGGATGGGTTCCTATATCTGTTACTTTAGTCACTCGTAAAAGGGAAGTAGGTGTAAAAATTTGCAGGGAGTCTGCTGAGTAATAGCATATGCAGGGGGATTTCGCGGCTGCGATATAACTATATACAGGGTGGATCGTAACGGTTTGTTACTCGAGTAAACCGAACCTAAAATTCGGTGAACCAGAAGGAGAGTCAGGAGGCTAGAAAATCTCCGCCAGTTGTACGAACGCTGCGATATATCAATAAGTGTTTTTTCATCCCTCCGTTTCTGCCTAACCGTATATACGGTGTGATTTTCCGAGACGTAAAGTATTCGGTTTCTCAAGATTCGGGGTAAAAAGTTTATTCGGAGAATATAATCCTCCTCGCTGCAAATTTCATTGGATTTAATGCTCGCTCTTTTTACACGTGTTTCACCTCAAGCTCGGAGAACTCTCGGGTCTGAGTGATGATGATAGAATATTTAAAATCTCTAGTGTCACGTTCTCTCAATTACTGTAGTTAGATGTAACGCGATTTTCTACTTTCTCAGGGTTTCACCGGCTCGCTTACGACTCTCAGATCCTATCTGGGCGTCAGTAAAATATGTATTCTTCACCCAACGAACAAGGACAATTCTGTAGATTCAAGAAGAGGTATCATGCGGTCTCACGTTTCATTCGTTTATTCCACGTCGCGCATACACGACGGTATTTTATTGTCTCGGCATAAATTACTCATAATTTGCTCCCCCCCCCCTCCCCCCACCCTTCATTATACAACAATATACACGCTCTTGCGAAACTGTACAATTTCTCGTTCACGCGGGGAACGCGGCTGGTCGCCATTGTATAAGTAGCCAGACTACATCTATTTTTGAGGAGACAGCTAAGCTAATGGCCAACTTCCATTCAATTATTCTTTCCGAACTCAATACGGTTCCTGTCTTTTGAATGCCTGTATATCTGCTCGTCAAACATCACGTGGAAACCATCAATTGTACAATGTCGGGAGTCGCGTTAAGTGTACACGAAACATTTCACCGGCCTAATTGTGTGTCCAGTAAAAATACACGACGCGTTTTGATACTGGAGTAAAAATTTTTAAACGACTAGACATCGGAAAAAAATTACCCCAGTAACCTGTAATTCAAATGAAAATATTCATTCAACCACGATCCATATACGCCCTAAAACGATGACAATTTTTCATCCCCGTAAAATTGCTAAAAAATTTCATATGATATTAATTTCCACTTTCATACGTGTTACGCTTGTTACTCACTTCGCAGATAACGATTCGCTGATAAATTTCCTCGCCATCACCCTCAACCGAACCTTGGTATCAATGTCTACATGTGTTGAGCATCTGAAAAAGGTACATCAAAACCAGACTTAACAGGAGGTAAAAATTATCCTGATTGTCACGTCTGCCATACTTTGGTTATTCCTTTGGTTTTCCGACTTTTCCGTTATCTGCGAATAGTCTCGGTTGGTCTAAGTGTAATACAGACCAGGAGAAAAATCGAGAACAATATTTACTGTGATTCAGCAACGGGTGAATGTAAGTCAATGGTATAATGGGAGCGACTGCGCGTGTTTTTTGCGTTTGTTATTGTCAATTCGGTATCAGCGCATCTCCTGGAAAAAGAGAAACGAAAATAAATCGTTTCAATTGGTAATCGGCGATCTTCCGGCGTTCCTCGTACTTCGTTTCTAAGCCAGATTTTGAACTCGTTGAAGTTAATTCGCGGGATCGGAAGAAACTCCGAATGACCCAGCTAATGAATTGCCGGACTGGGACTGTTTATAAACCGTTTAACCGTTGGCAGGATCGTGTTTCGAGGTGGTCGCTTGCGCGGCTCGAACTTGCGGAGGTGGACGGCAATGTTTATGGCCTAGCGAAGAAAGGAGACCAAGGAGAAACGGAGAGGAGAAGAGTGGGCAGGAGAGGGTTGGCCGAGGGAGGCAGTGATGGATGGAGTTGGACAGGTCGCGGAACTCTGCACCCTCGCGGACCAGACCTACAATTATATATTATTTATGAATATTATTAACATAAATCAGGCGATCGGAAAAGTCGATCCACGCTTCTCATTCGGCGAGATTTCGTCGCACGATCGTACCATCGTAATCTCATCGCTGAGGAGAACAATCAAACCCGGAATACTAAAGTAATAAAGAAATTCTTTACGGCAACGCTTCTCTAAAAGGGCGATTCTATCTCCCGCACGCTGCAATGTTGGAGGTAACACGCGTGTAAACCTGTTTACAATAACGAGCTCAACGCCTAGCTTGTGTTACGGGATTACCGAGCCGCTGGTGACTCTGCAAGATCATTTCACAGTCGCTGTCGGGGGGGAATCGGTTGTTGGTAAAGCGGCGAGAGCGCGAGATTGGAGGGACTACCAGAGTGTTGATTGCGGTCTTTGATAGTGGCTCAGATTCTCCTCTTCTTGCAACCTGTTCCGCGTACCGATCATCGCCGATTTTTATTTTCATTTTAAATCCAGAGGATAGCTAAAGTTCGCACAACGAGCCCGCATCACGGCGATGATGAATTCACCCGGAATACCGGGTGACTGGGCATTTCGCCGTAAAAAAAAACGATTCGCCAAAACGCAGAACGTACGTACGTACGTACAGCGCAAGCTGATAAATTCTCCACAGAACGTATAATCACTGCAAGTAATATGTGTGTATAATACGACGCGTTTGTTTTTTCGCGGAGCTAAAGCCACGGTTTTTCTCGCGTGTATTCGTAAATCTCTTGACTTCAGCGACCGGCTAGTCGTATCGCCGTATTCTTTTTGCCCGAGTCCTGCAGCACCGGCCCCGCCAACTCTCCCCTTTTATATTAAAAATGAACTGTCGCTTCCACTGACGACGTCGACGGGTATTTGACTGTACTACCGCTTTTATTTGATAAATCGCAGAACGACCTCCTCTTTTGGTCATCTGAATTTCTAATGCATTATTTTCCCCAGGTCGTACCATCCGCCCGGCAACGTCGAACGTCGAGGGTGAGGGTGAGGGTGCAGGCTTCCCGGAACGGGGGTGGGGCTTTCTGCCTCTCTTTCTCCTCCCCCTCTCCCTCCCCCGTCCCCACTTCTCTTATCTCCCTCTCTCTCTCTCTCTCTCTCTCTTTCTCTCTCTGTCTCTCTCGCTCTTATTTTCTACCGTCCTCTTCACCGCCGAGTTGCGGCTCCTTCAACCTCAGACTCATCTCCATAATTTGTCATTATGATATTATTACGCCGAGACGATGTTTGCTTCCTTGATGTCGTTGTCGTATGAGCCACTCAAGTTGTTAATATTAATAGCGAACGCGTCTACAGGAGTGAGTATTTATTATGTCTATCAGAAAACGCTGCATGCAGCAGGGCAGCGGCCACTGCCTGATTCTGCTCCCCCCTTCCTTATCCACGTACTCGTCAACGCAATTAATGGAATAATTAACCAATTAACCGTCCAGCATTCTCGACTCAATTTTTATTCCCTCCTGCCGCCGCGGCCACGCTTTGAATACAACAAAACCTGTTGTCTACCGTATACAACCTGACCATGGAGATTATAGTCTGCAACTAAAGGGCATTATTCGTCCGAGATGCAGCAACCGCAGCAGCCGAGGCACAGACCGATATTTCATCAACGCCAACTGTTTAAGCTTTGTAACACCCGAAGACGCCAGTCATTCCGTATCAAAGTGTGCCGCGCGTCACGTTCTTTCCGATCCAATATAAGGCGTTTTCCGCGCTGCATTGCATATTCACTCGCATCTTTTGTGAATCGATTTTTTCTTCAGTCATATTTCCGTTTGCTTCGCACTCGTCGCTGAGGGTTTACTTGCGCAATTAACAGAGGGAATTATCAGCGCTACGAAAAATCACCGCATTGTCGGAATCCTTTAAAGTCACGGTATGTATCTACCTTAGAAAACCGGAGGGTTGCGGACTTCATAGCAAAACATGAATGCCTCGTAATTGGTTCAAAAAAGGAATGACTTAGTCACTTTGAGCAATGTATCAAAACCAGTTATTTCAAAAGCGAAAGAAAATAGTTTTCTACTCTCTGGTCTTGAATTTTTCTTCTATTTTCAGTCGTTTACTGAAGTAGAATCTGAAATAGCGCCGTAGGTCTCCGTTTTTTGAACCTCGAAAGTGAGAATTGTGGACTGAAAAATAGAAAGGGTGAATATCGACTGATTAAAGTCAACCGTCACCCTCTCAACGACTTAAAGAATTTACCGAGTCCAGTAGCCCAGCATCCACATCCGGTCTTCACCAAGCATTTCACTTTTAAGGGACATTAGGTAGGGGTAATCCCCGCTAGCCTACTGCGGCATTCGCACCCTCCTTCCTCTTTCCTCCTTCCTCCGGTGATTCCCGGATCTTCTTTCTCCTTGGGGTCCCTCGTTCCCTCATCCTCGAATAAGGACTCGGTGGGGTTGTCCTGGGGGTAATTAGCCGGGAGCCAAGACCGTCTCGCGTTGAAAGATTTCCTGCCGGCAAACCGTGCATACGGTGAGCTCAAGCTCGAGGAGTTGTAGAGGCAGAGACTCGTTGAGGCTCTGTTTAGAAAATGTCAGGCCGCCAATAAAAAGTCATGCAACATCAAACAGCAGCTGAGGAGAGACGGAACGAGAGGGACGAACGCCGAGGATGGGGTCGTGGCTGCAACGAGTGCGAGAAGGAAGTGACGTCGAGAGGGGGGTGGATTTCACAGCTTCATTATCAAGCCGTGCAATTACCTTTCTGCCGGGACGAAAGACGCCACCTCATGCCGGAGCCGAGTCCGATGACTCCGCTGCCCCATGTGACACTTTCAAAAAAGGTTACCTTCTTCCCGAAGGACGCATTAAGCCGGCCTATAATCGTACTTTCAGACAGTCTATGAAGTATGTGTCTGCAGTCTGACAACGCGACGTGAGGCGTACATGTATCGCTGGAAGTACTCTGTCAAAAACTGGAACGCTTGGTGTGCGTTGCAATTTGCAGATGATCCTTTGAGGAAACCAAGCAACGCTTGCAAATACCGAAGACTGAAACCGTGCGCTGGAAGGTGGAACTACCAGATACTAGAAGCCGTCTCGATCTCAGGGTGCGGAGCAAAATCCGCGGCATGGTAGTGGAAGGGGGATCGGCGTGACTCGGAGATCTGTACCGTCGGATACACGGACACCCGGGTCACTGTGCACGCTGGCCGACCCACGGCTGGACGGCTGACTGCCTTTCTGATTGATGACCGCTACCGGACTCCATGCCGCCATGCCATGCCATGCCATGCAAAGCGCCCATTCCCCCGAGTCCCGAGTCCTGAGTCCAGCTCCGGGCCGCCTGGGTTCGTTCGACCGTTCGTTGAACACAGCCGATTCATTCCAGACTTCGCACCTTCACCCCAATCCCTTCAGCACGATTCAAATAACACCTTGTTTTCATGCGGACCCATAAAAATTAATTATTGCTCCCGGATGATCAACGTTCCAAACTGTGGCTGCAGGAGGCGGCGTGATTGTGAAACTACAAAGGATTTTTCAGTCTCTCCGTATCCTTCTACGAGTCTATTCCACGGGACAGGATCTTGTGCCTGTGAAACTGATGAGGACAGTGCGAAAGGAGTCGTAATGCTTATCGATTCGTGGTGCACGGGCTGAGTTATCGGATGGGCTCGATAACTGGGAGATAACCGGAAGACGGGATTGGAACAAGCCGCTGGTGTTAGGCGATGATGAAGGGCGATGCCGAGTGATGAAAAGTGACTTGGCAAAAGCGGCCCCTGCCCAGGACCCCCGCTAGGACGAACCTGGCTCCCGGGATCTTCGCTCCCCGTTTCCCTACCACAGCACAGAAGCGATATTCTCCCCGCAGTTGTAACACCGGCGGTCCCTTGAAGTTCTTTCGCTCTTCGATCATGCATGTTCCCGGACGAACCTTCGATTTTCGGAGCTTAAAAAAAAACCGATCCTAGATAGTTTTATACCCTACCATTTCACCAACTTATTTGTCTTTCAGCGTATAAGCTTGGCACTCCAGACACTCAAGGTGAAGACAGTCGTCGTCATACTCACAATCGGACCAACGACGTTGTTTATCAAAAAAGTTTGAATTTTAAAGAGGATATTTTACGACCAGCCATTGGTCGGAGCAAAGCGAAGTGCAGCAAGCTCGATATCCGATCCGACAAGTCCGATTCATTCGTAGAATTCGGGCGGTAAGTTTCTTTCTTGAAGAATATCGTATTGGGAGAAATTTGACGACGAAATGAATGAAAGGAAGCGGCGTCTTTTCAAACGGCCGGATTAATCCACATCCGAATAAGACAGAAGGACCTGGTTTTACCGCGGCTACTTAACCCTCGCTTAGGGGCAGATTTCCACGTGGACGACCCGGAGGACGCAGGGCGGCGCAAGCGAAGAAGCGGTTACAAGGGCGCCGCGAGGTTCCCGGCCGTTCCGGTGCTGCTCCCTTTCATTGGGGGCAATATTTCTTTCCGCGAGTCCCCCAAGTCTTTATCTAACAAGGAGCAAATCATTTCCCTATTATTTGCTCGCTATAAACCTCTCTCGTTCTCGCTCTCGCTCTCCACCTCCGTTTCCTTTCCTTCTCCAATCTCTGCCGCATATTCAAACTCTAACTCACTACAATATTTTTCTGGAGATAGTCCAAACCGCTCTCCAGTTCCTCTTACCCCCTCGAGTTATGAAGCGACCGCTTTTCAACCATTCGGGAAACGATCTTTTAGTATTTACATCTATCTGGAACTCGTATTTCACCACCGAGGTTCGTATTAAAATATGATCAACTGCGCCTACCGAGTTCACCGGCGTTTATATGTATACGTTATACATGCACACCTTAACGATCGCTCTTAACATTGGTCAAGATTCACGCGGTGACATCATTCTCGATTTAATTTTTCTGTAGCATCAGCATTCGCAGAATAAAATGAACGGTACATAAAGCATTAAGTATTGCTCCTCGTTAATCAAGAGGTCAAGTGAAGAATTTCGAGACGAAAAAACGACGAGATACTTGCAGTCAAGACGAAGTCACGTCGGGGGCGATTCCATCGCAATTAGGCATTCGCGAGTCGAGTCCGGGTGCACGGAGTAGGTACATTACGCTTGTACGCGAACAAACGGACTCGGCAGGGACTCGAGAGAGGCAGACAGGGGTAGGTGGTCAGTTTAAACAATTATCACGAGGGTTGGGAAGCATGCATTGAGTCGACAGGGGTGATAAGTAATGGCGGCCACGTTCCCCGACGGGAAGCGTGAAGCGAGAGCGAGACCGAGAGAGAAAGAAAGAGAGAGAGAGAGAGAGTTCCTGGTGGTCAAGAACCGCTTGGATTTACTCTCTCCGGGTTTCGAAACAGCGCCTGGGGATCTGCCCGGCGCTTATTGTAGGGTCTGATTTTTACACCCTGGGTAATTAAACTCGACCGAGGACGATTAACGCCCGAAATCCAGAAAGCAATATGCAGCGCAACAACGCCACTCGAATTTCTGGTCAAGCTGAGGACGCTGTTCGATAAAGAAGCCGGGAAGTAATTTTTGCCGGATTGATCCGGGCGCCGTGTCCGGCTTCGGGATCGAGGGTACGCTACGGGGGGCAGATGGCTCTCGTAAATCCGGTGCAGTACGACGCGATGAGAGTCGGAAGAGGGTCAGCGTGTGTTCTTTATAGCATTGTTAACAACTAATGTATGCGGCTTCGGTAGGCCTTCGCGATCCCTCCCACATTTAACATTCTTTAACATTATTGTACACATGGCGCCCGTCTCCCCCCCCCCGTCCTAACCCGCCCAGTTTTCCTCACCTAGAATCTTTTGGCTCCCGCACGTGGACTCACAGCTACACGTAGCATACATTACGAGGGGCATCTCTTCCCTCGGTGGTTGGAAAAAGATTCCTTGTCTCGTTCTCTCTCTCTCTCTCTCTCTCTCTCTCTCGCTCACTCTTTTTTATCTGTTTTACCTTCCTTTTCCTCCGTTCCTTCTACCCGTTTTATTCCCGGGACCCGCACGGAACCCCTTTTCTTTTTCGCATTACGCTCCCAAGCGCTGCCTAAAACCGTTTGTATTTTAATACCGGCCGGGTATTAAATTAGCCCCAAGGATTTTTTTAAGCCCTTCGTTTGGGAGCAAATTTTTACCCGAGTTTGGTAAATTTTACTCTAGTCTGATTTTCAACAGCTTTTCGCGGTTTTATTTGTTTTTTTTTTCTGTCATCGCTCCGTTCAATTTTCCCTATTCTAGCAATAAGTGTCGGGTGAGTATGTGTTTTTATACGTACGTATTGTATCAGCGACACGCGGACTGCAGCCACCTTTACGCAATCCCATTTTACTCGTGCGTTTAGCATCCGTTTATTCTTCGCCAGCTGTCAAGTCTAACACCACAAAGAATCATTAGTCATTTCTGCTAATAGATCTCCTATCAAGATAGTGCCTACGTATTAATTAACGTCTAGCTTCTCAAGTTAAATATAATTACTACATACCTACCCATTCGGAACCGAGTTGAAGAGAAAAGAAGGGAGATAGAAGGAGAAAGAGAAGAAAACAGTGAGCGGCTATTCCGTGCTCTGTATAGTTACACGGAAGAATTGTGTGATGTTGAACTCTCGGGAGGTTGAGAAACTGGATGAACAAAGATGAAGCGAACCATGTTTTATCATCGTGTCGGTAACCCAGGACGTAAAGTTGATAATACGTGTAATTTTATTCACCATCTTCATCCGTTGCGAGCGATTATTGGCGGCGAGCATCAAGGCCTTCTCAACGCGGCGTATAACGCAGATTGCAAATATATTCCGTGCAACACTTAATTTCTCTACAGCAATAACTCAACGTTCCGGGGATTTATGGAACATGCAAGTGCATTACTTAGTACGCGTACGTGGTACGTGCACCGATTAATTAACCGCGAGCCGGCATCGAAGCTAATTACTTGTGGAATGATTACAAATCTCTGCGCACGACCGCGAAAGCAAACACGTGACCGGTGAAAAATGGTCGAAAAGACACGAACCATTTTATTCATTCATTTTCTGTACATTTCTATTCTCTCATTTCGCTCAATTTTAAATTCTCTCATTTTTTTATTAACTACCATCACGGGTGGAACGAACTCAACCGCGCGCACGAATATATATATTCATCCATCCTCGTAGTACAGTTCCTCAATGATTTACGGCCCTTCACATTTTATTACCTTCCCATCACGTATGTATATCGCATACGCGTACCTGTGTTTGCACAAATGCAAGTTACGTGTATCTGCCTACGTACGTACGGCTAAATGCATGCGATCCGTAGGTAGAACAGTGCGGTAGGATACAGCACAGCTACGGTATTACCGACGGTAATGACGTCTGCTTTTTCTGGTTGGTTGAGGTGTTTTCGCAAGATTAACCCTGATGCCAGTAAATTATACGTTTGTACCGTACACGTGTGTACTGTGTATAGGAAATAGCAGTGCCAACCTGGTATAAGGTACACTGTGATACAAGCGGTCGACTAATATCCGTTTTTCGTACCATCTTCATTTTCTAAGCCTTGCAGGGCCGCGAAACAGGCGGATACGATACGAACTCAAATAATTGTTATTTATCGGGGGGAGGGAAAAATAGCGGAGAAAACGGGATGAGAAAAAATAATAATATACGGGGAGAACAAATAAATAAGAAATGAAAAATAAAAAAGTCCAAGGCAAACTTTTAGCAAGTGTACGAAGAGATACGAGATTTAGGCCGTCGCTGAGGGCTTACTTTATGCCGCTCGGTTTTCTAGTTACTTGCGGAAAGCTGTGCAGAGGATTTAAAATTTGTAAAGATTAAAATAAACTTTTTATCCCGTGGCTTGCGGGCTCGGTGTCTTCTCCGGGGCATGGGACACGGGGAGCGAGGTGGATGGTAGGGGGAGAGGAGGGGTGGAAAAAAGTGTCAGGGGGGGAAGAAAAAGCGGCGATGCGGTGTGGTGGGAGGGGTGGAACGGTCGCGATACCCTGTAGCAATGGAACGCAAAGTCCAACTCGCGAGAACTCCGGCGTGGCGCAAGCTCGGCGAGGAGAAGAGGAAGAGAGAACGTTGATCCCGCCGCGAATCAGAAAGAGAAAGAGAGACGGAGAGAGATAAAGGAGCGGAGAGAGGGTCCCGAACGCAAATTATCAAGAAATTAGTTTGGAGTTCTTCTTTCTCGGTGTAGGCGCGGATGTGTCCTCCGTCTCGGGAGAGAGAAGCCGGCTTCGTCCTTCTTTCGAGAAGAGGAGATTCGAGCCGTTCCCTGCAAACGCGGATAAAGTTGGGCTTCTGCCTGGCTAAGGGATGACGGAAGGGGTGAGGAGAGGATACGGGGTGCGACAAAGACGGCTCCCTGAGGACGCCAGGCATCTCGCCGTTATACGGCAGATTGATTTCGCGCGAGCTCCTCTGATAATAGGACAGAGTTCCAGGACCCCCGGCTCCCAGGCTCTCCGGCCGCCCTTCGCGCTAATGTGATTAAAATAATCCAAAGAGAAAAGTTGCGCCGGTGCCGCGCGACATCGTAGCCTACCCCTAAAAATACACCCGTTAGGTCTTTCAACCCTGCACTTTATTCAGATAACAATGCCCCCTGCGATTTTAGCTACATTTTCCAACCGATAACGCGCGGCGTAGAATCCGCGGTTCCCGATATTTATTTTTCTCATGCTGTGAAAACTCTCCAGAGTTACAAGGTGACCCTTTGGCTTGCCAATTCATACCCCCGCAAGATTTCATCTCCAACTCCCCTCACGTGTGGCCGGTTAATCCGACGCATAAGCAATCTCGAGTAGTAAAGAGGAGCGGGTTTTTGGAGGTCGGCCATGCTTTTCTTGGCTCGGAAATTAGACAGTCACCTTCAGCTCAGCGAGCCCAGACCTGTAATCCCGAGTGGCACGGTCTGTACGCTCCTCCGTGGCGTGCCTCGATTTAATCGCTCCCTCGTGAATATCTTGGTCCGCGTTGTGTGCACAGTGCACGCGAGCCGGATCGACGAAGCATGCCGCGGTGATCTGTGTGTGAATCGGCCGTGGTGTGCACGGAGCATCGCACGAAACCTGCAGGGACTAGAGGCAGATATACCCGTAGGTACCAAAGTACGTATAATACCGGAATCGGCACGCACACCGTTGGACTCGGAAAGTGCAGCCCGTTCCCCGAGGAACCTGAGGAACGCAAGGCGAAACGCTGCACAAGTCGGATGGGAACGCAGGGCTTGGAGCTCACTCGCCCCACCCCGATGATTGCCGGTTGCATCGGCACGCCTCTGCAGACTCGTCCATGTGCTCGGCGCTCTTCGCTCGCCATATCCAGACGCGTACCCTGTGCACCTATATCCAATTTTCTAGACCCCGCATGTCCGCCGCTCTGGCTGGCCACCATAATCACAGGTTAGCGGGCCCTGCGCCGTTACTGCAACGGTGGTCGGACCGCAGTCCAAGCATGGCTGCCACCATCCACGAGTCAGGCAGGCAAGACCGCGGTCAGCACGTACAACCTGTGCCAGAGTGAGTAGTGGTACCTACTCGGTTGGACGCGGAGGTTTTTATTTTTTCGTCTCTCCTTGGGGCTTTTTTTCCACCGACAATACCGCCATCCGGTCGAGCGAGCCTTCCTCGAGCTTGCACTGTTATTATCCGCCGCGGCGAAATAGCTATGTAAAACGTTATGCTAATGTACATCAGCTCTCATCGGTACTTGACAAGATATGCGAGTTGTGAAAAATAAAGGCGAGTCTCCGAGGGGTTCGCCACCCCCTTATTCCTACGTTCGACTTACTTCAAGTGGGAGTATAATGATACGGTACGTCGTACGTCCCCGAGGTAGAGAAGCGGAGAGAAGAGAGAGCCAGCTTTTTGCATAAAATCGATGCAGGATTATGGTTTGACTGCTGCAGGGGGGCAGGGATGATACGCAGGAAGCCAAAACCTCGCCGAGGGGTCGCGTCGAGATCGGGTCTAGTCTCTTGCCGAAGAAGAAGTCGACGGGTTTGCCGGCTTTTCAACTCTCCCTAAGGCGTAACTCGTATCCCACTATGCGGTATGGAGATTGGTTCTACCCGATACCGCACATTCTGAACACCCAATATTCACGGGTCTACTTGCAGTTTAGATGCGGTTCGGTCCATAGATTGACTTTCCACAATGCCGAGGACGCTCTGCAGACATCGAGTCATTCTGCAACCTAGTTTCACCCCGCAAAACATCTTGGTCCGATCAATTTACTCGTTCTCGAAAAAAGCAGGAAGCTTTTTTGGCGCCTTTTTTTTCAATCTACCTCCGGAAAGGTATATGGGTAACTATCGATGCGAGGGTATATAGCAAAAAATGTTTTCGGTTGGGAAGAGGGACGGCAGAGAGAGAGAGAAAGTAACGCCAATATGGCGAGACCAGGGGCATCGAGGTGTGGAATATTTTGGAGCAGTGGCCACTACTGGTCCGCCGGCGAGTTCTTGTTTTGCTCTGTTAATTGATTATAGGTCGACCCCAAGCCGAACCTCGAACCCCGAACTTCGCATCGTCCTAGCAGGATATACACCCATCGTGGCTAAAACCTCCCATGCACACAATTTTGTTTTCGGTCTACTCCCTTCCATTTCGTGATCACGTTTCGCATAAATCTATAATAAACTCCTTTCTCCACCGATTCCGGTACATGATACCCGCAACTACCTACCCCCGAAATTACTTACCTACCCACTGGGTGTTATCTACTCCGATACCCCAGGCCTGCACACGTTTCACACCCTTGCTCATAAATCGGTTTCTGGCACCCACAATGCGAATCGCGATTACTCGGCCATTCTTTCCTCACATGTGTTCTCTAAAATATTTTTCAAAACGATTATTTCCAATGATACGATCCCTCCTCTTCTTCGACATTCTTTCAATCAGAGTTCACACTCCGGAGGAAATAAATCCAACCGTTCAGTGACACCGAAGAGGTTGGATAATTATATCCACTGCAGCTACGATCGTGCCAAATATTTCAAGCCAGGAAGATGGTACTATGGGCCTTGAGAATAACGGCTGTAAGTATGGGGCATACCTGGTTATCCCTGCAATGGAAGAAGCGGATAAACAGTTAGCTCACGGCCGAGTATCGTGCACGTCGCGTTAGGAACGGATGTTGAAACGCGATTAAGTATTATTTGGCTAATGATGGAACGTCGGTGAGTTTCCTATTATAGGTGATCTTGTCCCATCTTTTTTCTTTTGCCGTTTTTTCACCAACGTTTGGTCCGTCCGCCGCGTCAAGAGAGCCGGTCGGCGATGAGGAGGAGGAGGAAGAGGAGGAGGAGGATGGCAGCGTCTGTCCCGTCATTTATTTCAAACTCCCGTCACTCATTTTTCATACGTTTACCCCAGACATCCACCGCGCAGCCAAACCGAGGCCCGCTCTCTCGGACGGAGTATATCTCCTTCGTTTGTCCGTCAGTGTTGGTACCGGGTCTTTCCGCCCTTTGTTCTTTCACAAGTTTTCTTCTTTCCTACGCAGGCACACAAACAAGCCCGCGCCCAGGGGGAAAACAAAAGACAAATTACAGAGACGGCCATCATGTGACCCTTCCCACCTGTCTATAGACGCCCTGCCGGAGAAACCTTCGGGCGCTCGGCGAGAGAAGGAAAGAGAGAGAGAGAGAGAGAGAGAGAAAGGGAAACGGCGGAGAGAAGGAGAGACCCAAAGCCGCGGCGCCTCTTCCGAGGGCCACTCGATTCGGTCGCGTGTGCTCTCATTCTCCACGGAGTACCGCGTGCAGTACGCCGTTTTCCCCCCTTCACCTTCCTGCCGAGATCCTTCCTTCCCGGAGGCTGGGCAATGACACGAAATAGGCACCCCCTGGTCCTTTGTTGTTCGCCACGCTTTCCTCAACTTCATGCAGCTACCATCACGCACTCTGCAATGCATGCACTAAGACCAAAGAAATTTAATCGGGGAGATAAAATTCATTTGTTGGGGAAACTTTACTTGTGAGATAAGATTCGTAATACTGCTCGACTCGTTGTTGAATTGATTCATTTACTAGATGCGACAATATCTTATAGTAGTCAGCACCAAAAGCTTGTGTCAACTGCGAACGACCAATATTGCTCCTGCTTGCGAGACGTGAACTTATATTTAGAAAACCTGGTCTCATTTGTATTCCAAATCGATAAAGAACATATGTCATGTGGGGGTTCTGTGAAATCAAGTGTACCTTCAAAAGTATTTCGATATAAACTCGTATATACATATTCGTCGGTTTCGTTAGTTGCACTAAAATATTTAAATACATGATAATGCTGCACCATATCTGTACTAGTGCATGGATCAAACAAAAAAAAACTAGACTCAAAACAACGATGAAGCTTATCCAACGAGAGAAATCATACAGGAGAAAGAAATGTGTTAGTCCTGTACTGTAAATGATTTCAAGTGCTGCATTTCGTAGAACCGGATTCAAGTTATTGCGTATAAATAACAAAAATGAATCCTTGATAAAAAATAAAAATAAGAACGTTGTTTTCATGTTACATAATGCTCTGTTTCCACTACACGTCATTACTATGCATAGCAAATTAGTTTTTTACACGGATTTTGTTATGTGTACTAAATGAATGAGTTATGTACACCAGGTGAAAAAATTATTTGTTACATATGAAGAGACAATTAATTGCGTAACTAGTAAAAAAGATTTTTTGTAGCTAAAACATATTTGTAGTAGTGATAATAGAATTTTTATTTATTTTTTTTTTTGTTATTGTAGCGCACACTCAGGAAAAACTTGTTGCTATTTTAGATTAATCAATTTGCAGGCGCATTTTGCAGAAAAAAATTTTGTGGGAACACAATAATTTGCTGTAAATACCAAAATTAATGTAACAAATCATGAAAGCTGCTAATTAATTACCCTTATCAAATAATACGTCACATCGTGGATCTACAAAAATTTTTGTTCAAATGGCAAAATACTCTCTGTAACAAGACAAAAATCCATTCTCGCAAGAAAAGTAAGATGAGCACTTATTAGTAGAGGATGCAGACATCTGTCTAATATAATCAGTAGAACTAAATCATTCGTGGTGTAATACCATTAAATCAGGCTGTCAATTCGCAATGGCATATTTATTTGGCATTATTTCAAGCGACTCTTAATTTATATGTCATGAATTACAATTTATCGATAATTTTTTCAGTTACAACAATTAAACAATCATTTTTCAACTTTTACAAAATAATTTCAATGCGTACATCTGATTTCTCAATCGTAAGAGAATCTACGGGATATTGACACACCTTTTCTTAGACACTCGTAAAAAAAACTATTTTCTGTGCACTATAAAATCAACTAAACTCTGTGGTTGTGTGAAAGTAATGTTTGCTTGCATGTATATCAACCCTGAAAATTGATTTTGAGGACGAAATTTTCGTTATTGCTACCAAATTTTTTTCTTGCGGCAATGAAACCACTAAATTTTGACCCCAAATTGTCGCTTCAACTCCACCGAACAGTTAAACTCGGCGAACCCTCGTAGGTGGTACGTGAAGCTTTTAGTCAGTCCAAAAATGCTCCCATTGAAAGCAGCTTGAACTTTGGTTAGGTACTTGCGTCTTGGACATGCAAATAGTTGATTTGGTGATGTTCTCAATGAGGAAAAAGCTGCCGATTTTACATATTCGACATTGGTCTGTACTCGTTTGGTTACCTACGTAAATTTTTGCTTGTGTAAGGTAGAATCTTATGGGGCGCGAGAAAATTTGCGAAATAGTGCACGAGTCACCAAGCATTTTAAATGATGATGCTGATGAAAATCAACGTTTTCTAGGCTGGATAAAAATGTTGTCTTCTACATTATTGTGAATAATGGCCGAAGCTAGTGTTGACGCTGAAAAATAATGCGCCATATCCGTTAATTGTACTTGTGTGAGTATGACACGTACATTAATAATGCCGATACGTAAGGTACAGTGAACAACGATCTTCACGTTGATATAATTATCTCGAAATTAGATCTGTGTAGACCGTCTTGCTGTTGACCTGCCGAGTCGCGCTGGAGCGCGCAAAATACCGTGTTTCAAATTGAACCCCTTCGTGGAATAACAGAGTGAACGCGAGGTGCCCCTGCCAAGATAACGGACTACAGGGTTTGAAACATAAAATCCGAAATATTTGGTTCTTCGAAAGCTCAGTAGTTATTTCGAGAGCAGAATAGCAATTATTAGAGCGGTGTATAATAATAAATTATAGAACAATGTCTATCTGTAAATAATCAATATCAGCAAATCGAATCATTCTGTCATTTAAAATTTACTAGAAGAGTCACAACGACTCATCTTTTCAAAGACGCATACTTGTAACTTAATTATGAACGCAGGAAAAGATCAGAAGAATATTTATCATCGCAATTACGCTGTTAACCCACTCAAGAGGCTCAATAGTGAACTGCCACAATATAATCAGTTCGTTGCAATAACTATTAGCTACCTGCCAATCAGGCAAAGGTGTCTTAGTATCGATAGAAAGGAAAATGAAAGGAAGAGTGAGTGTACATGAATATCAGAGGTTGTTCACAGATCGTTTATTAACCTTGCATTGTACATTTTGTCAGGCACATAAAATACATGAAAGAATTCGCAGCCTCATCTCACAATCGTCATTTCTGCAATTAAACTGATTCGTTTCAAAGATTCGATACTTCCTTACACGTAAGTTTAGTTGCAGGGATTTCAATTTTTCTGCACATATTTTAAGTCTAATATTGCAAGTTTCTGACCGCGATAAAATATTGGAAAGCACCTTAGAACCGAAGCTTATACTAGGCCGAGGATTATTCTTCACCTCGTATCGTAACAAATAGATGTGAATGTTGGCACTGCTTAAATAAGACCGTTAAGAAAACAATGGGACGCATCACTCAGCCGGTCGTCCGGTTGCGAGAGGCGGGAGGAATCGGCGTCCGGAGGCGAGCCAGGCGCTCAACGTCGACGTCTTGGCCAGGCGTACGTCGGCGACAAGTGCGAAGCGACGGCCGTCGGACGCGGCAACATCATTCGCTCGAGTTTTCTACGCCCGACGAGTGACACCCGTCCAGAAATAATTCAGCATCCGGTCACAACTATTTACTCATATGTACATACATCTACCTACGAGCAGCTGACAATGAGCCGCTTTGCACTCGCCCTATTGTGTCTCGACGTTTCCCGTTATTTCCGCACTCGCGACAGCTTTATCCGTTTCCAGTTCTTATTTCCGCCGTACGATTATACCCTAGGAGTCACCGACGAAAGACGGTTTCGTCTCGTTTACCTTGGAAACCGATTCCCTTGATGGTCACCGAGAAATCAGTAAATTTTTCGTGAAGATCGATCACGATATCGAACGAACACAAGCACGAGCAAAAATTTGCAATATTTGCAATTTCCAAGTAACTAAGAGTGAAGACATGACCTGCTCGCAAAATAGAAGGTGCAAATGCGCATGGTCAGAAACGAAGACTGCAATTCCTGCACAGCTATTGATCCGATCGACTTGAAAGTTTAGTGTTACAAGTTGATGCTGGTTCAAATTTTGTAGAACCGATTTTCTCATTGCTCAACAATTTGTTAGTCTTATACATTTACTGATCAGTGACATGAATGAAAAATTTCATCCGAGTTCCTTAAAATACGTCTAGCTGTTTGCCAAAAACGAATGTTCGCGAGTAAAGTCGGTCTGCGAACAATTGACGAACAATGATGCGTGTTTGACGTGAAAATCTCAAGTCCGTCAGATGCCCAGTCACGGAGGAAATGTGTTCAGCGTTTTCACCGTTGCTCGGTGACACCGATTTTGATTGCATATAAAATTTTTTCTCGAGCTAAAGGCTCTCGATAAAGGATGAGAAAGCCTTTGAAAGTGCGAATATAACAATTCTCGACAATTCCGACGAAGCCTTCTCACAGCCTGACCCACTTTTCGTGACGAGAACGTTGCGAATTTAGGTAGGTACAGCCGTAAGCACGAACTTGTCAAAAAATCGCAAGACCTTTCAGTTCTGGTTTTATAAATGCGGACGTTATATTTCAAATTTAGCGTGGCCAATCTTAGCGTAGCTCGCTTCGCCGCCCCGCGTCTCGCTCGCTACGAAGCCGACTGTCACTCTTCGGTAGGATGCCGTGAGACTTTGTCTGGCAGTCCATCAACCGGTCTCCTCTCACGACAGTCAAAGATGAAGATACACTGCGTTGATATTTTTATTCCCTTGGTACCTCGAGTACAGAAATCTTAAGGAATATTTATTTGCAACAAAAAGCATCCGAAGAACGTCATCGTCCATTTTTAGACCTCTTTAATCAGACAAGATCCTGTTTGACTTCTGACTGGTAAGATTTCATTAATTACCTACACGCCATGGTACGATGGCTGTGTTTGAGGCACAACTACGACACCTCTATACCTGTTCCGTCTTCGCGAAATATATGCAAATTATCTTTCTTATCCATCCACCGGCCGTTGATACTGTATATTGTTGAATTTCAAGTTCTGGAAGAGCTTGGGTTTTATCTCCCCGCGATTTCAATCACCCGCTGAATAACGAAGAGCTTAAAAATCGGTTGCCATAGAGCTCGGACTCGTGTCACGCAGAGAGAATTCGTGCAGCGGGTCGGTTGGACGGTACTTGCAATAGGCGTGGATACTTTTGATTGACAGGTTCGTCTAGCCAATCACGAGGCCGGAATGCTGATGAGGCCCACGTCAATCACGCGATACTTTCATCTCACCCCCGCGCTCCGCAGCCGTCTCCACCCCGTCGGCCCTTGGCCCACGTCAACCCCTTCCACCTCGAAACACCCCAGCGATATCCCCGCAACACCCAGACGCCCCTGCCACCCTTACATCCGCTTGCACGCCATGGGGTAGTTTGGCCATTCGCCCTCGTTTTTCCGCGGCTACACAACACTACATCGTATCCTTCTAACCGACGAGCAAAAATACAACGAAAGCGGATGAAACGGGGTCGACGGCAGCGTGTAGTTATAATAATTACTCGGTCAATCTGTGTGCCAAGTGCTTTATTCTCATTTGACTGGAGCTGAGGGTGGTTGAAACTGTTACAACGGGATAATACGATTTTGCCCAATTAAAATAGGCTAGAATACGCTGTGGCAGGTGATACTGTAACGAAAGAGGATAGTTGAGCTCATATGGATTTAGATGCTCTGGAAGAAAAATTAAAAACAACCAACAATGAGACCTACGATCGAACATCTTTTTGTTAAAATCGATGTAGTACGAAGTAACAGCGAATACAGTGTTCTTGAAATTCCATCCATTCGAATGAATGTTACACAGCTAGGTCACCCATTATCGTTATAAGAATTGGTATCGCACGTGTTGACTGGACTCCAAACTTTGTGCTCCAATATCTTGACAAAAGATCGAGGAAGATGGAAACGAACAACAAGATTATCTATAGTTGGGTAAACATGCTCAGGAATAATGACATCTAGGTATAGGTATATATGAATACTCTTGGCGCGAGGCACGAAGGAATTTTCTAATAATCCCCCGGCATCAGTTTCTTGTCTCGTAACAATTAGCTGACGTTTGAATTGATATACGAAATACTTGCAGTGGGAAACTTGATGGAAACTTTGTAAGTAGTTAGCTTAAGGTCGTTACTGCTCGGTTCCATACACTCTGATAATACCTCGTCTACGTATACTTGCCGGCGAAAGCATCTCTGACGTTGTCGAAATATTCGCTGAAACTTGCCTCGATCAAACAGCGAAACTTTCCCGACAACGCAGCTACTGTCATGGAACAACAATTCAAGCATCCATTCACTTGTAACCATCAAGTAGAGAAGAGAGAGATGTGGATGGAGAGTCGTTGCTGGAAGCGAAGATACGTGATTTGTCTACATTCGTAACGAATCTCGCAATCTTGTGTGTTTCAGAAAACGGTCTTCCCAGGAGATTGCGAACCGCGTACACGAACACTCAGCTACTGGAACTGGAGAAGGAGTTTCACTTCAACAAATACCTGTGCAGACCACGGAGAATCGAAATTGCAGCCTCGCTGGATCTTTCCGAGAGACAAGTGAGTTTCTAGAGCTATCCGTTATAAATCGAAACGTTAATCGTATCAGTGGACGGAAACAGTACTAAAAGAAATGACTAACTCGTTCATTGATGTTCGCAGGTAAAAGTGTGGTTTCAGAACCGACGAATGAAGCACAAGCGTCAAACTTTGAGTAAAGAGGACGGAGACGATAAGGACGGGACGTCGCAGGATGGTATCGAGAAGTCTAAGAGCGATAAGATGATGCTGATGGACGAGGATGAGAAGAAGAGCTGTCACAACTGCGACATTTCCGGTGTCGGAGACGTGGGTAGTTCGTTGGGTGAGGTGCCTGAACTGCGAGCGTCGGACCGAGGCGCGGGCAGCAATAACAACAACACGCCAAGTGCGACGAACAACAACACGGGCTTCAGCACGAATAGCAACGGAGCGAGCAGCGTCGGTAGCACGAACAGCGTCTCAAGCTCCTTCGAGAAGATGATAGCCGACGACGATTCCCGGTCTCAAGATGGCAGCGAGGTAACCTCGCCCAGCGTCGCAGCGAAGAAGGTTTCCGGCGAGGTGCGGGTGAAGGTCGAGGGCGGGCACAAGAGTCCAAACCCAGCGAAACAGGTATCCGTCAGCAAAAAATCACCGCCTGCAAGCTCCAAGGACATGCAATGCTCGATGAACAGCAACGGCGTCCTCCTCGCGATGCCAGACTCCACGGTGAGTACGCCCGCATTGGCCGGAGGCCAGGGATCGACGCGGAGTTTAACGCCGTCCTCGACGCCGGGGACGCCGGCGTCGGTTCAGTTGCAGCAGGGAAGTCCCCTGGGAATCCAGGCGGTGCACGTCGCCTACATGCAGAGGCCGAGGAGCTCGCCGTCGTCGGCAAGCTCGGTGCCCACCAGTGTTCTCCACGGGCCGTCAAACCCCAGCGGAATCTCGCCCCACACCGGGAGGCCGATTCCCAACCCCCAGGGCCACTTTCAGCAGGGTTCTTACCAGCCCGCAAGCGTCGATTACAGGAACGGAATTGCCTCGAGCCGGCAATCCGCTCCGGCGGTGACGCAGCACACGCAACAGCCGCAGAATACATACTGTCCCCGAGAACCTTACCAGCAGCGGATCGCCTACCCCGGCGAAATTCATCCCATTTACGCACGGCAGAATCAGAGCATGACGCGGGGCCACCACGGTCGAAACGCAGCCGCGACGCGACCGGTTTACAACTCGGGGATGCAGTTTCACCAGCAGCAGACCCAGCAGTACGCTGCCGCGGGTGATTACAACGGCTACGCAATTTCCGCCCAGGGCGGAAACGCTGCTGGATACCATGCCGGATACCACAGGAACGTCCAGGGCTCCGCGTACGCCACGAGTCAAGGCTACGCAGCCGCTCAGGCCGATCAGGGCGCCGAGTCTTACGGAGCCGCTGGTGCCTACGGCTACCCGGGGACCGGGACCACCGGGTACCACGCCAATACCGACACCCTCGGCGCCCTGGGTGCCCATGGACACGCCGGCGTCGTGACGCAGGCTTCGCAAGCTTCGCAGCACGCGTATTACGGCGAAATGCAACAGCCGCAACAGCAGCAGCAGCAGCAGCACGGTGCCGAAGGGTACGTAGCTCACCAGGGTGCCGTTCACTCAAACACCGGCGATTACAGGAGCGGCAACAAGTGCCACCAGAACACCTACTACGAGCAAGCCAGCCAGCCCCACGTTCACCAGGGCGGTGAGGCCTCCAGTATACCCAGCAGCTACGTTTCTTCACCGGATCCGTTTCCAGCACCTGGTATGACCACGACGGCGACAGCTATCGCCGCCGCCACAGCCGCGGTCATGACGCCCCCGGGAAGTGCCGGGCAGTCGGACGCGAACAGCGAAAGCTACGGTAATTTTGGAAACTTTTACGGGGAACCCGTCCACGCCGCTGCGCCACCACCCTCAGCCGACAACAGCAACAGCTCCTCAGATTTCAACTTCTTGAGCAATCTGGCCAACGATTTTGCACCCGAGTATTATCAGCTCAGCTGAGCCCCGGAAAATGATCAATTGTTATGGCAAACCGATTGGGCTGATGGACAATATTTACAAAACTAATTGTGAAGAGTTGGTTTTTCAATGAGAGAGTCAAGCGTGCTGGCGTTTTATAGCGTGCAATGCTGATGAGTCGATTGTATATATTGTAGAGGACAGTGTGGAATTATTTAATCGGGTGATTCTAAGGATCTCTTCTCTTTCTCTCTGGTCCTATCTGCCCCTTGCATCAAGTTCGCGGCGGAAACAAGTGCAATCAAGACGAATAAATTTATTTGTTTAATCGGTGAATCGCGTCGGATCACTCTCGAGCGATGAAACCTGAAAAATGTGTTATCTTGTCCGACAGTAAAGCAATTGTTGATCACTCTTGTTGAATGAAATGAAGTAAAGTCAGTGATAAAACAGACTTCTTCATAGGATCAGTTCCTTAGGCTCGCGTGGTCTGTTATTAAAAACGGAGATTGACGTGAGCCTATTCTACAGAGAAAAAAAAAAGTTGTGAATGAAAAAATACGACAGTGTACGATAAACAGTTTACAAATGAATATGTGTATCGTACAATACGAGATGAGAATCTAGTTGATGCAGTACCTCATCGAACAACTGAATATAGGTGTTAAGTACGAAAATCGCATCTATACACAATCACGCCTAGAATAAACGTATGATAATTATTTATAAATAAACAATAATGAGTAATAATAAATTTAAAACACGAATAGTAGCCGTAATATAAGCTTTAAATAAATGGAACAAATACTTGGGCAGCCTATACTGTAGTCTCGAACATTCGGAGGTCTTGTTTTTCTTCAACTCTGTTAAACAAATCGAAAATCAACAGTAACCCATCGGGGAATAAAATTTTCTGCTATCACATAACGTGTTGAGGTAAAGTCCAGGTGATAGCCTCATTAAAAACATTTTTAAAAAATAACGCAGTTAACGAGTTTCTACTCTCTGCACTAATTTACCCGTAAAATCAGTTCCTTCGCTGAACATCCCAACCGCGATCATTAAGATCTTCAGTATTTGACGAAGTGAAATGTTCGAGAATAGACACGAGAGTAAAATAATGATCGCATCCTAGAGCAGCTCAAAGCACGTCCAAGTTCGTGTAGAAACGAAATTGTAATTAAATAATGTTAATTCGATATTGAAACAGATGTAGGTATCTAAGATGCTGTCTTTTTGTATAAAATATTGCATATAAATATATGTATATGTATATTTAGGTAACATATATACATATAAATATATCTATGTAAACCATTGTTGTTTGTATAAATATTTCCTGTAAATATTGCAACGATACGGTAATCTCATGTATTATGTTTATTCATTCAGAGTGAAGTGGATAGTGTGAGCGTATATAGAGTACGCTGTATACGAGCTACGCCGCCATGATGAATCTACCGCACTTGTACATTCGTTCCACTTAATACACTTGTCAAATACAGGTTATAGCAAAACATGAAATTTTTTACTGCTCATTACGTCATATGATCCCCAGAAGAACCAATACCTGCGGTGCACGTAGAGATGCATGGGTGTCGTAAGACTACACATTATTAAAAGTGGTAGTAGGTGCATGGCGATACGTCGAGGCTGGATGTATCAGCGTGTAGTCGAGTTGTCATTTTTATTCCAGGTACGCGCAAATCGGCGAAAATGTTCTAAAATTTGATCGCACGATTGGAGTGACACCCCGGGAATAGATATCAGAAGTTGACAAGCCGGGAACAACCGTACACACGTGCGTTCCGGCGACGTAGGTATATAACGCGCGGTACGACGTACACTGGACACGCACCGGACTGGCGGCGCTAAGAGGGTGACAATGATGGATGAGGGTTAGTGATCCGACGACGGTGAGTCCGTGAGTCAGGGGCCTGCCATGCCGGCTGCTGCCTCTGCGGTCTGCACCCCAACGCATCCCCATGCCCGGCAAAGCCCTGCACTCGCGAGTGTTCAATTTCGGTAACGAACCCACCGCGAAATACAGCGAACCTTGCAGGCTGGGACGTTAGGCCCTGAGGGTCCAGAGGCTTTGAATCTTGAATTAAAGCGTCGCGTAATCGCGTTTCGGAAGGAGGCATTGATGGAGGAGAGAAGGACTTGTGAAAGTTGGAAGTAACCAACTTCGAAGTGCGTTGTCGACGAGATGAAAGTGTATTATTGCTTTTGTTGGACATTGTGACGCTTCCAGCGGGGACGGTGGGGTGTTGAGGTCAACACTGGGGTCCTTAGCGTCCGCGAGGAGTCAAGGGTTAGTCGACCCGGTCGGCGTGTCGCTCCATAAATCTCACAGCTCCCAAGGGCCCGAACCATTCACGACTTCCACCGTCTTCCGTTATATACCGAAAGCTGTGAGATTCACGGCCCTCTGCAAGATACGGATACGAATCATGCAGTCAGAGAGTATTTAGCAATCAATTTACGAATGATTTAACCTTTCAATTCTTGACCCCTGATCCAGCATGCGGATGCAAATGATGGGCGCGGATCGGCGGACGTGACAAATGATGTACAGCTCTCATCCGGTTTCAGGTATTTGCATAGAACAGGTGTAGCTAATTGTCCTCGAGGCAGAAACTGCGGTCCGAGTAATTATAAAAGAGGCTGGAAGACCTCCCGAGTCAAGGCCGCTCGTTCAACGGTCCGTCAGTCGAGCTCTGCGTGTCTGCAGACCGCGAGAGAAATCTTGTGAACGCTTAAATGGTAACAAATGTCGGCGGAGAATATAGAGGGTCCTCTCGAGGTTCAGGCCTCAGGAGAAAGACAGGTAATATCGTACTCATTGGTTATGGTGGTGGTGGTGGTGATGTTGATGGTGTTCGTAGAGCCTGGTAGCCGAGCTGCCTGAACGAGTCGGAAGACTGAAGCGTACCTTTGCAATAGTGAGCAGTGTGAAGGCGGCTGCTTTTGAGGCCGGTTTGTCATGGTTCGTATGATAAATGAAGGAAACGGTGGAAGGACCGAAGGATTCTCTGATGCCGGCTTGCCCCCTCCAATCCAACACGCGATACCATTTCCACACAGCAAATAGGATGCGAAGCGAACGTCCTGCCTCCCATCGTTTATACATCGCGAAATTACAACTTCGCGAAAAAGTACCGTCACAACCACCCTTTTTCTGCTCGACAGTAGAATCTTCAGGCTGGCGATCGTCGCACGTCTTCTCCGCATAATCATCCGAGATGGTCTTAGGCTCCGTGCAGTCCTTGGTCTATCCGACTATCCGACCACTTGGGATATATTTTGCAGCCTGACTAAGAAGTCAAGGATTATCCCCCGATTGGGTACGCGTCATAAATCTCACGGGGGCCATGAGGGTGCAGGGCAGGGTGCCGCGGGTGATAGGGGATTAAGGAGTGGAAGGCGGAATAGCGGAGCTTGGGACCTCTTCAAGGATCCGAGTCAGGCCGAATGTAGGCGCCCGAAACCGACGAGCGGATGGACAGGCAGTCAGCCAGTCACGGACACGAACTCTCCTTGTGGTACAATCATTCCTATGATTAGTGGCTCCGTGTCACGACAGTCTTCGAGTATCAGTCGGAGCCGAGCAGCTCTAGCCCGTTTTCCTCCCGAGGCACTCCCTGTAATTTATTAATTTTTCTTTTCACTCCTACATTTGTTTTCGCTGAATACGGGCAACAGTTTATAACGGTACGCGTTTTCACAGGTATGTACATCCAGAACCTCATCCGAGAGTCCTGACGTATCACGTGGCCAGCGTAGGTGTAAGGCAAATTGATTGGCTATTGATTTGTTACCGCCGAAAGTGTGGAATCCTAGATCGGCGCAGGGGGATCACCAGTCATGCTGAGGTTTTAACTCCCAGCTCAGTGAACCTCGGCGATCTGCACCTCGGCCAGTCAACGCAGCTCACCGTCCCAGCCGGAGCGTGGATGATAAACGATTCGGTATCCAGCAGGGGTTGTTTTCGGATGTACGGGGTCTCATTGACACGATATATCTCTCTCCTGATCTCCCGCGCTCCTAATCTGCCTGCAAGATTATCAAGATGACTCAATACTTTGATTCAATCTCTTATTCGCTTCTTCACGCCACGCGGTGCAATCGTTGCAAGGGTTTAATTGAAATAGAACACATAGTTCTGTCAGTGCAGTACTTGATATACACCAACTTTATACCAACGCGACTGAATATTTTGGGAGGAAAATGGTTTAGGATCCATTTAATGACACGCGCCTATCATGAGAAAAATAAAAAGGGGAGAATCGGGACAGTTTGTCGAATGGGCTTGTATATCTTGACAACTAACCCGGATAGTACCTGGAAACTTGGAGGCTGACGTATAATGGTAAAGGGGCTGAAGAGGTAGGTTAGTCATATTTTCGTGAGCCGCCGGCTGGTGCCAGGAGGTAGGGAGAGACGTCCTCCCCGACGGCCCTGGCTCTGCCTGCAAAGGCTCCCCAAACATTAATCATTATCCGTAAAACAATATAGATAATTAATACGTGGTTTAACATAATTGGATACATGGATTCGCTGTAATGGGATGGAAATCTAAAACTGAGGTACGTCAATCGATCAACTCACGAAATAATACCAACCCTATAAATAGATATTCTTGACTCGACCGCGGTTTTGTATATTCTTCGCAAACTAAACGGATTTCAATCTGCAGATGACCAGATATTGTTTCGTATTACAAAGTACGGTGGAGATACTAACCTGCTTATGAATAATTATATATCTGCTAATTACAAAATCTCGAAAATTTCCAACTATATCCAAATATGAACTTCTACATTAATCAACAGTAGAAGTGTTGCGAAAAACCCATTCATCCTTGGTGTCAACGCCGCAACCTTCTGTACTTATTATGACGGACCTAGGACAATATGTGACCAAGGTAAGTAAAATCTTTAGTGTTTAGTTGATTTAGTCGGTTTGATCGCACATACATTTCAATTCTTGATCATCAACTGACAAATATGGTTGGAATTCGCCATCATCAAGTAAATCAACAACGATTATGCGAAAGGTTTACAATCTAAATGGTATTTGAAATTCTACATCCTGAAACTTATTTTCTGTATCTAAAAGTAACTCCATTAAACGTGTAGATTTTAATGGAGTGATATGTATTTCAATATTCAAGAACAATTGTTGACGTGATATCAACTGAAGGAGGAAGATCCATAACAACATTTTGTCTACAACGATGCAGGATATCCGACAGTCGGATCCACCCTGGAAGAATTTGAATGAGGATGACAGAGGAGATTCCAACTGCTGGGTTGGTCTACCCAACAGGTCGATCAGGGCGGCATCCAGCTGTTGAGCATGGAACGGAGCGGTAACCCTTGGCTCAATTGGAAAGCGGATTTCTACACAACCTGCAAGGCAAGTCCCATCCTTGCCGACTCCAGATATTATACAGCGGTCACAAATCTCGACGGCAACCATCAGTCGAGAAAATTAAACGTGGATTAGCTGCGGATGAAAAGCTTTTTACAGACAGCATGAAAGGTACCAACGGACCATAAATGATATACCAAATTTTTCTGAATACTACTAGGAAAAGAATTTCATTCTAAACTGTCCACTTAAAGGCTTTTCATTTCGCCATTTGGTTGTCGAACGGGATCTGCAAAAAACTGGTGAACTTTAGAACGAAATTAAGACAACGACTGAAAACGGAATATACTAGACATAATAGTGAACATAAGCGACATGGAAATTGCACGGTTCAGGTAGACCGCCGTAAAATACGTACAAAAAGTACGGAAAATGCGATATCCGTCCTTTTTGCAAAAGTACGCCACATACCGTCGGATAAATATATTGTTATAGCATTTTCAAAATCTAAGAAAATACAGAGAAGTTATCGTGAATACACTTCCCACTAGCTGGACTGACAGAAATCCGGCAACGTGACACAAACTTCGAAGAATTAAAGGATGCGGAAACTCGATAATTTTATTCGGTTTTTTAAGTGTAACTCAATTTTCAATTCACGTAGCGACTTCAGGCTATGCGTGGACGGTTTTTGTTCTGGACTGATGCCGGAATAGCGTCGAAATTGCTTTATTCCTGTGCTGTCAAGAATTAGAATAACTTTGACGAAAACATACGAAGGTAGTATAGAGCATCGGTATAACTAGAATTTTGAGACCGAAGTGATTTTGTGTCGGAATGGATTTGCAGGATCCGTTATTCATGAAGTGGACCTTCAACCACTGAAAGAACCTGCAAAAATTTGAAGAAGACTTACAGAATGGCGTGACACTAGAAGTTGTCCAAACAATTTGCGAAGTCGAGCCTTCCTTGCTCGTAATGCGGGGTCCGAGTATGAGACTTTGTGTCACATAAATAATTTCGATAATTATTTTTATACTAATTGTGTCTCTACAAATTGAAAAAAGGCATTTGAAACATCGTAAGACCGATCCGACAGATAGCTAGAAATGAGGTAGAATGATTATTATTTTTTAGTTGTAACTCTTGATCCGTTTCTCGCAGAGTATTCGGACTGCGCCCAATCCATTCCACTCACAAAATTACGTCGATGTAATGCATGAAACAATTGATTTCAGCGTTTCTCGAAAACTTCAAAGTTTTCACCAAAACTCTGAAGGGCCTTAGCCTTACTTTTTTTCTGAGCAAATAATCTTTTGACTCAGATTTGATTTCTGTGATTATTTCTAGATTGATTGGGCCCTCAGAAGTTCTGGAACACCAAAGGACCAACAGTTGAGAAAATACAAGATAATTGGAGTATGAACTGATTCTTTGCCTATTTTGGTACGAGTTACACAACATGAAGATCATACAATGTCATTCATCGTATATTTTACATTGTGAAGCGTGTTGTACCTCAATGCGGGCCAAAACTTATGCTAGATTTCGATGACACATTAAAAACTATCCGACGTGGTATTTTTCGTATTGTACTTGAGACGATTTGTATGATACACCAATTTCTACGATTGACATTAAGATTTCTCATATGATATATATTCAAAATTTTTGAGTCCTCATGACCTTCGACTTTGATTCGATTTGTATGTTTGAAAAATGACTACACACTAACACATAAACACTTGTAACAGTATTACGATTTGAATAAACTATGATTGAAATATAATTTTGTAATTTTACTTACCCACTGTGAGGACGGGTCATAAGATTTATATTTCGACCGTATTTGAAAAAGAAAATTGGAAGCTGAGATATGGGAATTGGAAACAATAAACATCTCAGGACTGACAGCTGTGAAGAAGCTGGGCGATTTTCTCGTGATTCAGCTGTAACTTCTGACCCGTTACACACACTGCTCACAGCGTATTTGGACTGCGCCCACTCGATTTCTCTCGCAGAATAACGTGAAAATAGTGCCATGCAGAAATATATCCAGCACTTTCTAGAATAGTGGAAATTTTCGCCAAAAACACAAAGGGGTTAGCCTTACTTTTTTTTTGGGCAAAAAACTTTTGGTCTCAGATTCGATTTAAATGACCCTTGTCTGACCAATTGGACCCTCAGGAACTCAGAAATCGCAGCAAAAAGAGCGTAGGACAAACAGGAGAGAAATGGCGAGCAAAAAAGCACCTGCTGAAAAATGTCGAAAATTTAGGTTCTGGTTTTTCAACTGTAACTTTTGATGCGTTGGTCGCAACGTATTGGGACAGCGCCCAATCGATTTGTCTCGCAAATTTACGTCGGAATAGTGCTCCAAAGCTTTGATTCCAGCACTTTTCAAAATCGCGAAAATTTTCGCCATAAACACAAAGGGGTTAGCCTTACTTTTTTTTTGGGCAAAAAACTTTTGGTCTCAGATTCGATTTAAATGACCCTTGTCTGATCAATTGGACCCTCAGGAACTCAGAAATCGCAGCAAAAAGAGCGTAGGACAAACAGGAGAGAAATGGCGAGCAAAAAAGCACCTGCTGAAAAATGTCGAAAATTTAGGTTCTGGTTTTTCAACTGTAACTTTCGATGCGTTGGTCGCAGCGTATTGGGACAGCGCCCAATCGATTTTTCTCGCAAATTTACGTCGGAATAGTGCTCCAAAGCTTTGATTCCAGCACTTTTCAAAATCGCGAAAATTTTCGCCAAAAACACAAAGGGGTTTGCCTTACTTTTTTTTTGGGCAAAAAACTTTTGGTCTCAGATTCGATTTGAATGACCCTGATCTGACCAATTGGGCCCTCAGGAACTCAGCAATCGCAGCGAAAAGAGCGTAGGACAAACAGGAGAGAAATGGCGAGCAAAAAAGCACCTGCTGAAAAATGTCGAAAATTTGGATTCTGGTTTTTCAACTGTAACTTTTGATGCGTTGGTCGCAGCGTATTTGAACTGCATCCAATCGATTTTTCTCGCAAATTTACGTCGGAATAGTGCTCCAAAGCTTTGATTCCAGCACTTTTCAAAATCGCGAAAATTTTCGCCAAAAACACAAAGGGGTTAGCCTTTTTTTTTTTTGGGCAAAAAACTTTTGGTCTCAGATTCGATTTAAATGACCCTTGTCTGATCAATTGGACCCTCAGGAACTCAGAAATCGCAGCAAAAAGAGCGTAGGACAAACAGGAGAGGGATGGCGAGCAAAAAAGCACCTGCTGAAAAATGTCGAAAATTTAGGTTCTGGTTTTTCAACTGTAACTTTTGATGCGTTGGTCGCAGCGTATTGGAACTGCGCCCAATCGATTTTTCTCGCAAATTTACGTCGGAATAGTGCTCCAAAGCTTTGATTCCAGCACTTTTCAAAATCGCGAAAATTTTCGCCAAAAACACAAAGGGGTTAGCCTTACTTTTTTTTTGGGCAAAAAACTTTTGGTCTCAGATTCGATTTGAATGACCCTTGTCTGATCAATTGGACCCTCAGGAACTCAGAAATCGCAGCAAAAAGAGCGTAGGACAAACAGGAGAGAAATGGCGAGCAAAAAAGCACCTGCTGAAAAATGTCAAAAATTTAGGTTCTGGTTTTTCAACTGTAACTTTTGATGCGTTGATCGCAGCGGATTGGGACTGCGCCCAATCGATTTTTCTCGCAAATTTACGTCGGAATAGTGCTCCAAAGCTTTGATTCCGGCACTTTTCAAAATCGCGAAAATTTTCGCCAAAAACACAAAGGGGTTAGCCTTACTTTTTTTTTGAGCAAAAAACTTTTGGTCTCAGATTCGATTTGAATGACCCTGATCTGACCAATTGGGCCCTCAGGAACTCAGCAATCGCAGCGAAAAGAGCGTAGGACAAACAGGAGAGAAATGGCGAGCAAAAAAGCACCTGCTGAAAAATGTCGAAAATTTGGATTCTGGTTTTTCAACTGTAACTTTTGATGCGTTGGTCGCAGCGTATTGGGACTGCACCCAATCGATTTTTCTCGCAAATTTACGTCGGAATAGTGCTCCAAAGCTCTGATTCCAGCACTTTTCAAAATCGCGAAAATTTTCGCCAAAAACACAAAGGGGTTAGCCTTACTTTTTTTTTGAGCAAAAACCTTTTGGTCTCAGATTCGATTTAAATGACCCTTATCTGACCAATTGGACCCTCAGGAACTCAGAAATCGCAGCAAATAGAGCGTAGGACAAACAGGAGAGAAATGGCGAGCAAAAAAGCACCTGCTGAAAAATGTCGAAAATTTAGGTTCTGGTTTTTCAACTGTAACTTTTGATGCGTTGGTCGCAGCGTATTGAGACAGCGCCCAATCGATTTTTCTCGCAAATTTACGTCGGAATAGTGCTCCAAAGCTTTGATTCCAGCACTTTTCAAAATCGCGAAAATTTTCGCCAAAAACACAAAGGGGTTAGCCTTACTTTTTTTTTGGGCAAAAAACTTTTGGTCTCAGATTCGATTTGAATGACCCTGATCTGACCAATTGGACCCTCAGGAACTCAGCAATCGCAGCGAAAAGAGCGTAGGACAAACAGGAGAGAAATGGCGAGCAAAAAAGCACCTGCTGAAAAATGTCAAAAATTTAGATTCTGGTTTTTCAACTGTAACTTTTGATGCGTTGGTCGCAGCGTATTTGAACTGCATCCAATCGATTTTTCTCGCAAATTTACGTCGGAATAGTGCTCCAAAGCTTTGATTCCAGCACTTTTCAAAATCGCGAAAATTTTCGCCAAAAACACAAAGGGGTTAGCCTTACTTTTTTTTTGGGCAAAAAACTTTTGGTCTCAGATTCGATTTAAATGACCCTTGTCTGACCAATTGGACCCTCAGGAACTCAGAAATCGCAGCAAAAATAGCGTAGGACAAACAGGAGAGAAATGGCGAGCAAAAAAGCACCTGCTGAAAAATGTCGGAAATTTAGGTTCTGGTTTTCCAACTGTAACTTTTGATGCGTTGATCGCGGCGTATTGGGACTGCGCCCAATCGATTTTTCTGGCAAATTTACGTCGGAATAGTGCTCCAAAGCTTTGATTCCTGCACTTTTCAAAATCGCGAAAATTTTCGCCAAAAACACAAAGGGGTTTGCCTTACTTTTTTTTTGGGCAAAAAACTTTTGGTCTCAGATTCGATTTAAATGACCCTGATTTGACCAATTGGACCCTCAGGAACTCAGAAATCGCGGCGAAAAGAGCGTAGGACAAACAGGAGAGAAATAGCGAGCGAAAAAGCACCTGCTGAAAAATGTCGAAAATTTAGGTTCTGGTTTTTCAACTGTAACTTTTGATGCGTTGGTCGCAGCGTATTGGGACAGCGCCCAATCGATTTTTCTCGCAAATTTACGTCGGAATAGTGCTCCAAAGCTTTGATTCCAGCACTTCTCAAAATCGCGAAAATTTTCGCCATAAACACAAAGGGGTTAGCCTTACTTTTTTTTTGGGCAAAAAACTTTTGGTCTTAGATTCGATTTAAATGACCCTGATCTGACCAATTGGACCCTCAGGAACTCAGAAATCGCAGCGAAAAGAGCGTATGACAAACAGGAGAGAAATGGCGAGCAAAAAAGCACCTGCTGAAAAATGTCGAAAATTTAGGTTCTGGTTTTTCAACTGTAACTTTCGATGCGTTGGTCGCAGCGTATTGGGACAGCGCCCAATCGATTTTTCTCGCAAATTTACGTCGGAATAGTGCTCCAAAGCTTTGATTCCAGCACTTTTCAAAATCGCGAAAATTTTCGCCAAAAACACAAAGGGGTTAGCCTTACTTTTTTTTTGGGCAAAAAACTTTTGGTCTCAGATTCGATTTAAATGACCCTTGTCTGACCAATTGGACCCTCAGGAACTCAGAAATCGCAGCAAAAATAGCGTAGGACAAACAGGAGAGAAATGGCGAGCAAAAAAGCACCTGCTGAAAAATGTCGGAAATTTAGGTTCTGGTTTTCCAACTGTAACTTTTGATGCGTTGATCGCGGCGTATTGGGACTGCGCCCAATCGATTTTTCTGGCAAATTTACGTCGGAATAGTGCTCCAAAGCTTTGATTCCTGCACTTTTCAAAATCGCGAAAATTTTCGCCAAAAACACAAAGGGGTTTGCCTTACTTTTTTTTTGGGCAAAAAACTTTTGGTCTCAGATTCGATTTAAATGACCCTGATTTGACCAATTGGACCCTCAGGAACTCAGAAATCGCAGCGAAAAGTGCGTAGGACAAACAGGAGAGAAATGGCGAGCGAAAAAGCACCTGCTGAAAAATGTCGAAAATTTAGGTTCTGGTTTTTCAACTGTAACTTTTGATGCGTTGGTCGCAGCGTATTGGGACAGCGCCCAATCGATTTTTCTCGCAAATTTACGTCGGAATAGTGCTCCAAAGCTTTGATTCCAGCACTTTTCAAAATCGCGAAAATTTTCGCCATAAACACAAAGGGGTTAGCCTTACTTTTTTTTTGGGCAAAAAACTTTTGGTCTCAGATTCGATTTAAATGACCCTTGTCTGACCAATTGGACCCTCAGGAACTCAGAAATCGGAGCAAAAAGAGCGTAGGACGAACAGGAGAGAAATGGCGAGCGAAACAGCACCTACTGAAAAATGTCGGAAATTTAGGTTCTGGTTTTTCAACTGTAACTTTTGATGCGTTGGTCGCAGCGTATTGGGACAGCGCCCAATCGATTTTTCTCGCAAATTTACGTCGGAATAGAGCTCCAAAGCTTTGATTCCAGCACTTTTCAAAATCGCGAAAATTTTCGCCAAAAACACAAAGGGGTTAGCCTTACTTTTTTTTTGGGCAAAAAACTTTTGGTCTCAGATTCGATTTAAATGACCCTTGTCTGACCAATTGGACCCTCAGGAACTCAGAAATCGCAGCGAAAATAGCGTAGGACAAACAGGAGAGAAATGGCGAGCAAAAAAGCACCTGCTGAAAAATGTCGGAAATTTAGGTTCTGGTTTTCCAACTGTAACTTTTGATGCGTTGATCGCGGCGTATTGGGACTGCGCCCAATCGATTTTTCTCGCAAATTTACGTCGGAATAGTGCTCGAAAGCTTTGATTCCAGCACTTTTCAAAATCGCGAAAATTTTCGCCAAAAACACGAAGGGGTTTGCCTTACTTTTTTTTTGGGCAAAAAACTTTTGGTCTCAGATTCGATTTAAATGACCCTGATCTGACCAATTGGACCCTCAGGAACTCAGAAATCGCAGCGAAAAGAGCGTAGGACAAACAGGAGAGAAATGGCGAGCAAAAAAGCACCTGGTGAAAAATGTCGAAAATTTAGGTTCTGGTTTTTCAACTGTAACTTTCGATGCGTTGGTCGCAGCGTATTGGGACAGCGCCCAATCGATTTTTCTCGCAAATTTACGTCGGAATAGTGCTCCAATGCTTTGATTCCAGCACTTTTTAAAATCGCGAAAATTTTCGCCAAAAACACAAAGGGGTTAGCCTTACTTTTTTTTTGGGCAAAAAACTTTTGGTCTCAGATTCGATTTAAATGACCCTTGTCTGACCTATTGGACCCTCAGGAACTCAGAAATCGCAGCAAAAAGAATGTAGGACAAACAGGACAGGAATGGCGAGCAAAAAAGCACCTGCTGAAAAATGTCGAAAATTTAGGTTCTGGTTTTCCAACTGTAACTTTTGATGCGTTGATCGCGGCGTATTGGGACTGCGCCGAATCGATTTTTCTCGCAAATTTACGTCGGAATAGTGCTCCAAAGCTTTGATTCCAGCACTTTTCAAAATCGCGAAAATTTTCGCCAAAAACACAAAGGGGTTAGCCTTACTTTTTTTTTGGGCAAAAAACTTTTGGTCTCAGATTCGATTTAAAAGACCCTTGTCTGAGCAATTGGACCCTCAGGAACACAGAAATCGCAGCAAAAAGAGCGTAGGACAAACAGGAGAGAAATGGCGAGCAAAACAGCACCTACTGAAAAATGTCGAAAATTTAGGTTCTGGTTTTTCAACTGTAACTTTTGATGCGTTGGTCGCAGCGTATTGGGACAGCGCCCAATCGATTTTTCTCGCAAATTTACGTCGGAATAGTGCTCCAAAGCTTTGATTCCAGCACTTTTCAAAATCGCGAAAATTTTCGCCAAAAACACAAAGGGGTTAGCCTTACATTTTTTTTGGGCAAAATACTTTTGGTCTCAGATTCGATTTAAATGACCCTTGTCTGATCAATTGGACCCTCAGGAACTCAGAAATCGCAGCAAAAAGAGCGTAGGACAAACAGGGGAGGAATGGCGAGCGAAAAAGCACCTGCTGAAAAATGTCGAAAATTTAGGTTCTGGTTTTTCAACTGTAACTTTTGATGCGTTGGTCGCAGCGTATTGGGACAGCGCCCAATCGATTTTTCTCGCAAATTTACGTCGGAATAGTGCTCCAAAGCTTTGATTCCAGCACTCTTCAAAATCGCGAAAATTTTCGCCAAAAACACAAAGGGGTTAGCCTTACTTTTTTTTTGGGCAAAAAACTTTTGGTCTCAGATTCGATTTAAATGACCCTTGTCTGATCAATTGGACCCTCAGGAACTCAGAAATCGCAGCAAAAAGAGCGTAGGACAAACAGGGGAGGAATGGCGAGCGAAAAAGCACCTGCTGAAAAATGTCGGAAATTTAGGTTCTGGTTTTTCAACTGTAACTTTTGATGCGTTGGTCGCAGCGTATTGGGACAGCGCCCAATCGATTTTTCTCGCAAATTTACGTCGGAATAGTGCTCCAAAGCTTTGATTCCAGCACTCTTCAAAATCGCGAAAATTTTCGCCAAAAACACAAAGGGGTTAGCCTTACTTTTTTTTGGGCAAAAAACTTTTGGTCTCAAATTCGATTTAAATGACCCTTGTCTGACCTATTGGACCCTCAGGAACTCAGAAATCACAGCAAAAAGAGCGTAGGACAAACAGGAGAGGAATGGCGAGCAAAAAAGCACCTGCTGAAAAATGTCGAAAATTTAGGTTCTGGTTTTCCAACTGTAACTTTTGATGCGTTGATCGCGGCGTATTGGGACTGCGCCCAATCGATTTTTCTCGCAAATTTACGTCGGAATAGTGCTCCAAAGCTTTGATTCCAGCACTTTTCAAAATCGCGAAAATTTTCGCCAAAAACACAAAGGGGTTAGCCTTACTTTTTTTTTGGGCAAAAAACTTTTGGTCTCAGATTCGATTTGAATGACCCTTGTCTGACCAATTGGACCCTCAGGAACTCAGAAATCGCAGCAAAAAGAGCGTAGGACAAACAGGAGAAAAATGGCGAGCAAAACAGCACCTACTAAAAAATGTCGAAAATTTAGGTTCTGGTTTTTCAACTGTAACTTTTGATGCGTTGGTCGCAGCGTATTGGGACAGCGCCCAATCGATTTTTCTCGCAAATTTACGTCGGAATAGTGCTCCAAAGCTTTGATTCCAGCACTTTTCAAAATCGCGAAAATTTTCGCCAAAAACACAAAGGGGTTAGCCTTACATTTTTTTTGGGCAAAATACTTTTGGTCTCAGATTCGATTTAAATGACCCTTGTCTGATCAATTGGACCCTCAGGAACTCAGAAATCGCAGCAAAAAGAGCGTAGGACAAACAGGGGAGGAATGGCGAGCGAAAAAGCACCTGCTGAAAAATGTCGAAAATTTAGGTTCTGGTTTTTCAACTGTAACTTTTGATGCGTTGGTCGCAGCGTATTGGGACAGCGCCCAATCGATTTTTCTCGCAAATTTACGTCGGAATAGTGCTCCAAAGCTTTGATTCCAGCACTCTTCAAAATCGCGAAAATTTTCGCCAAAAACACAAAGGGGTTAGCCTTACTTTTTTTTTGGGCAAAAAACTTTTGGTCTCAGATTCGATTTAAATGACCCTTGTCTGATCAATTGGACCCTCAGGAACTCAGAAATCGCAGCAAAAAGAGCGTAGGACAAACAGGGGAGGAATGGCGAGCGAAAAAGCACCTGCTGAAAAATGTCGGAAATTTAGGTTCTGGTTTTTCAACTGTAACTTTTGATGCGTTGGTCGCAGCGTATTGGGACAGCGCCCAATCGATTTTTCTCGCAAATTTACGTCGGAATAGTGCTCCAAAGCTTTGATTCCAGCACTCTTCAAAATCGCGAAAATTTTCGCCAAAAACACAAAGGGGTTAGCCTTACTTTTTTTTGGGCAAAAAACTTTTGGTCTCAAATTCGATTTAAATGACCCTTGTCTGACCTATTGGACCCTCAGGAACTCAGAAATCACAGCAAAAAGAGCGTAGGACAAACAGGAGAGGAATGGCGAGCAAAAAAGCACCTGCTGAAAAATGTCGAAAATTTAGGTTCTGGTTTTCCAACTGTAACTTTTGATGCGTTGATCGCGGCGTATTGGGACTGCGCCCAATCGATTTTTCTCGCAAATTTACGTCGGAATAGTGCTCCAAAGCTTTGATTCCAGCACTTTTCAAAATCGCGAAAATTTTCGCCAAAAACACAAAGGGGTTAGCCTTACTTTTTTTTTGGGCAAAAAACTTTTGGTCTCAGATTCGATTTGAATGACCCTTGTCTGACCAATTGGACCCTCAGGAACTCAGAAATCGCAGCAAAAAGAGCGTAGGACAAACAGGAGAGAAATGGCGAGCAAAACAGCACCTACTAAAAAATGTCGAAAATTTAGGTTCTGGTTTTTCAACTGTAACTTTTGATGCGTTGGTCGCAGCGTATTGGGACAGCGCCCAATCGATTTTTCTCGCAAATTTACGTCGGAATAGTGCTCCAAAGCTTTGATTCCAGCACTTTTCAAAATCGCGAAAATTTTCGCCAAAAACACAAAGGGGTTAGCCTTACTTTTTTTTTGGGCAAAAAACTTTTGGTCTCAGATTCGATTTAAATGACCCTTGTCTGATCAATTGGACCCTCAGGAACTCAGAAATCGCAGCAAAAAGAGCGTAGGACAAACAGGAGAGGGATGGCGAGCAAAAAAGCACCTGCTGAAAAATGTCGAAAATTTAGGTTCTGGTTTTTCAACTGTAACTTTTGATGCGTTGGTCGCAGCGTATTGGAACTGCGCCCAATCGATTTTTCTCGCAAATTTACGTCGGAATAGTGCTCCAAAGCTTTGATTCCAGCACTTTTCAAAATCGCAAAAATTTTCGCCAAAAACACAAAGGGGTTAGCCTTACTTTTTTTTTGGGCAAAAAACTTTTGGTCTCAGATTCGATTTGAATGACCCTTGTCTGATCAATTGGACCCTCAGGAACTCAGAAATCGCAGCAAAAAGAGCGTAGGACAAACAGGAGAGAAATGGCGAGCAAAAAAGCACCTGCTGAAAAATGTCAAAAATTTAGGTTCTGGTTTTTCAACTGTAACTTTTGATGCGTTGATCGCAGCGGATTAGGACTGCGCCCAATCGATTTTTCTCGCAAATTTACGTCGGAATAGTGCTCCAAAGCTTTGATTCCGGCACTTTTCAAAATCGCGAAAATTTTCGCCAAAAACACAAAGGGGTTAGCCTTACTTTTTTTTTGAGCAAAAAACTTTTGGTCTCAGATTCGATTTGAATGACCCTGATCTGACCAATTGGGCCCTCAGGAACTCAGCAATCGCAGCGAAAAGAGCGTAGGACAAACAGGAGAGAAATGGCGAGCAAAAAAGCACCTGCTGAAAAATGTCGAAAATTTGGATTCTGGTTTTTCAACTGTAACTTTTGATGCGTTGGTCGCAGCGTATTGGGACTGCACCCAATCGATTTTTCTCGCAAATTTACGTCGGAATAGTGCTCCAAAGCTCTGATTCCAGCACTTTTCAAAATCGCGAAAATTTTCGCCAAAAACACAAAGGGGTTAGCCTTACTTTTTTTTTGAGCAAAAAACTTTTGGTCTCAGATTCGATTTAAATGACCCTTATCTGACCATTTGGACCCTCAGGAACTCAGAAATCGCAGCAAATAGAGCGTAGGACAAACAGGAGAGAAATGGCGAGCAAAAAAGCACCTGCTGAAAAATGTCGAAAATTTAGGTTCTGGTTTTTCAACTGTAACTTTTGATGCGTTGGTCGCAGCGTATTGAGACAGCGCCCAATCGATTTTTCTCGCAAATTTACGTCGGAATAGTGCTCCAAAGCTTTGATTCCAGCACTTTTCAAAATCGCGAAAATTTTCGCCAAAAACACAAAGGGGTTAGCCTTACTTTTTTTTTGGGCAAAAAACTTTTGGTCTCAGATTCGATTTGAATGACCCTGATCTGACCAATTGGACCCTCAGGAACTCAGCAATCGCAGCGAAAAGAGCGTAGGACAAACAGGAGAGAAATGGCGAGCAAAAAAGCACCTGCTGAAAAATGTCAAAAATTTAGATTCTGGTTTTTCAACTGTAACTTTTGATGCGTTGGTCGCAGCGTATTTGAACTGCATCCAATCGATTTTTCTCGCAAATTTACGTCGGAATAGTGCTCCAAAGCTTTGATTCCTGCACTTTTCAAAATCGCGAAAATTTTCGCCAAAAACACAAAGGGGTTAGCCTTACTTTTTTTTTGGGCAAAAAACTTTTGGTCTCAGATTCGATTTAAATGACCCTTGTCTGACCAATTGGACCCTCAGGAACTCAGAAATCGCAGCAAAAATAGCGTAGGACAAACAGGAGAGAAATGGCGAGCAAAAAAGCACCTGCTGAAAAATGTCGGAAATTTAGGTTCTGGTTTTCCAACTGTAACTTTTGATGCGTTGATCGCGGCGTATTGGGACTGCGCCCAATCGATTTTTCTGGCAAATTTACGTCGGAATAGTGCTCCAAAGCTTTGATTCCTGCACTTTTCAAAATCGCGAAAATTTTCGCCAAAAACACAAAGGGGTTTGCCTTACTTTTTTTTTGGGCAAAAAACTTTTGGTCTCAGATTCGATTTAAATGACCCTGATTTGACCAATTGGACCCTCAGGAACTCAGAAATCGCGGCGAATAGAGCGTAGGACAAACAGGAGAGAAATGGCGAGCGAAAAAGCACCTGCTGAAAAATGTCGAAAATTTAGGTTCTGGTTTTTCAACTGTAACTTTTGATGCGTTGGTCGCAGCGTATTGGGACAGCGCCCAATCGATTTTTCTCGCAAATTTACGTCGGAATAGTGCTCCAAAGCTTTGATTCCAGCACTTCTCAAAATCGCGAAAATTTTCGCCATAAACACAAAGGGGTTAGCCTTACTTTTTTTTTGGGCAAAAAACTTTTGGTCTTAGATTCGATTTAAATGACCCTGATCTGACCAATTGGACCCTCAGGAACTCAGAAATCGCAGCGAAAAGAGCGTATGACAAACAGGAGAGAAATGGCGAGCAAAAAAGCACCTGCTGAAAAATGTCGAAAATTTAGGTTCTGGTTTTTCAACTGTAACTTTCGATGCGTTGGTCGCAGCGTATTGGGACAGCGCCCAATCGATTTTTCTCGCAAATTTACGTCGGAATAGTGCTCCAAAGCTTTGATTCCAGCACTTTTCAAAATCGCGAAAATTTTCGCCAAAAACACAAAGGGGTTAGCCTTACTTTTTTTTTGGGCAAAAAACTTTTGGTCTCAGATTCGATTTAAATGACCCTTGTCTGACCAATTGGACCCTCAGGAACTCAGAAATCGCAGCAAAAATAGCGTAGGACAAACAGGAGAGAAATGGCGAGCAAAAAAGCACCTGCTGAAAAATGTCGGAAATTTAGGTTCTGGTTTTCCAACTGTAACTTTTGATGCGTTGATCGCGGCGTATTGGGACTGCGCCCAATCGATTTTTCTGGCAAATTTACGTCGGAATAGTGCTCCAAAGCTTTGATTCCTGCACTTTTCAAAATCGCGAAAATTTTCGCCAAAAACACAAAGGGGTTTGCCTTACTTTTTTTTTGGGCAAAAAACTTTTGGTCTCAGATTCGATTTAAATGACCCTGATTTGACCAATTGGACCCTCAGGAACTCAGAAATCGCAGCGAAAAGTGCGTAGGACAAACAGGAGAGAAATGGCGAGCGAAAAAGCACCTGCTGAAAAATGTCGAAAATTTAGGTTCTGGTTTTTCAACTGTAACTTTTGATGCGTTGGTCGCAGCGTATTGGGACAGCGCCCAATCGATTTTTCTCGCAAATTTACGTCGGAATAGTGCTCCAAAGCTTTGATTCCAGCACTTTTCAAAATCGCGAAAATTTTCGCCATAAACACAAAGGGGTTAGCCTTACTTTTTTTTTGGGCAAAAAACTTTTGGTCTCAGATTCGATTTAAATGACCCTTGTCTGACCAATTGGACCCTCAGGAACTCAGAAATCGGAGCAAAAAGAGCGTAGGACGAACAGGAGAGAAATGGCGAGCGAAACAGCACCTACTGAAAAATGTCGAAAATTTAGGTTCTGGTTTTTCAACTGTAACTTTTGATGCGTTGGTCGCAGCGTATTGGGACAGCGCCCAATCGATTTTTCTCGCAAATTTACGTCGGAATAGAGCTCCAAAGCTTTGATTCCAGCACTTTTCAAAATCGCGAAAATTTTCGCCAAAAACACAAAGGGGTTAGCCTTACTTTTTTTTTGGGCAAAAAACTTTTGGTCTCAGATTCGATTTAAATGACCCTTGTCTGACCAATTGGACCCTCAGGAACTCAGAAATCGCAGCGAAAATAGCGTAGGACAAACAGGAGAGAAATGGCGAGCAAAAAAGCACCTGCTGAAAAATGTCGGAAATTTAGGTTCTGGTTTTCCAACTGTAACTTTTGATGCGTTGATCGCGGCGTATTGGGACTGCGCCCAATCGATTTTTCTCGCAAATTTACGTCGGAATAGTGCTCGAAAGCTTTGATTCCAGCACTTTTCAAAATCGCGAAAATTTTCGCCAAAAACACGAAGGGGTTTGCCTTACTTTTTTTTTGGGCAAAAAACTTTTGGTCTCAGATTCGATTTAAATGACCCTGATCTGACCAATTGGACCCTAAGGAACTCAGAAATCGCAGCGAAAAGAGCGTAGGACAAACAGAAGAGAAATGGCGAGCGAAAAAGCACCTGCTGAAAAATGTCGAAAATTTAGGTTCTGGTTTTTCAACTGTAACTTTTGATGCGTTGGTCGCAGCGTATTGGGACAGCGCCCAATCGATTTTTCTCGCAAATTTACGTCGGAATAGTGCTCCAAAGCTTTGATTCCAGCACTCTTTAAAATCGCGAAAATTTTCGCCAAAAACACAAAGGGGTTAGCCTTACTTTTTTTTTGGGCAAAAAACTTTTGGTCTCAGATTCGATTCAAATGGCTCTGATCTGACCAATTGGACCCTCAGGAACTCAGAAATCGCAGCGAAAAGAGCGTAGGACAAACAGGAGAGAAATGGCGAGCAAAAAAGCACCTGGTGAAAAATGTCGAAAATTTAGGTTCTGGTTTTTCAACTGTAACTTTCGATGCGTTGGTCGCAGCGTATTGGGACAGCGCCCAATCGATTTTTCTCGCAAATTTACGTCGGAATAGTGCTCCAATGCTTTGATTCCAGCACTTTTTAAAATCGCGAAAATTTTCGCCAAAAACACAAAGGGGTTAGCCTTACTTTTTTTTTGGGCAAAAAACTTTTGGTCTCAGATTCGATTTAAATGACCCTTGTCTGACCTATTGGACCCTCAGGAACTCAGAAATCGCAGCAAATAGAATGTAGGACAAACAGGAGAGGAATGGCGAGCAAAAAAGCACCTGCTGAAAAATGTCGAAAATTTAGGTTCTGGTTTTCCAACTGTAACTTTTGATGCGTTGATCGCGGCGTATTGGGACTGCGCCGAATCGATTTTTCTCGCAAATTTACGTCGGAATAGTGCTCCAAAGCTTTGATTCCAGCACTTTTTAAAATCGCGAAAATTTTCGCCAAAAACACAAAGGGGTTAGCCTTACTTTTTTTTTGGGCAAAAAACTTTTGGTCTCAGATTCGATTTAAAAGACCCTTGTCTGAGCAATTGGACCCTCAGGAACTCAGAAATCGCAGCAAAAAGAGCGTAGGACAAACAGGAGAGAAATGGCGAGCAAAACAGCACCTACTGAAAAATGTCGAAAATTTAGGTTCTGGTTTTTCAACTGTAACTTTTGATGCGTTGGTCGCAGCGTATTGGGACAGCGCCCAATCGATTTTTCTCGCAAATTTACGTCGGAATAGTGCTCCAAAGCTTTGATTCCAGCACTTTTCAAAATCGCGAAAATTTTCGCCAAAAACACAAAGGGGTTAGCCTTACTTTTTTTTTGGGCAAAATACTTTTGGTCTCAGATTCGATTTAAATGACCCTTGTCTGATCAATTGGACCCTCAGGAACTCAGAAATCGCAGCAAAAAGAGCGTAGGACAAACAGGGGAGGAATGGCGAGCGAAAAAGCACCTGCTGAAAAATGTCGAAAATTTAGGTTCTGGTTTTTCAACTGTAACTTTTGATGCGTTGGTCGCAGCGTATTGGGACAGCGCCCAATCGATTTTTCTCGCAAATTTACGTCGGAATAGTGCTCCAAAGCTTTGATTCCAGCACTCTTCAAAATCGCGAAAATTTTCGCCAAAAACACAAAGGGGTTAGCCTTACTTTTTTTTTGGGCAAAAAACTTTTGGTCTCAGATTCGATTTAAATGGCTCTGATCTGACCAATTGGACCCTCAGGAACTCAGAAATCGCAGCGAAAAGAGCGTAGGACAAACAGGAGAGAAATGGCGAGCAAAAAAGCACCTGCTGAAAAATGTCAAAAATTTAGGTTCTGGTTTTCCAACTGTAACTTTTGATGCGTTGATCGCGGCGTATTGGGACTGCGCCCAATCGATTTTTCTCGCAAATTTACGTCGGAATAGTGCTCCAAAGCTTTGATTCCAGCACTTTTCAAAATCGCGAAAATTTTCGCCAAAAACACAAAGGGGTTAGCCTTACTTTTTTTTTGGGCAAAAAACTTTTGGTCTCAGATTCGATTTAAATGACCCTTGTCTGACCAATTGGACCCTCAGATCTCAGAAATCGCAGCAAAAAGAGCGTAGGACAAACAGGAGAGAAATGGCGAGCAAAACGGCACCTCCTGAAAAATGTCGAAAATTTAGGTTCTGGTTTTTCAACTGTAACTTTTGATGCGTTGGTCGCAGCGTATTGGGACAGCGCCCAATCGATTTTTCTCGCAAATTTACGTCGGAATAGTGCTCCAAAGCTTTGATTCCAGCACTTTTCAAAATCGCGAAAATTTTCGCCAAAAACACAAAGGGGTTAGCCTTACTTTTTTTTTGGGCAAAAAACTTTTGGTCTCAGATTCGATTTAAATGACCCTTGTCTGATCAATTGGACCCTCAGGAACTCAGAAATCGCAGCAAAAAGAGCGTAGGACAAACAGGGGAGGAATGGCGAGCGAAAAAGCACCTGCTGAAAAATGTCGGAAATTTAGGTTCTGGTTTTTCAACTGTAACTTTTGATGCGTTGGTCGCAGCGTATTGGGACAGCGCCCAATCGATTTTTCTCGCAAATTTACGTCGGAATAGTGCTCCAAAGCTTTGATCCCAGCACTCTTCAAAATCGCGAAAATTTTCGCCAAAAACACAAAGGGGTTAGCCTTACTTTTTTTTGGGCAAAAAACTTTTGGTCTCAAATTCGATTTAAATGACCCTTGTCTGACCTATTGGACCCTCAGGAACTCAGAAATCACAGCAAAAAGAGCGTAGGACAAACAGGAGAGGAATGGCGAGCAAAAAAGCACCTGCTGAAAAATGTCGAAAATTTAGGTTCTGGTTTTCCAACTGTAACTTTTGATGCGTTGATCGCGGCGTATTGGGACTGCGCCCAATCGATTTTTCTCGCAAATTTACGTCGGAATAGTGCTCCAAAGCTTTGATTCCAGCACTTTTCAAAATCGCGAAAATTTTCGCCAAAAACACAAAGGGGTTAGCCTTACTTTTTTTTTGGGCAAAAAACTTTTGGTCTCAGATTCGATTTGAATGACCCTTGTCTGACCAATTGGACCCTCAGGAACTCAGAAATCGCAGCAAAAAGAGCGTAGGACAAACAGGAGAGAAATGGCGAGCAAAACAGCACCTACTAAAAAATGTCGAAAATTTAGGTTCTGGTTTTTCAACTGTAACTTTTGATGCGTTGGTCGCAGCGTATTGGGACAGCGCCCAATCGATTTTTCTCGCAAATTTACGTCGGAATAGTGCTCCAAAGCTTTGATTCCAGCACTTTTCAAAATCGCGATAATTTTCGCCAAAAACACAAAGGGGTTAGCCTTACTTTTTTTTTGGGCAAAAAACTTTTGGTCTCAGATTCGATTTAAATGACCCTTGTCAGATCAATTGAACCCTCAGGAACTCAGAAATCGCAGCGAAAAGAGCGTAGGACAAACAGGAGAGAAATGGCGAGCAAAAAAGCACCTGCTGAAAAATGTCGAAAATTTAGGTTCTGGTTTTTCAACTGTAACTTTTGATGCGTTGGTCGCAGCGTATTGGTACAGCGCCCAATCGATTTTTCTCGCAAATTTACGTCGGAATAGTGCTCTAAAGCTTTGATTCCAACACTTTTCAAAATCGCGAAAATTTTCGCCAAAAACACAAAGGGGTTAGCCTTACTTTTTTTTTGGGCAAAAAACTTTTGGTCTTAGATTCGATTTAAATGACCCTGATCTGACCAATTGGACCCTTAGGAACTCAGAAATCGCAGCGAAAAGAGCGTAGGACAAACAGGAGAGAAATGGCGAGCAAAAAAGCACCTGCTGAAAAATGTCGAAAATTTAGGTTCTGGTTTTTCAACTGTAACTTTCGATGCGTTGGTCGCAGCGTATTGGGACAGCGCCCAATCGATTTTTCTCGCAAATTTACGTCGGAATAGTGCTCCAAAGCTTTGATTCCAGCACTTTTCAAAATCGCGAAAATTTTCGCCAAAAACACAAAGGGGTTAGCCTTACTTTTTTTTTGAGCAAAAAACTTTTGGTCTCAGATTCGATTTGAATGACCCTGATCTGACCAATTGGGCCCTCAGGAACTCAGCAATCGCAGCGAAAAGAGCGTAGGACAAACAGGAGAGAAATGGCGAGCAAAAAAGCACCTGCTGAAAAATGTCGAAAATTTGGATTCTGGTTTTTCAACTGTAACTTTTGATGCGTTGGTCGCAGCGTATTTGAACTGCATCCAATCGATTTTTCTCGCAAATTTACGTCGGAATAGTGCTCCAAAGCTTTGATTCCAGCACTTTTCAAAATCGCGAAAATTTTCGCCAAAAACACAAAGGGGTTAGCCTTACTTTTTTTTTGGGCAAAAAACTTTTGGTCTCAGATTCGATTTAAATGACCCTTGTCTGATCAATTGGACCCTCAGGAACTCAGAAATCGCAGCAAAAAGAGCGTAGGACAAACAGGAGAGGGATGGCGAGCAAAAAAGCACCTGCTGAAAAATGTCGAAAATTTAGGTTCTGGTTTTTCAACTGTAACTTTTGATGCGTTGGTCGCAGCGTATTGAGACAGCGCCCAATCGATTTTTCTCGCAAATTTACGTCGGAATAGTGCTCCAAAGCTTTGATTCCAGCACTTTTCAAAATCGCGAAAATTTTCGCCAAAAACACAAAGGGGTTAGCCTTACTTTTTTTTTGGGCAAAAAACTTTTGGTCTCAGATTCGATTTGAATGACCCTGATCTGACCAATTGGACCCTCAGGAACTCAGCAATCGCAGCGAAAAGAGCGTAGGACAAACAGGAGAGAAATGGCGAGCAAAAAAGCACCTGCTGAAAAATGTCAAAAATTTAGATTCTGGTTTTTCAACTGTAACTTTTGATGCGTTGGTCGCAGCGTATTTAAACTGCATCCAATCGATTTTTCTCGCAAATTTACGTCGGAATAGTGCTCCAAAGCTTTGATTCCAGCACTTTTCAAAATCGCGAAAATTTTCGCCAAAAACACAAAGGGGTTAGCCTTACTTTTTTTTTGGGCAAAAAACTTTTGGTCTCAGATTCGATTTGAATGACCCTTGTCTGACCAATTGGACCCTCAGGAACTCAGAAATCGCAGCAAAAATAGCGTAGGACAAACAGGAGAGAAATGGCGAGCAAAAAAGCACCTGCTGAAAAATGTCGGAAATTTAGGTTCTGGTTTTCCAACTGTAACTTTTGATGCGTTGATCGCGGCGTATTGGGACTGCGCCCAATCGATTTTTCTGGCAAATTTACGTCGGAATAGTGCTCCAAAGCGTTGATTCCTGCACTTTTCAAAATCGCGAAAATTTTCGCCAAAAACACAAAGGGGTTTGCCTTACTTTTTTTTTGGGCAAAAAACTTTTGGTCTCAGATTCGATTTAAATGACCCTGATTTGACCAATTGGACCCTCAGGAACTCAGAAATCGCGGCGAAAAGAGCGTAGGACAAACAGGAGAGAAATGGCGAGCGAAAAAGCACCTGCTGAAAAATGTCGAAAATTTAGGTTCTGGTTTTTCAACTGTAACTTTTGATGCGTTGGTCGCAGCGTATTGGGACAGCGCCCAATCGATTTTTCTCGCAAATTTACGTCGGAATAGTGCTCCAAAGCTTTGATTCCAGCACTTCTCAAAATCGCGAAAATTTTCGCCATAAACACAAAGGGGTTAGCCTTACTTTTTTTTTGGGCAAAAGACTTTTGGTCTTAGATTCGATTTAAATGACCCTGATCTGACCAATTGGACCCTCAGGAACTCAGAAATCGCAGCGAAAAGAGCGTATGACAAACAGGAGAGAAATGGCGAGCAAAAAAGCACCTGCTGAAAAATGTCGAAAATTTAGGTTCTGGTTTTTCAACTGTAACTTTCGATGCGTTGGTCGCAGCGTATTGGGACAGCGCCAATCGATTTTTCTCGCAAATTTACGTCGGAATAGTGCTCCAAAGCTTTGATTCCAGCACTTTTCAAAATCGCGAAAATTTTCGCCAAAAACACAAAGGGGTTAGCCTTACTTTTTTTTTGGGCAAAAAACTTTTGGTCTCAGATTCGATTTAAATGACCCTTGTCTGACCAATTGGACCCTCAGGAACTCAGAAATCGCAGCAAAAAGAGCGTAGGACAAACAGGAGAGAAATGGCGAGCAAAACAGCACCTACTGAAAAATGTCGAAAATTTAGGTTCTGGTTTTTCAACTGTAACTTTTGATGCGTTGGTCGCAGCGTATTGGGACAGCGCCCAATCGATTTTTCTCGCAAATTTACGTCGGAATAGTGCTCCAAAGCTTTGATTCCAGCACTCTTCAAAATCGCGAAAATTTTCGCCAAAAACACAAAGGGGTTAGCCTTACTTTTTTTTTGGGCAAAAAACTTTTGGTCTCAGATTCGATTTAAATGGCTCTGATCTGACCAATTGGACCCTCAGGAACTCAGAAATCGCAGCGAAAAGAGCGTAGGACAAACAGGAGAGAAATGGCGAGCAAAAAAGCACCTGCTGAAAAATGTCGAAAATTTAGGTTCTGGTTTTCCAACTGTAACTTTTGATGCGTTGATCGCGGCGTATTGGGACTGCGCCCAATCGATTTTTCTCGCAAATTTACGTCGGAATAGTGCTCCAAAGCTTTGATTCCAGCTCTTTTCAAAATCGCGAAAATTTTCGCCAAAAACACAAAGGGGTTAGCCTTACTTTTTTTTTGGGCAAAAAACTTTTGGTCTCAGATTCGATTTAAATGACCCTTGTCTGACCGATTGGACCCTCAGAAACTCAGAAATCGCAGCAAAAAGAGCGTAGGACAAACAGGAGAGAAATGGCGAGCAAAACAGCACCTCCTGAAAAATGTCGAAAATTTAGGTTCCGGTTTTTCAACTGTAACTTTTGATGCGTTGGTCGCAGCGTATTGGGACAGCGATCAATCGATTTTTCTCGCAAATTTACGTCGGAATAGTGCTCCAAAGCTTTGATTCCAGCACTTTTCAAAATCGCGAAAATTTTCGCCAAAAACACAAAGGGGTTAGCCTTACTTTTTTTTTGGGCAAAAAACTTTTGGTCTCAGATTCGATTTAAATGACCCTTGTCTGATCAATTGGACCCTCAGGAACTCAGAAATCGCAGCAAAAAGAGCGTAGGACAAACAGGGGAGGAATGGCGAGCGAAAAAGCACCTGCTGAAAAATGTCGGAAATTTAGGTTCTGGTTTTTCAACTGTAACTTTTGATGCGTTGGTCGCAGCGTATTGGGACAGCGCCCAATCGATTTTTCTCGCAAATTTACGTCGGAATAGTGCTCCAAAGCTTTGATTCCAGCACTCTTCAAAATCGCGAAAATTTTCGCCAAAAACACAAAGGGGTTAGCCTTACTTTTTTTTGGGCAAAAAACTTTTGGTCTCAAATTCGATTTAAATGACCCTTGTCTGACCTATTGGACCCTCAGGAACTCAGAAATCACAGCAAAAAGAGCGTAGGACAAACAGGAGAGGAATGGCGAGCAAAAAAGCACCTGCTGAAAAATGTCGAAAATTTAGGTTCTGGTTTTCCAACTGTAACTTTTGATGCGTTGATCGCGGCGTATTGGGACTGCGCCCAATCGATTTTTCTCGCAAATTTACGTCGGAATAGTGCTCCAAAGCTTTGATTCCAGCACTTTTCAAAATCGCGAAAATTTTCGCCAAAAACACAAAGGGGTTAGCCTTACTTTTTTTTTGGGCAAAAAACTTTTGGTCTCAGATTCGATTTGAATGACCCTTGTCTGACCAATTGGACCCTCAGGAACTCAGAAATCGCAGCAAAAAGAGCGTAGGACAAACAGGAGAGGAATGGCGAGCAAAACAGCACCTACTAAAAAATGTCGAAAATTTAGGTTCTGGTTTTCCAACTGTAACTTTTGATGCGTTGGTCGCAGCGTATTGGGACAGCGCCCAATCGATTTTCCTCGCAAATTTACGTCGGAATAGTGCTCCAAAGCTTTGATTCCAGCACTTTTCAAAATCGCGAAAATTTTCGCCAAAAACACAAAGGGGTTAGCCTTACTTTTTTTTTGGGCAAAAAACTTTTGGTCTCAGATTCGATTTAAATGACCCTTGTCAGATCAATTGAACCCTCAGGAACTCAGAAATCGCAGCAAAAAGAGCGTAGGACAAACAGGGGAGGAATGGCGAGCAAAAAAGCACCTGCTGAAAACTGTCGAAAATTTAGGTTCTGGTTTTTCAACTGTAACTTTTGATGCGTTGGTCGCAGCGTATTGGGACAGCGCCCAATCGATTTTTCTCGCAAATTTACGTCGGAATAGTGCTCCAAAGCTTTGATTCCAGCACTTTCCAAAATCGCGAAAATTTTCGCCAAAAACACAAAGGGGTTAGCCTTACTTTTTTTTTGAGCAAAAAACTTGTGGTCTCAGATTCGATTTGAATGACCCTGATCTGACCAATTGGACCCTCAGGAACTCAGAAATCGCAGCGAAAAGAGCGTAGGACAAACAGGAGAGAAATGGCGAGCTAAAAAGCACCTGCTGAAAAATGTCGAAAATTTAGGTTCTGGTTTTTCAACTGTAACTTTTGATGCGTTGGTCGCAGCGTATTGGTACAGCGCCCAATCGATTTTTCTCGCAAATTTACGTCGGAATAGTGCTCTAAAGCTTTGATTCCAGCACTTTTCAAAATCGCGAAAATTTTCGCCAAAAACACAAAGGGGTTAGCCTTACTTTTTTTTTGGGCAAAAAACTTTTGGTCTTGGATTCGATTTAAATGACCCTGATCTGACCAATTGGACCCTTAGGAACTCAGAAATCGCAGCGAAAAGAGCGTAGGACAAACAGGAGAGAAATGGCGAGCAAAAAAGCACCTGCTGAAAAATGTCGAAAATTTAGGTTCTGGTTTTTCAACTGTAACTTTTGATGCGTTGATCGCAGCGTATTAGGACTGCGCCCAATCGATTTTTCTCGCAAATTTACGTCGGAATAGTGCTCCAAAGCTTTGATTCCAGCACTTTTCAAAATCGCGAAAATTTTCGCCAAAAACACAAAGGGGTTAGCCTTACTTTTTTTTTGGGCAAAAAATTTTTGGTCTCAGATACGATTCAAATGACCCATGTCTGACCAATTGGACCCTCAGGAACTCAGAAATCGCAGCAAAAAGAGCGTAGGACAAACAGGAGAGAAATGGCGAGCAAAAAAGCACCTGCTGAAAAATGTCGAAAATTTTGGTTCTGGCTTTTCAACCGTAACTTTTGATGCGTTGGTCGCAGCGTATTGGGACAGCGCCCAATCGATTTTTCTCGCAAATTTACGTCGGAATAGTGCTTCAAAGCTTTGATTCCAGCACTTTTCAAAATCGCGAAAATTTTCGCCAAAAACACAAAGGGGTTAGCCTTACTTTTTTTTTGGGCAAAAAACTTTTGGTCTTAGATTCGATTTGAATGACCCTGATCTGACCAATTGGACCCTCAGGAACTCAGAAATCGCAGCGAAAAGAGCGTAGGACAAACAGGAGAGAAATGGCGAGCAGAAAAGCACCTGCTGAAAAATGTCGAAAATTTGGGTTCTGGTTTTTCGACTGTAACTTTTGATGCGTTGGTCGCAGCGTATTGGGACAGCGCCCAATCGATTTTTCTCGCAAATTTACGTCGGAATAGTGCTCCAAAGCTTTGATTCCAGCACTTTTCAAAATCGCGAAAATTTTCGCCAAAAACACAAAGGGGTTAGCCTTACTTTTTTTTTGGGCAAAAAATTTTTGGTCTCAGATACGATTCAAATGACCCTTGTCTGACCAATTGGACCCTCAGGAACTCAGAAATCGCAGCAAAAAGAGCGTAGGACAAACAGGAGAGAAATGGCGAGCAAAAAAGCACCTGCTGAAAAATGTCGAAAATTTAGGTTCTGGTTTTTCAACTGTAACTTTTGATGCGTTGGTCGCAGCGTATTGGGACAGCGCCCAATCGATTTTTCTCGCAAATTTACGTCGGAATAGTGCTTCAAAGCTTTGATTCCAGCACTTTTCAAAATCGCGAAAATTTTCGCCAAAAACACAAAGGGGTTAGCCTTACTTTTTTTTTGGGCAAAAAACTTTTGGTCTCAGATTCGATTTGAATGACCCTGATCTGACCAATTGGACCCTCAGGAACTCAGCAATCGCAGCGAAAAGAGCGTAGGACAAACAGGAGAGGAATGGCGAGCAAAAAAGCACCTGCTGAAAAATGTCGAAAATCTGGATTCTGGTTTTTCAACTGTAACTTTTGATGCGTTGGTCGCAGCGTATTGAGACAGCGCCCAATCGATTTTTCTCGCAAATTTACGTCGGAATAGTGCTCCAAAGTTTTGATTCCAGCACTGTTCAAAATCGCGAAAATTTTCGCCAGAAACACAAAGGGGTTAGCCTTACTTTTTTTTTGGGCAAAAAACTTTTGGTCTCAGATTCGATTTAAATGACCCTTGTCTGACCTATTGGACCCTCAGGAACTCAGAAATCGCAGCAAAAAGAATGTAGGACAAACAGGAGAGGAATGGCGAGCAAAAAAGCACCTGCTGAAAAATGTCGAAAATTTAGGTTCTGGTTTTCCAACTGTAACTTTTGATGCGTTGATCGCGGCGTATTGGGACTGCGCCGAATCGATTTTTCTCGCAAATTTACGTCGGAATAGTGCTCCAAAGCTTTGATTCCAGCACTTTTCAAAATCGCGAAAATTTTCGCCAAAAACACAAAGGGGTTAGCCTTACTTTTTTTTTGGGCAAAAAACTTTTGGTCTCAGATTCGATTTAAAGACCCTTGTCTGAGCAATTGGACCCTCAGGAACTCAGAAATCGCAGCAAAAAGAGCGTAGGACAAACAGGAGAGAAATGGCGAGCAAAACAGCACCTACTGAAAAATGTCGAAAATTTAGGTTCTGGTTTTGCAACTGTAACTTTTGATGCGTTGGTCGCAGCGTATTGGGACAGCGCCCAATCGATTTTTCTCGCAAATTTACGTCGGAATAGTGCTCCAAAGCTTTGATTCCAGCACTCTTCAAAATCGCGAAAATTTTCGCCAAAAACACAAAGGGGTTAGCCTTACTTTTTTTTTGGGCAAAAAACTTTTGGTCTCAGATTCGATTTAAATGACCCTTGTCTGATCAATTGGACCCTCAGGAACTCAGAAATCGCAGCAAAAAGAGCGTAGGACAAACAGGGGAGGAATGGCGAGCGAAAAAGCACCTGCTGAAAAATGTCGGAAATTTAGGTTCTGGTTTTTCAACTGTAACTTTTGATGCGTTGGTCGCAGCGTATTGGGACAGCGCCCAATCGATTTTTCTCGCAAATTTACGTCGGAATAGTGCTCCAAAGTTTTGATTCCAGCACTGTTCAAAATCGCGAAAATTTTCGCCAGAAACACAAAGGGGTTAGCCTTACTTTTTTTTTGGGCAAAAAACTTTTGGTCTCAGATTCGATTTAAATGACCCTTGTCTGACCTATTGGACCCTCAGGAACTCAGAAATCGCAGCAAAAAGAATGTAGGACAAACAGGAGAGGAATGGCGAGCAAAAAAGCACCTGCTGAAAAATGTCGAAAATTTAGGTTCTGGTTTTCCAACTGTAACTTTTGATGCGTTGATCGCGGCGTATTGGGACTGCGCCGAATCGATTTTTCTCGCAAATTTACGTCGGAATAGTGCTCCAAAGCTTTGATTCCAGCACTTTTCAAAATCGCGAAAATTTTCGCCAAAAACACAAAGGGGTTAGCCTTACTTTTTTTTTGGGCAAAAAACTTTTGGTCTCAGATTCGATTTAAAAGACCCTTGTCTGAGCAATTGGACCCTCAGGAACTCAGAAATCGCAGCAAAAAGAGCGTAGGACAAACAGGAGAGAAATGGCGAGCAAAACAGCACCTACTGAAAAATGTCGAAAATTTAGGTTCTGGTTTTTCAACTGTAACTTTTGATGCGTTGGTCGCAGCGTATTGGGACAGCGCCCAATCGATTTTTCTCGCAAATTTACGTCGGAATAGTGCTCCAAAGCTTTGATTCCAGCACTTTTCAAAATCGCGAAAATTTTCGCCAAAAACACAAAGGGGTTAGCCTTACTTTTTTTTTGGGCAAAATACTTTTGGTCTCAGATTCGATTTAAATGACCCTTGTCTGATCAATTGGACCCTCAGGAACTCAGAAATCGCAGCAAAAAGAGCGTAGGACAAACAGGGGAGGAATGGCGAGCGAAAAAGCACCTGCTGAAAAATGTCGAAAATTTAGGTTCTGGTTTTTCAACTGTAACTTTTGATGCGTTGGTCGCAGCGTATTGGGACAGCGCCCAATCGATTTTTCTCGCAAATTTACGTCGGAATAGTGCTCCAAAGCTTTGATTCCAGCACTCTTCAAAATCGCGAAAATTTTCGCCAAAAACACAAAGGGGTTAGCCTTACTATTTTTTTGGGCAAAAAACTTTTGGTCTTAGATTCGATTTAAATGACCCTTGTCTGATCAATTGGACCCTCAGGAACTCAGAAATCGCAGCAAAAAGAGCGTAGGACAAACAGGGGAGGAATGGCGAGCGAAAAAGCACCTGCTGAAAAATGTCGGAAATTTAGGTTCTGGTTTTTCAACTGTAACTTTTGATGCGTTGGTCGCAGCGTATTGGGACAGCGCCCAATCGATTTTTCTCGCAAATTTACGTCGGAATAGTGCTCCAAAGCTTTGATTCCAGCACTCTTCAAAATCGCGAAAATTTTCGCCAAAAACACAAAGGGGTTAGCCTTACTTTTTTTTGGGCAAAAAACTTTTGGTCTCAAATTCGATTTAAATGACCCTTGTCTGACCTATTGGACCCTCAGGAACTCAGAAATCACAGCAAAAAGAGCGTAGGACAAACAGGAGAGGAATGGCGAGCAAAAAAGCACCTGCTGAAAAATGTCGAAAATTTAGGTTCTGGTTTTCCAACTGTAACTTTTGATGCGTTGATCGCGGCGTATTGGGACTGCGCCCAATCGATTTTTCTCGCAAATTTACGTCGGAATAGTGCTCCAAAGCTTTGATTCCAGCACTTTTCAAAATCGCGAAAATTTTCGCCAAAAACACAAAGGGGTTAGCCTTACTTTTTTTTTGGGCAAAAAACTTTTGGTCTCAGATTCGATTTGAATGACCCTTGTCTGACCAATTGGACCCTCAGGAACTCAGAAATCGCAGCAAAAAGAGCGTAGGACAAACAGGAGAGAAATGGCGAGCAAAACAGCACCTACTAAAAAATGTCGAAAATTTAGGTTCTGGTTTTTCAACTGTAACTTTTGATGCGTTGGTCGCAGCGTATTGGGACAGCGCCCAATCGATTTTTCTCGCAAATTTACGTCGGAATAGTGCTCCAAAGCTTTGATTCCAGCACTTTTCAAAATCGCGAAAATTTTCGCCAAAAACACAAAGGGGTTAGCCTTACTTTTTTTTTGGGCAAAAAACTTTTGGTCTCAGATTCGATTTAAATGACCCTTGTCTGATCAATTGGACCCTCAGGAACTCAGAAATCGCAGCAAAAAGAGCGTAGGACAAACAGGAGAGAAATGGCGAGCAAAAAAGCACCTGCTGAAAAATGTCGAAAATTTAGGTTCTGGTTTTTCAACTGTAACTTTCGATGCGTTGGTCGCAGCGTATTGGGACAGCGCCCAATCGATTTTTCTCGCAAATTTACGTCGGAATAGTGCTCCAAAGCTTTGATTCCAGCACTTTTCAAAATCGCGAAAATTTTCGCCAAAAACACAAAGGGGTTAGCCTTACTTTTTTTTTGAGCAAAAAACTTTTGGTCTCAGATTCGATTTGAATGACCCTGATCTGACCAATTGGGCCCTCAGGAACTCAGCAATCGCAGCGAAAAGAGCGTAGGACAAACAGGAGAGGAATGGCGAGCAAAAAAGCACCTGCTGAAAAATGTCGAAAATTTGGATTCTGGTTTTTCAACTGTAACTTTTGATGCGTTGGTCGCAGCGTATTTGAACTGCATCCAATCGATTTTTCTCGCAAATTTACGTCGGAATAGTGCTCCAAAGCTTTGATTCCAGCACTTTTCAAAATCGCGAAAATTTTCGCCAAAAACACAAAGGGGTTAGCCTTACTTTTTTTTTGGGCAAAAAACTTTTGGTCTCAGATTCGATTTGAATGACCCTTGTCTGATCAATTGGACCCTCAGGAACTCAGAAATCGCAGCAAAAAGAGCGTAGGACAAACAGGAGAGAAATGGCGAGCAAAAAAGCACCTGCTGAAAAATGTCAAAAATTTAGGTTCTGGTTTTTCAACTGTAACTTTTGATGCGTTGATCGCAGCGGATTAGGACTGCGCCCAATCGATTTTTCTCGCAAATTTACGTCGGAATAGTGCTCCAAAGCTTTGATTCCGGCACTTTTCAAAATCGCGAAAATTTTCGCCAAAAACACAAAGGGGTTAGCCTTACTTTTTTTTTGAGCAAAAAACTTTTGGTCTCAGATTCGATTTGAATGACCCTGATCTGACCAATTGGGCCCTCAGGAACTCAGCAATCGCAGCGAAAAGAGCGTAGGACAAACAGGAGAGAAATGGCGAGCAAAAAAGCACCTGCTGAAAAATGTCGAAAATTTGGATTCTGGTTTTTCAACTGTAACTTTTGATGCGTTGGTCGCAGCGTATTGGGACTGCACCCAATCGATTTTTCTCGCAAATTTACGTCGGAATAGTGCTCCAAAGCTCTGATTCCAGCACTTTTCAAAATCGCGAAAATTTTCGCCAAAAACACAAAGGGGTTAGCCTTACTTTTTTTTTGAGCAAAAAACTTTTGGTCTCAGATTCGATTTAAATGACCCTTATCTGACCATTTGGACCCTCAGGAACTCAGAAATCGCAGCAAATAGAGCGTAGGACAAACAGGAGAGAAATGGCGAGCAAAAAAGCACCTGCTGAAAAATGTCGAAAATTTAGGTTCTGGTTTTTCAACTGTAACTTTTGATGCGTTGGTCGCAGCGTATTGAGACAGCGCCCAATCGATTTTTCTCGCAAATTTACGTCGGAATAGTGCTCCAAAGCTTTGATTCCAGCACTTTTCAAAATCGCGAAAATTTTCGCCAAAAACACAAAGGGGTTAGCCTTACTTTTTTTTTGGGCAAAAAACTTTTGGTCTCAGATTCGATTTGAATGACCCTGATCTGACCAATTGGACCCTCAGGAACTCAGCAATCGCAGCGAAAAGAGCGTAGGACAAACAGGAGAGAAATGGCGAGCAAAAAAGCACCTGCTGAAAAATGTCAAAAATTTAGATTCTGGTTTTTCAACTGTAACTTTTGATGCGTTGGTCGCAGCGTATTTGAACTGCATCCAATCGATTTTTCTCGCAAATTTACGTCGGAATAGTGCTCCAAAGCTTTGATTCCTGCACTTTTCAAAATCGCGAAAATTTTCGCCAAAAACACAAAGGGGTTAGCCTTACTTTTTTTTTGGGCAAAAAACTTTTGGTCTCAGATTCGATTTAAATGACCCTTGTCTGACCAATTGGACCCTCAGGAACTCAGAAATCGCAGCAAAAATAGCGTAGGACAAACAGGAGAGAAATGACGAGCAAAAAAGCACCTGCTGAAAAATGTCGGAAATTTAGGTTCTGGTTTTCCAACTGTAACTTTTGATGCGTTGATCGCGGCGTATTGGGACTGCGCCCAATCGATTTTTCTGGCAAATTTACGTCGGAATAGTGCTCCAAAGCTTTGATTCCTGCACTTTTCAAAATCGCGAAAATTTTCGCCAAAAACACAAAGGGGTTTGCCTTACTTTTTTTTTGGGCAAAAAACTTTTGGTCTCAGATTCGATTTAAATGACCCTGATTTGACCAATTGGACCCTCAGGAACTCAGAAATCGCGGCGAATAGAGCGTAGGACAAACAGGAGAGAAATGGCGAGCGAAAAAGCACCTGCTGAAAAATGTCGAAAATTTAGGTTCTGGTTTTTCAACTGTAACTTTTGATGCGTTGGTCGCAGCGTATTGGGACAGCGCCCAATCGATTTTTCTCGCAAATTTACGTCGGAATAGTGCTCCAAAGCTTTGATTCCAGCACTTCTCAAAATCGCGAAAATTTTCGCCATAAACACAAAGGGGTTAGCCTTACTTTTTTTTTGGGCAAAAAACTTTTGGTCTTAGATTCGATTTAAATGACCCTGATCTGACCAATTGGACCCTCAGGAACTCAGAAATCGCAGCGAAAAGAGCGTATGACAAACAGGAGAGAAATGGCGAGCAAAAAAGCACCTGCTGAAAAATGTCGAAAATTTAGGTTCTGGTTTTTCAACTGTAACTTTCGATGCGTTGGTCGCAGCGTATTGGGACAGCGCCCAATCGATTTTTCTCGCAAATTTACGTCGGAATAGTGCTCCAAAGCTTTGATTCCAGCACTTTTCAAAATCGCGAAAATTTTCGCCAAAAACACAAAGGGGTTAGCCTTACTTTTTTTTTGGGCAAAAAACTTTTGGTCTCAGATTCGATTTAAATGACCCTTGTCTGACCAATGGGACCCTCAGGAACTCAGAAATCGCAGCAAAAATAGCGTAGGACAAACAGGAGAGAAATGGCGAGCAAAAAAGCACCTGCTGAAAAATGTCGGAAATTTAGGTTCTGGTTTTCCAACTGTAACTTTTGATGCGTTGATCGCGGCGTATTGGGACTGCGCCCAATCGATTTTTCTGGCAAATTTACGTCGGAATAGTGCTCCAAAGCTTTGATTCCTGCACTTTTCAAAATCGCGAAAATTTTCGCCAAAAACACAAAGGGGTTTGCCTTACTTTTTTTTTGGGCAAAAAACTTTTGGTCTCAGATTCGATTCAAATGACCCTGATTTGACCAATTGGACCCTCAGGAACTCAGAAATCGCAGCGAAAAGTGCGTAGGACAAACAGGAGAGAAATGGCGAGCGAAAAAGCACCTGCTGAAAAATGTCGAAAATTTAGGTTCTGGTTTTTCAACTGTAACTTTTGATGCGTTGGTCGCAGCGTATTGGGACAGCGCCCAATCGATTTTTCTCGCAAATTTACGTCGGAATAGTGCTCCAAAGCTTTGATTCCAGCACTTTTCAAAATCGCGAAAATTTTCGCCATAAACACAAAGGGGTTAGCCTTACTTTTTTTTTGGGCAAAAAACTTTTGGTCTCAGATTCGATTTAAATGACCCTTGTCTGACCAATTGGACCCTCAGGAACTCAGAAATCGGAGCAAAAAGAGCGTAGGACGAACAGGAGAGAAATGGCGAGCGAAACAGCACCTACTGAAAAATGTCGAAAATTTAGGTTCTGGTTTTTCAACTGTAACTTTTGATGCGTTGGTCGCAGCGTATTGGGACAGCGCCCAATCGATTTTTCTCGCAAATTTACGTCGGAATAGAGCTCCAAAGCTTTGATTCCAGCACTTTTCAAAATCGCGAAAATTTTCGCCAAAAACACAAAGGGGTTAGCCTTACTTTTTTTTTGGGCAAAAAACTTTTGGTCTCAGATTCGATTTAAATGACCCTTGTCTGACCAATTGGACCCTCAGGAACTCAGAAATCGCAGCGAAAATAGCGTAGGACAAACAGGAGAGAAATGGCGAGCAAAAAAGCACCTGCTGAAAAATGTCGGAAATTTAGGTTCTGGTTTTCCAACTGTAACTTTTGATGCGTTGATCGCGGCGTATTGGGACTGCGCCCAATCGATTTTTCTCGCAAATTTACGTCGGAATAGTGCTCGAAAGCTTTGATTCCAGCACTTTTCAAAATCGCGAAAATTTTCGCCAAAAACACGAAGGGGTTTGCCTTACTTTTTTTTTGGGCAAAAAACTTTTGGTCTCAGATTCGATTTAAATGACCCTGATCTGACCAATTGGACCCTAAGGAACTCAGAAATCGCAGCGAAAAGAGCGTAGGACAAACAGAAGAGAAATGGCGAGCGAAAAAGCACCTGCTGAAAAATGTCGAAAATTTAGGTTCTGGTTTTTCAACTGTAACTTTTGATGCGTTGGTCGCAGCGTATTGGGACAGCGCCCAATCGATTTTTCTCGCAAATTTACGTCGGAATTGTGCTCCAAAGCTTTGATTCCAGCACTCTTTAAAATCGCGAAAATTTTCGCCAAAAACACAAAGGGGTTAGCCTTACTTTTTTTTTGGGCAAAAAACTTTTGGTCTCGGATTCGATTCAAATGGCTCTGATCTGACCAATTGGACCCTCAGGAACTCAGAAATCGCAGCGAAAAGAGCGTAGGACAAACAGGAAAGAAATGGCGAGCAAAAAAGCACCTGGTGAAAAATGTCGAAAATTTAGGTTCTGGTTTTTCAACTGTAACTTTCGATGCGTTGGTCGCAGCGTATTGGGACAGCGCCCAATCGATTTTTCTCGCAAATTTACGTCGGAATAGTGCTCCAATGCTTTGATTCCAGCACTTTTTAAAATCGCGAAAATTTTCGCCAAAAACACAAAGGGGTTAGCCTTACTTTTTTTTTGGGCAAAAAACTTTTGGTCTCAGATTCGATTTAAATGACCCTTGTCTGACCTATTGGACCCTCAGGAACTCAGAAATCGCAGCAAATAGAATGTAGGACAAACAGGAGAGGAATGGCGAGCAAAAAAGCACCTGCTGAAAAATGTCGAAAATTTAGGTTCTGGTTTTCCAACTGTAACTTTTGATGCGTTGATCGCGGCGTATTGGGACAGCGCCCAATCGATTTTTCTCGCAAATTTACGTCGGAATAGTGCTCCAAAGCTTTGATTCCAGCACTTTTCAAAATCGCGAAAATTTTCGCCAAAAACACAAAGGGGTTAGCCTTACTTTTTTTTTGGGCAAAAAACTTTTGGTCTCAGATTCGATTTAAATGACCCTTGTCTGACCAATGGGACCCTCAGGAACTCAGAAATCGCAGCAAAAATAGCGTAGGACAAACAGGAGAGAAATGGCGAGCAAAAAAGCACCTGCTGAAAAATGTCGGAAATTTAGGTTCTGGTTTTCCAACTGTAACTTTTGATGCGTTGATCGCGGCGTATTGGGACTGCGCCCAATCGATTTTTCTGGCAAATTTACGTCGGAATAGTGCTCCAAAGCTATGATTCCTGCACTTTTCAAAATCGCGAAAATTTTCGCCAAAAACACAAAGGGGTTTGCCTTACTTTTTTTTTGGGCAAAAAACTTTTGGTCTCAGATTCGATTTAAATGACCCTGATTTGACCAATTGGACCCTCAGGAACTCAGAAATCGCAGCGAAAAGTGCGTAGGACGAACAGGAGAGAAATGGCGAGCGAAAAAGCACCTGCTGAAAAATGTCGAAAATTTAGGTTCTGGTTTTTCAACTGTAACTTTTGATGCGTTGGTCGCAGCGTATTGGGACAGCGCCCAATCGATTTTTCTCGCAAATTTACGTCGGAATAGTGCTCCAAAGCTTTGATTCCAGCACTTTTCAAAATCGCGAAAATTTTCGCCATAAACACAAAGGGGTTAGCCTTACTTTTTTTTTGGGCAAAAAACTTTTGGTCTCAGATTCGATTTAAATGACCCTTGTCTGACCAATTGGACCCTCAGGAACTCAGAAATCGGAGCAAAAAGAGCGTAGGACGAACAGGAGAGAAATGGCGAGCGAAACAGCACCTACTGAAAAATGTCGAAAATTTAGGTTCTGGTTTTTCAACTGTAACTTTTGATGCGTTGGTCGCAGCGTATTGGGACAGCGCCCAATCGATTTTTCTCGCAAATTTACGTCGGAATAGAGCTCCAAAGCTTTGATTCCAGCACTTTTCAAAATCGCGAAAATTTTCGCCAAAAACACAAAGGGGTTAGCCTTACTTTTTTTTTGGGCAAAAAACTTTTGGTCTCAGATTCGATTTAAATGACCCTTGTCTGACCAATTGGACCCTCAGGAACTCAGAAATCGCAGCGAAAATAGCGTAGGACAAACAGGAGAGAAATGGCGAGCAAAAAAGCACCTGCTGAAAAATGTCGGAAATTTAGGTTCTGGTTTTCCAACTGTAACTTTTGATGCGTTGATCGCAGCGTATTGGGACAGCGCCCAATCGATTTTTCTCGCAAATTTACGTCGGAATAGTGCTCCAAAGCTTTGATTCCAGCACTCTTTAAAATCGCGAAAATTTTCGCCAAAAACACAAAGGGGTTAGCCTTACTTTTTTTTTGGGCAAAAAACTTTTGGTCTCAGATTCGATTCAAATGGCTCTGATCTGACCAATTGGACCCTCAGGAACTCAGAAATCGCAGCGAAAAGAGCGTAGGACAAACAGGAGAGAAATGGCGAGCAAAAAAGCACCTGGTGAAAAATGTCGAAAATTTAGGTTCTGGTTTTTCAACTGTAACTTTCGATGCGTTGGTCGCAGCGTATTGGGACAGCGCCCAATCGATTTTTCTCGCAAATTTACGTCGGAATAGTGCTCCAATGCTTTGATTCAAGCACTTTTTAAAATCGCGAAAATTTTCGCCAAAAACACAAAGGAGTTAGCCTTACTTTTTTTTTGGGCAAAAAACTTTTGGTCTCAGATTCGATTTAAATGACCCTTGTCTGACCTATTGGACCCTCAGGAACTCAGAAATCGCAGCAAATAGAATGTAGGACAAACAGGAGAGGAATGGCGAGCAAAAAAGCACCTGCTGAAAAATGTCGAAAATTTAGGTTCTGGTTTTCCAACTGTAACTTTTGATGCGTTGATCGCGGCGTATTGGGACTGCGCCGAATCGATTTTTCTCGCAAATTTACGTCGGAATAGTGCTCCAAAGCTTTGATTCCAGCACTTTTCAAAATCGCGAAAATTTTCGCCAAAAACACAAAGGGGTTAGCCTTACTTTTTTTTTGGGCAAAAAACTTTTGGTCTCAGATTCGATTTAAAAGACCCTTGTCTGAGCAATTGGACCCTCAGGAACTCAGAAATCGCAGCAAAAAGAGCGTAGGACAAACAGGAGAGAAATGGCGAGCAAAACAGCACCTACTGAAAAATGTCGAAAATTTAGGTTCTGGTTTTTCAACTGTAACTTTTGATGCGTTGGTCGCAGCGTATTGGGACAGCGCCCAATCGATTTTTCTCGCAAATTTACGTCGGAATAGTGCTCCAAAGCTTTGATTCCAGCACTTTTCAAAATCGCGAAAATTTTCGCCAAAAACACAAAGGGGTTAGCCTTACTTTTTTTTTGGGCAAAATACTTTTGGTCTCAGATTCGATTTAAATGACCCTTGTCTGATCAATTGGACCCTCAGGAACTCAGAAATCGCAGCAAAAAGAGCGTAGGACAAACAGGGGAGGAATGGCGAGCGAAAAAGCACCTGCTGAAAAATGTCGAAAATTTAGGTTCTGGTTTTTCAACTGTAACTTTTGATGCGTTGGTCGCAGCGTATTGGGACAGCGCCCAATCGATTTTTCTCGCAAATTTACGTCGGAATAGTGCTCCAAAGCTTTGATTCCAGCACTCTTCAAAATCGCGAAAATTTTCGCCAAAAACACAAAGGGGTTAGCCTTACTTTTTTTTTGGGCAAAAAACTTTTGGTCTCAGATTCGATTTAAATGGCTCTGATCTGACCAATTGGACCCTCAGGAACTCAGAAATCGCAGCGAAAAGAGCGTAGGACAAACAGGAGAGAAATGGCGAGCAAAAAAGCACCTGCTGAAAAATGTCGAAAATTTAGGTTCTGGTTTTCCAACTGTAACTTTTGATGCGTTGATCGCGGCGTATTGGGACTGCGCCCAATCGATTTTTCTCGCAAATTTACGTCGGAATAGTGCTCCAAAGCTTTGATTCCAGCACTTTTCAAAATCGCGAAAATTTTCGCCAAAAACACAAAGGGGTTAGCCTTACTTTTTTTTTGGGCAAAAAACTTTTGGTCTCAGATTCGATTTAAATGACCCTTGTCTGACCAATTGGACCCTCAGAAACTCAGAAATCGCAGCAAAAAGAGCGTAGGACAAACAGGAGAGAAATGTCGAGCAAAACAGCACCTCCTGAAAAATGTCGAAAATTTAGGTTCTGGTTTTTCAACTGTAACTTTTGATGCGTTGGTCGCAGCGTATTGGGACAGCGCCCAATCGATTTTTCTCGCAAATTTACGTCGGAATAGTGCTCCAAAGCTTTGATTCCAGCACTTTTCAAAATCGCGAAAATTTTCGCCAAAAACACAAAGGGGTTAGCCTTACTTTTTTTTTGGGCAAAAAACTTTTGGTCTCAGATTCGATTTAAATGACCCTTGTCTGATCAATTGGACCCTCAGGAACTCAGAAATCGCAGCAAAAAGAGCGTAGGACAAACAGGGGAGGAATGGCGAGCGAAAAAGCACCTGCTGAAAAATGTCGGAAATTTAGGTTCTGGTTTTTCAACTGTAACTTTTGATGCGTTGGTCGCAGCGTATTGGGACAGCGCCCAATCGATTTTTCTCGCAAATTTACGTCGGAATAGTGCTCCAAAGCTTTGATCCCAGCACTCTTCAAAATCGCGAAAATTTTCGCCAAAAACACAAAGGGGTTAGCCTTACTTTTTTTTGGGCAAAAAACTTTTGGTCTCAAATTCGATTTAAATGACCCTTGTCTGACCTATTGGACCCTCAGGAACTCAGAAATCACAGCAAAAAGAGCGTAGGACAAACAGGAGAGGAATGGCGAGCAAAAAAGCACCTGCTGAAAAATGTCGAAAATTTAGGTTCTGGTTTTCCAACAGTAACTTTTGATGCGTTGATCGCGGCGTATTGGGACTGCGCCCAATCGATTTTTCTCGCAAATTTACGTCGGAATAGTGCTCCAAAGCTTTGATTCCAGCACTTTTCAAAATCGCGAAAATTTTCGCCAAAAACACAAAGGGGTTAGCCTTACTTTTTTTTTGGGCAAAAAACTTTTGGTCTCAGATTCGATTTGAATGACCCTTGTCTGACCAATTGGACCCTCAGGAACTCAGAAATCGCAGCAAAAAGAGCGTAGGACAAACAGGAGAGAAATGGCGAGCAAAACAGCACCTACTAAAAAATGTCGAAAATTTAGGTTCTGGTTTTTCAACTGTAACTTTTGATGCGTTGGTCGCAGCGTATTGGGACAGCGCCCAATCGATTTTTCTCGCAAATTTACGTCGGAATAGTGCTCCAAAGCTTTGATTCCAGCACTTTTCAAAATCGCGAAAATTTTCGCCAAAAACACAAAGGGGTTAGCCTTACTTTTTTTTTGGGCAAAAAACTTTTGGTCTCAGATTCGATTTAAATGACCCTTGTCAGATCAATTGAACCCTCAGGAACTCAGAAATCGCAGCGAAAAGAGCGTAGGACAAACAGGAGAGAAATGGCGAGCAAAAAAGCACCTGCTGAAAAATGTCGAAAATTTAGGTTCTGGTTTTTCAACTGTAACTTTTGATGCGTTGGTCGCAGCGTATTGGTACAGCGCCCAATCGATTTTTCTCGCAAATTTACGTCGGAATAGTGCTCTAAAGCTTTGATTCCAACACTTTTCAAAATCGCGAAAATTTTCGCCAAAAACACAAAGGGGTTAGCCTTACTTTTTTTTTGGGCAAAAAACTTTTGGTCTTAGATTCGATTTGAATGACCCTGATCTGACCAATTGGACCCTTAGGAACTCAGAAATCGCAGCGAAAAGAGCGTAGGACAAACAGGAGAGAAATGGCGAGCAAAAAAGCACCTGCTGAAAAATGTCGAAAATTTAGGTTCTGGTTTTTCAACTGTAACTTTCGATGCGTTGGTCGCAGCGTATTGGGACAGCGCCCAATCGATTTTTCTCGCAAATTTACGTCGGAATAGTGCCCCAAAGCTTTGATTCCAGCACTTTTCAAAATCGCGAAAATTTTCGCCAAAAACACAAAGGGGTTAGCCTTACTTTTTTTTTGAGCAAAAAACTTTTGGTCTCAGATTCGATTTGAATGACCCTGATCTGACCAATTGGGCCCTCAGGAACTCAGCAATCGCAGCGAAAAGAGCGTAGGACAAACAGGAGAGAAATGGCGAGCAAAAAAGCACCTGCTGAAAAATGTCGAAAATTTGGATTCTGGTTTTTCAACTGTAACTTTTGATGCGTTGGTCGCAGCGTATTTGAACTGCATCCAATCGATTTTTCTCGCAAATTTACGTCGGAATAGTGCTCCAAAGCTTTGATTCCAGCACTTTTCAAAATCGCGAAAATTTTCGCCAAAAACACAAAGGGGTTAGCCTTACTTTTTTTTTGGGCAAAAAACTTTTGGTCTCAGATTCGATTTAAATGACCCTTGTCTGATCAATTGGACCCTCAGGAACTCAGAAATCGCAGCAAAAAGAGCGTAGGACAAACAGGAGAGGGATGGCGAGCAAAAAAGCACCTGCTGAAAAATGTCGAAAATTTAGGTTCTGGTTTTTCAACTGTAACTTTTGATGCGTTGGTCGCAGCGTATTGGAACTGCGCCCAATCGATTTTTCTCGCAAATTTACGTCGGAATAGTGCTCCAAAGCTTTGATTCCAGCACTTTTCAAAATCGCGAAAATTTTCGCCAAAAACACAAAGGGGTTAGCCTTACTTTTTTTTTGGGCAAAAAACTTTTGGTCTCAGATTCGATTTGAATGACCCTTGTCTGATCAATTGGACCCTCAGGAACTCAGAAATCGCAGCAAAAAGAGCGTAGGACAAACAGGAGAGAAATGGCGAGCAAAAAAGCACCTGCTGAAAAATGTCAAAAATTTAGGTTCTGGTTTTTCAACTGTAACTTTTGATGCGTTGATCGCAGCGGATTGGGACTGCGCCCAATCGATTTTTCTCGCAAATTTACGTCGGAATAGTGCTCCAAAGCTTTGATTCCGGCACTTTTCAAAATCGCGAAAATTTTCGCCAAAAACACAAACGGGTTAGCCTTACTTTTTTTTTGAGCAAAAAACTTTTGGTCTCAGATTCGATTTAAATGACCCTTATCTGACCAATTGGACCCTCAGGAACTCAGAAATCGCAGCAAATAGAGCGTAGGACAAACAGGAGAGAAATGGCGAGCAAAAAAGCACCTGCTGAAAAATGTCGAAAATTTAGGTTCTGGTTTTTCAACTGTAACTTTTGATGCGTTGGTCGCAGCGTATTGAGACAGCGCCCAATCGATTTTTCTCGCAAATTTACGTCGGAATAGTGCTCCAAAGCTTTGATTCCAGCACTTTTCAAAATCGCGAAAATTTTCGCCAAAAACACAAAGGGGTTAGCCTTACTTTTTTTTTGGGCAAAAAACTTTTGGTCTCAGATTCGATTTGAATGACCCTGATCTGACCAATTGGACCCTCAGGAACTCAGCAATCGCAGCGAAAAGAGCGTAGGACAAACAGGAGAGAAATGGCGAGCAAAAAAGCACCTGCTGAAAAATGTCAAAAATTTAGATTCTGGTTTTTCAACTGTAACTTTTGATGCGTTGGTCGCAGCGTATTTAAACTGCATCCAATCGATTTTTCTCGCAAATTTACGTCGGAATAGTGCTCCAAAGCTTTGATTCCAGCACTTTTCAAAATCGCGAAAATTTTCGCCAAAAACACAAAGGGGTTAGCCTTACTTTTTTTTTGGGCAAAAAACTTTTGGTCTCAGATTCGATTTGAATGACCCTTGTCTGACCAATTGGACCCTCAGGAACTCAGAAATCGCAGCAAAAATAGCGTAGGACAAACAGGAGAGAAATGGCGAGCAAAAAAGCACCTGCTGAAAAATGTCGGAAATTTAGGTTCTGGTTTTCCAACTGTAACTTTTGATGCGTTGATCGCGGCGTATTGGGACTGCGCCCAATCGATTTTTCTGGCAAATTTACGTCGGAATAGTGCTCCAAAGCGTTGATTCCTGCACTTTTCAAAATCGCGAAAATTTTCGCCAAAAACACAAAGGGGTTTGCCTTACTTTTTTTTTGGGCAAAAAACTTTTGGTCTCAGATTCGATTTAAATGACCCTGATTTGACCAATTGGACCCTCAGGAACTCAGAAATCGCGGCGAAAAGAGCGTAGGACAAACAGGAGAGAAATGGCGAGCGAAAAAGCACCTGCTGAAAAATGTCGAAAATTTAGGTTCTGGTTTTTCAACTGTAACTTTTGATGCGTTGGTCGCAGCGTATTGGGACAGCGCCCAATCGATTTTTCTCGCAAATTTACGTCGGAATAGTGCTCCAAAGCTTTGATTCCAGCACTTCTCAAAATCGCGAAAATTTTCGCCATAAACACAAAGGGGTTAGCCTTACTTTTTTTTTGGGCAAAAGACTTTTGGTCTTAGATTCGATTTAAATGACCCTGATCTGACCAATTGGACCCTCAGGAACTCAGAAATCGCAGCGAAAAGAGCGTATGACAAACAGGAGAGAAATGGCGAGCAAAAAAGCACCTGCTGAAAAATGTCGAAAATTTAGGTTCTGGTTTTTCAACTGTAACTTTCGATGCGTTGGTCGCAGCGTATTGGGACAGCGCCCAATCGATTTTTCTCGCAAATTTACGTCGGAATAGTGCTCCAAAGCTTTGATTCCAGCACTTTTCAAAATCGCGAAAATTTTCGCCAAAAACACAAAGGGGTTAGCCTTACTTTTTTTTTGGGCAAAAAACTTTTGGTCTCAGATTCGATTTAAATGACCCTTGTCTGACCAATTGGACCCTCAGGAACTCAGAAATCGCAGCAAAAAGAGCGTAGGACAAACAGGAGAGAAATGGCGAGCAAAACAGCACCTACTGAAAAATGTCGAAAATTTAGGTTCTGGTTTTTCAACTGTAACTTTTGATGCGTTGGTCGCAGCGTATTGGGACAGCGCCCAATCGATTTTTCTCGCAAATTTACGTCGGAATAGTGCTCCAAAGCTTTGATTCCAGCACTCTTCAAAATCGCGAAAATTTTCGCCAAAAACACAAAGGGGTTAGCCTTACTTTTTTTTTGGGCAAAAAACTTTTGGTCTCAGATTCGATTTAAATGGCTCTGATCTGACCAATTGGACCCTCAGGAACTCAGAAATCGCAGCGAAAAGAGCGTAGGACAAACAGGAGAGAAATGGCGAGCAAAAAAGCACCTGCTGAAAAATGTCGAAAATTTAGGTTCTGGTTTTCCAACTGTAACTTTTGATGCGTTGATCGCGGCGTATTGGGACTGCGCCCAATCGATTTTTCTCGCAAATTTACGTCGGAATAGTGCTCCAAAGCTTTGATTCCAGCACTTTTCAAAATCGCGAAAATTTTCGCCAAAAACACAAAGGGGTTAGCCTTACTTTTTTTTTGGGCAAAAAACTTTTGGTCTCAGATTCGATTTAAATGACCCTTGTCTGACCAATTGGACCCTCAGAAACTCAGAAATCGCAGCAAAAAGAGCGTAGGACAAACAGGAGAGAAATGGCGAGCAAAACAGCACCTCCTGAAAAATGTCGAAAATTTAGGTTCCGGTTTTTCAACTGTAACTTTTGATGCGTTGGTCGCAGCGTATTGGGACAGCGCCCAATCGATTTTTCTCGCAAATTTACGTCGGAATAGTGCTCCAAAGCTTTGATTCCAGCACTTTTCAAAATCGCGAGAATTTTCGCCAAAAACACAAAGGGGTTAGCCTTACTTTTTTTTTGGGCAAAAAACTTTTGGTCTCAGATTCGATTTAAATGACCCTTGTCTGATCAATTGGACCCTCAGGAACTCAGAAATCGCAGCAAAAAGAGCGTAGGACAAACAGGGGAGGAATGGCGAGCGAAAAAGCACCTGCTGAAAAATGTCGGAAATTTAGGTTCTGGTTTTTCAACTGTAACTTTTGATGCGTTGGTCGCAGCGTATTGGGACAGCGCCCAATCGATTTTTCTCGCAAATTTACGTCGGAATAGTGCTCCAAAGCTTTGATTCCAGCACTCTTCAAAATCGCGAAAATTTTCGCCAAAAACACAAAGGGGTTAGCCTTACTTTTTTTTGGGCAAAAAACTTTTGGTCTCAAATTCGATTTAAATGACCCTTGTCTGACCTATTGGACCCTCAGGAACTCAGAAATCACAGCAAAAAGAGCGTAGGACAAACAGGAGAGGAATGGCGAGCAAAAAAGCACCTGCTGAAAAATGTCGAAAATTTAGGTTCTGGTTTTCCAACTGTAACTTTTGATGCGTTGATCGCGGCGTATTGGGACTGCGCCCAATCGATTTTTCTCGCAAATTTACGTCGGAATAGTGCTCCAAAGCTTTGATTCCAGCACTTTTCAAAATCGCGAAAATTTTCGCCAAAAACACAAAGGGGTTAGCCTTACTTTTTTTTTGGGCAAAAAACTTTTGGTCTCAGATTCGATTTGAATGACCCTTGTCTGACCAATTGGACCCTCAGGAACTCAGAAATCGCAGCAAAAAGAGCGTAGGACAAACAGGAGAGGAATGGCGAGCAAAACAGCACCTACTAAAAAATGTCGAAAATTTAGGTTCTGGTTTTTCAACTGTAACTTTTGATGCGTTGGTCGCAGCGTATTGGGACAGCGCCCAATCGATTTTCCTCGCAAATTTACGTCGGAATAGTGCTCCAAAGCTTTGATTCCAGCACTTTTCAAAATCGCGAAAATTTTCGCCAAAAACACAAAGGGGTTAGCCTTACTTTTTTTTTGGGCAAAAAACTTTTGGTCTCAGATTCGATTTAAATGACCCTTGTCAGATCAATTGAACCCTCAGGAACTCAGAAATCGCAGCAAAAAGAGCGTAGGACAAACAGGGGAGGAATGGCGAGCAAAAAAGCACCTGCTGAAAACTGTCGAAAATTTAGGTTCTGGTTTTTCAACTGTAACTTTTGATGCGTTGGTCGCAGCGTATTGGGACAGCGCCCAATCGATTTTTCTCGCAAATTTACGTCGGAATAGTGCTCCAAAGCTTTGATTCCAGCACTTTCCAAAATCGCGAAAATTTTCGCCAAAAACACAAAGGGGTTAGCCTTACTTTTTTTTTGAGCAAAAAACTTGTGGTCTCAGATTCGATTTGAATGACCCTGATCTGACCAATTGGACCCTCAGGAACTCAGAAATCGCAGCGAAAAGAGCGTAGGACAAACAGGAGAGAAATGGCGAGCAAAAAAGCACCTGCTGAAAAATGTCGAAAATTTAGGTTCTGGTTTTTCAACTGTAACTTTTGATGCGTTGGTCGCAGCGTATTGGTACAGCGCCCAATCGATTTTTCTCGCAAATTTACGTCGGAATAGTGCTCTAAAGCTTTGATTCCAGCACTTTTCAAAATCGCGAAAATTTTCGCCAAAAACACAAAGGGGTTAGCCTTACTTTTTTTTTGGGCAAAAAACTTTTGGTCTTAGATTCGATTTAAATGACCCTGATCTGACCAATTGGACCCTTAGGAACTCAGAAATCGCAGCAAAAAGAGCGTAGGACAAACAGGAGAGAAAAGGCGAGCAAAAAAGCACCTGCTGAAAAATGTCGAAAATTTTGGTTCTGGCTTTTCAACCGTAACTTTTGATGCGTTGGTCGCAGCGTATTGGGACAGCGCCCAATCGATTTTTCTCGCAAATTTACGTCGGAATAGTGCTTCAAAGCTTTGATTCCAGCACTTTTCAAAATCGCGAAAATTTTCGCCAAAAACACAAAGGGGTTAGCCTTACTTTTTTTTTGGGCAAAAAACTTTTGGTCTTAGATTCGATTTAAATGACCCTGATCTGACCAATTGGACCCTCAGGAACTCAGAAATCGCAGCGAAAAGAGCGTAGGACAAACAGGAGAGAAATGGCGAGCAGAAAAGCACCTGCTGAAAAATGTCGAAAATTTGGGTTCTGGTTTTTCGACTGTAACTTTTGATGCGTTGGTCGCAGCGTATTGGGACAGCGCCCAATCGATTTTTCTCGCAAATTTACGTCGGAATAGTGCTCCAAAGCTTTGATTCCAGCACTTTTCAAAATCGCGAAAATTTTCGCCAAAAACACAAAGGGGTTAGCCTTACTTTTTTTTTGGGCAAAAAATTTTTGGTCTCAGATACGATTCAAATGACCCTTGTCTGACCAATTGGACCCTCAGGAACTCAGAAATCGCAGCAAAAAGAGCGTAGGACAAACAGGAGAGAAATGGCGAGCAAAAAAGCACCTGCTGAAAAATGTCGAAAATTTAGGTTCTGGTTTTTCAACTGTAACTTTTGATGCGTTGGTCGCAGCGTATTGGTACAGCGCCCAATCGATTTTTCTCGCAAATTTACGTCGGAATAGTGCTCTAAAGCTTTGATTCCAGCACTTTTCAAAATCGCGAAAATTTTCGCCAAAAACACAAAGGGGTTAGCCTTACTTTTTTTTTGGGCAAAAAACTTTTGGTCTTAGATTCGATTTAAATGACCCTGATCTGACCAATTGGACCCTTAGGAACTCAGAAATCGCAGCGAAAAGAGCGTAGGACAAACAGGAGAGAAATGGCGAGCAAAAAAGCACCTGCTGAAAAATGTCGAAAATTTAGGTTCTGGTTTTTCAACTGTAACTTTTGATGCGTTGATCGCAGCGTATTAGGACTGCGCCCAATCGATTTTTCTCGCAAATTTACGTCGGAATAGTGCTCCAAAGCTTTGATTCCAGCACTTTTCAAAATCGCGAAAATTTTCGCCAAAAACACAAAGGGGTTAGCCTTACTTTTTTTTTGGGCAAAAAATTTTTGGTCTCAGATACGATTCAAATGACCCATGTCTGACCAATTGGACCCTCAGGAACTCAGAAATCGCAGCAAAAAGAGCGTAGGACAAACAGGAGAGAAATGGCGAGCAAAAAAGCACCTGCTGAAAAATGTCGAAAATTTTGGTTCTGGCTTTTCAACCGTAACTTTTGATGCGTTGGTCGCAGCGTATTGGGACAGCGCCCAATCGATTTTTCTCGCAAATTTACGTCGGAATAGTGCTTCAAAGCTTTGATTCCAGCACTTTTCAAAATCGCGAAAATTTTCGCCAAAAACACAAAGGGGTTAGCCTTACTTTTTTTTTGGGCAAAAAACTTTTGGTCTTAGATTCGATTTGAATGACCCTGATCTGACCAATTGGACCCTCAGGAACTCAGAAATCGCAGCGAAAAGAGCGTAGGACAAACAGGAGAGAAATGGCGAGCAGAAAAGCACCTGCTGAAAAATGTCGAAAATTTGGGTTCTGGTTTTTCGACTGTAACTTTTGATGCGTTGGTCGCAGCGTATTGGGACAGCGCCCAATCGATTTTTCTCGCAAATTTACGTCGGAATAGTGCTCCAAAGCTTTGATTCCAGCACTTTTCAAAATCGCGAAAATTTTCGCCAAAAACACAAAGGGGTTAGCCTTACTTTTTTTTTGGGCAAAAAATTTTTGGTCTCAGATACGATTCAAATGACCCTTGTCTGACCAATTGGACCCTCAGGAACTCAGAAATCGCAGCAAAAAGAGCGTAGGACAAACAGGAGAGAAATGGCGAGCAAAAAAGCACCTGCTGAAAAATGTCGAAAATTTAGGTTCTGGTTTTTCAACTGTAACTTTTGATGCGTTGGTCGCAGCGTATTGGGACAGCGCCCAATCGATTTTTCTCGCAAATTTACGTCGGAATAGTGCTTCAAAGCTTTGATTCCAGCACTTTTCAAAATCGCGAAAATTTTCGCCAAAAACACAAAGGGGTTAGCCTTACTTTTTTTTTGGGCAAAAAACTTTTGGTCTCAGATTCGATTTGAATGACCCTGATCTGACCAATTGGACCCTCAGGAACTCAGCAATCGCAGCGAAAAGAGCGTAGGACAAACAGGAGAGGAATGGCGAGCAAAAAAGCACCTGCTGAAAAATGTCGAAAATCTGGATTCTGGTTTTTCAACTGTAACTTTTGATGCGTTGGTCGCAGCGTATTGAGACAGCGCCCAATCGATTTTTCTCGCAAATTTACGTCGGAATAGTGCTCCAAAGCTTTGATTCCAGCACTTTTCAAAATCGCGAAAATTTTCGCCAAAAACACAAAGGGGTTAGCCTTACTTTTTTTTTGGGCAAAAAACTTTTGGTCTCAGATTCGATTTAAATGACCCTTGTCTGACCAATTGGACCCTCAGGAACTCAGAAATCGCAGCAAAAAGAGCGTAGGACAAACAGGAGAGAAATGGTGAGCAAAAAAGCACCTGCTGAAAAATGTCGAAAATTTACGTTCTGGTTTTTCAACTGTAACTTTTGATGCGTTGATCGCAGCGTATTGGGACTGCGCCCAATCGATTTTTCTGGCAAATTTACGTCGGAATAGTGCTCCAAAGCTTTGATTCCAGCACTTTTCAAAATCGCGAAAATTTTCGCCGAAAACACAAAGGGGTTAGCCCAACTTTTTTTTTGGGCAAAAAACTTTTGGTCTCAGTTTCGATTTGAATGACCCTGATCTGACCAATTGGACCCTCGGGAACTCAGCAATCGCAGCGAATAGAGCGTAGGACAAACAGGAGAGGAATGGCGAGCACAAAAGCACCTGCTGAAAAATGTCGAAAATCTGGATTCTGGTTTTTCAACTGTAACTTTTGATGCGTTGGTCGCAGCGTATTGAGACAGCGCCCAATCGATTTTTCTCGCAAATTTACGTCGGAATAGTGCTCCAAAGTTTTGATTCCAGCACTGTTCAAAATCGCGAAAATTTTCGCCAGAAACACAAAGGGGTTAGCCTTACTTTTTTTTTGAGCAAAAAACTTTTGGTCTCAGATTCGATTTAAATGACCCTTATTTGACCAATTGGACCCTCAGGAACTCAGAAATCGCAGCGAAAAGAGCGTAGGACAAACAGGAGAGAAATGGCGAGCAAAAAAGCACCTGCTGAAAAATGTCGAAAATTTAGGTTCTGGTTTTTCAACTGTAACTTTTGATGCGTTGATCGCGGCGTATTGGGACTGCGCCCAATCGATTTTTCTCGCAAATTTACGTCGGAATAGTGCTCCAAAGCTTTCATTCCAGCACTTTTCAAAATCGCGAAAATTTTCGCCAAAAACACAAAGGGGTTAGCCTTACTTTTTTTTTGGGCAAAAAATTTTTGGTCTCAGATTCGATTTAAATGACCCTTGTCTGATCAATTGGACCCTCAGGAACTCAGAAATCGCAGCAAAAAGAGCGTGGGACAAACAGGAGAGGAATGGCGAGCAAAAAAGCACCTGCTGAAAAATGTCGAAAATTTAGGTTCTGGTTTTTCAACTGTAACTTTTGATGCGTTGATCGCGGCGTATTGGGACTGCGCCCAATCGATTTTTCTCGCAAATTTACGTCGGAATAGTGCTCCAAAGCTTTCATTCCAGCACTTTTCAAAATCGCGAAAATTTTCGCCAAAAACACAAAGGGGTTAGCCTTACTTTTTTTTTGGGCAAAAAATTTTTGGTCTCAGATTCGATTTAAATGACCCTTGTCTGATCAATTGGACCCTCAGGAACTCAGAAATCGCAGCAAAAAGAGCGTGGGACAAACAGGAGAGGAATGGCGAGCAAAAAAGCACCTGCTGAAAAATGTCGAAAATTTAGGTTCTGGTTTTTCAACTGTAACTTTTGATGCGTTGATCGCGGCGTATTGGGACTGCGCCCAATCGATTTTTCTCGCAAATTTACGTCGGAATAGTGCTCCAAAGCCTTAATTCCAGCACTTTTCAAAATCGCGAAAATTTTCGCCAAAAACACAAAGGGGTTAGCCTTACTTTTTTTTTGGGCAAAAAATTTTTGGTCTCAGATTCGATTTAAATGACCCTTGTCTGATCAATTGGACCCTCAGGAACTCAGAAATCGCAGCAAAAAGAGCGTGGGACAAACAGGAGAGGAATGGCGAGCAAAAAAGCACCTGCTGAAAAATGTCGAAAATTTAGGTTCTGGTTTTTCAACTGTAACTTTTGATGCGTTGATCGCGGCGTATTGGGACTGCGCCCAATCGATTTTTCTCGCAAATTTACGTCGGAATAGTGCTCCAAAGCCTTAATTCCAGCACTTTTCAAAATCGCGAAAATTTTCGCCAAAAACACAAAGGGGTTAGCCTTACTTTTTTTTTGGGCAAAAAATTTTTGGTCTTAGATTCGATTTAAATGACCCTTGTCTGATCAATTGGACCCTCAGGAACTCAGAAATCGCAGCAAAAAGAGCGTAGGACAAACAGGAGAGAAATGGCGAGCAAAAAAGCACCTGCTGAAAAATGTCGAAAATTTAGGTTCTGGTTTTCCAACTGTAACTTTTGATGCGTTGGTCGCAGCGTATTGGGACAGCGCCCAATCGATTTTTCTCGCAAATTTACGTCGGAATAGTGCTTCAAAGCTTTGATTCCAGCACTTTTCAAAATCGCGAAAATTTTCGCCAAAAACACAAAGGGGTTAGCCTTACTTTTTTTTTGGGCAAAAAACTTTTGGTCTCAGATTCGATTTGAATGACCCTGATCTGACCAATTGGACCCTCAGGAACTCAGCAATCGCAGCGAAAAGAGCGTAGGACAAACAGGAGAGGAATGGCGAGCAAAAAAGCACCTGCTGAAAAATGTCGAAAATTTAGGTTCTGGTTTTTCAACTGTAACTTTTGATGCGTTGATCGCGGCGTATTGGGACTGCGCCCAATCGATTTTTCTCGCAAATTTACGTCGGAATAGTGCTCCAAAGCTTTAATTCCAGCACTTTTCAAAATCGCGAAAATTTTCGCCAAAAACACAAAGGGGTTAGCCTTACTTTTTTTTTGGGCAAAAAATTTTTGGTCTCAGATTCGATTTAAATGACCCTTGTCTGATCAATTGGACCCTCAGGAACTCAGAAATCGCAGCAAAAAGAGCGTGGGACAAACAGGAGAGGAATGGCGAGCAAAAAAGCACCTGCTGAAAAATGTCGAAAATTTAGGTTCTGGTTTTTCAACTGTAACTTTTGATGCGTTGATCGCGGCGTATTGGGACTGCGCCCAATCGATTTTTCTCGCAAATTTACGTCGGAATAGTGCTCCAAAGCCTTAATTCCAGCACTTTTCAAAATCGCGAAAATTTTCGCCAAAAACACAAAGGGGTTAGCCTTACTTTTTTTTTGGGCAAAAAATTTTTGGTCTCAGATTCGATTTAAATGACCCTTGTCTGATCAATTGGACCCTCAGGAACTCAGAAATCGCAGCAAAAAGAGCGTGGGACAAACAGGAGAGGAATGGCGAGCAAAAAAGCACCTGCTGAAAAATGTCGAAAATTTAGGTTCTGGTTTTTCAACTGTAACTTTTGATGCGTTGATCGCGGCGTATTGGGACTGCGCCCAATCGATTTTTCTCGCAAATTTACGTCGGAATAGTGCTCCAAAGCCTTAATTCCAGCACTTTTCAAAATCGCGAAAATTTTCGCCAAAAACACAAAGGGGTTAGCCTTACTTTTTTTTTGGGCAAAAAATTTTTGGTCTCAGATTCGATTTAAATGACCCTTGTCTGATCAATTGGACCCTCAGGAACTCAGAAATCGCAGCAAAAAGAGCGTGGGACAAACAGGAGAGGAATGGCGAGCAAAAAAGCACCTGCTGAAAAATGTCGAAAATTTAGGTTCTGGTTTTTCAACTGTAACTTTTGATGCGTTGATCGCGGCGTATTGGGACTGCGCCCAATCGATTTTTCTCGCAAATTTACGTCGGAATAGTGCTCCAAAGCCTTAATTCCAGCACTTTTCAAAATCGCGAAAATTTTCGCCAAAAACACAAAGGGGTTAGCCTTACTTTTTTTTTGGGCAAAAAATTTTTGGTCTTAGATTCGATTTAAATGACCCTTGTCTGATCAATTGGACCCTCAGGAACTCAGAAATCGCAGCAAAAAGAGCGTAGGACAAACAGGAGAGAAATGGCGAGCAAAAAAGCACCTGCTGAAAAATGTCGAAAATTTAGGTTCTGGTTTTCCAACTGTAACTTTTGATGCGTTGGTCGCAGCGTATTGGGACAGCGCCCAATCGATTTTTCTCGCAAATTTACGTCGGAATAGTGCTTCAAAGCTTTGATTCCAGCACTTTTCAAAATCGCGAAAATTTTCGCCAAAAACACAAAGGGGTTAGCCTTACTTTTTTTTTGGGCAAAAAACTTTTGGTCTCAGATTCGATTTGAATGACCCTGATCTGACCAATTGGACCCTCAGGAACTCAGCAATCGCAGCGAAAAGAGCGTAGGACAAACAGGAGAGAAATGGCGAGCAAAAAAGCACCTGCTGAAAAATGTCGAAAATTTAGGTTCTGGTTTTTCAACTGTAACTTTCGATGCGTTGGTCGCAGCGTATTGGGACTGCACGCAATCGATTTTTCTCGCAAATCTACGTCGGAATAGTGCTCCAAAGCTTTGATTCCAGCACTTTTCAAAATCGCGAAAATTTTCGCCAAAAACACAAAGGGGTTAGCCTTACTTTTTTTTTGGGCAAAAAACTTTTGGTCTCAGATTCGATTTAAATGACCCTTGTCTGATCAATTGGACCCTCAGGAACTCAGAAATCGCAGCAAAAAGAGCGTAGGACAAACAGGAGAGAAATGGTGAGCAAAAAAGCACCTGCTGAAACATGTCGAAAATTTAGGTTCTGGTTTTTCAACTGTAACTTTTGATGCGTTGGTCGCAGCGTATTGGGTCTGCACCCAATCGATTTTTCTCGCAAATTTACGTCGGAATAGTGCTCCAAAGCTTTGATTCCAGCACTTTTTAAAATCGCGAAAATTTTCGCCAAAAACACAAAGGGGTTAGCCTTACCTTTTTTTTGGGCAAAAAACTTTTGGTCTCAGATTTGATTTAAACGACCCTTATCTGACCAATTGGACCCTCAGGAACTCAGAAAACGCAGCGAAAAGAGCGTGGGATCAACAGAAGAGAAATTACGAAGGAAAAAGCACTCGCTGAAGAATGTCAAAACACAGGTGCTGGTTCCTCGGCTCTAACTTTTGATGCGTTGATCGCAACGTATCTGGACTGCGCCTAATCAATTACTTTCGCAAAATTACTCCGGAATAACACGATACAGAGTCTATGCCAGCACTCTTCAAACTCGCGAAAACTTTCGTCAAAAAAGCGATGGGATTAGACGAGCAAAAAGTCCCACGTCTCAGATTTGATTTTTACGACTTACTTCTGAGTCATCGAACTCTGAGAAGTGCGAAAACTTAATATCTATCAGCAAAGGATCTCTCGTTGAAGAAATACAAACGAAGTGCGGAGAAAAATATTTTATTAGTCATTTTCATACAGATTACATAAAATAGGGACAAAACAATATCGTACATCACATATTTCAATTTGCAGAGACCTGTTGCACCTATACACAGACCGAAACTCCTGTGATCTAGAACTACGGTACTCAGAACTGAGTTATATAGTATTCTATACATTCTACTTAAGACAATATTTATTGCACACCAATTTTCGCACACAACCATCAAATTCTGTCACATTGTGTTCAAGCATATTTTTCAGTCCTCTGTGTTTTTCACTTCAACTGTCTTCGCCGATTCGTCCAATAGCCACACCGACATCTGACATTTGTACTATTTTCAAGGTTTATTGAATAAACTTAAACACTGAGCTCTGAATTTACAATTTTTTTTGTTCGCCTTTCTTGGAACCCGTCAGAAATCTCATGTAGCTTATCCGTAATTTACAATTCGTTATGCACATGGCAAACCTTGCATCTCCAGTGATTTACGAAGACAAATCGGACCCTTAGAAATGTACAATAGACGTGTAAAACAGCAAAGGATCAACTGCTGAATAAACACTATGGAATTTCCTCGTTTGTCGGTTGCAACTCAAGATTCGTTGTTTGTAGCGTATTTGGACTGTGCGCAATGAATTTCTTCTGTAAAATTACGGCATATGCATCATGTCTGATCGAATTGAATACAGCAGCTTCATAAATATCGAATCCAATCGGGTTAACGTTCTTTTTTTGTTATTCTTAAAGCTAAGAACTCTGAGGTGGACCCCAACAAATTCAGTAAAGACATATGAAACATCACTGGATTAATGGTTGAGAATTTACGAAGGAAATGTTACGATTTCAGGCTTTAACTTCCGATCTACTCTCTTGTTTGCTGCAGCGATCCGCGACGACACAAATCTTTCATTCGCTTCAAGAAAGTTAAAATAGTAATTTCCGATTGAATCGATATCAGCGTTATTCCAAAATCTTTTCAAGTTTGCTAAAAAATCTGTTAATGCTTCTGAAATCTCTGAGACAATAATGCTGTTTTGTTTTTCATCTTACTTCGAATACAATTTCTCAGGAATCCGATTTTACTTTACATTTTTCTCTTTAACAATTGCCGGTTGATATCTGTTTAAGATTCACGTTGCGCGACGAAGAGCGACAGTTTTCCGAATCACAAGTGCTCTTCATTATGTCTCGTTACTATCACAAGTTCATTTAATTCATAGTGTTATAAACATTCATTTTCGTAAAAAAACATGAGCGCACACCTTTTGTCTATCAAAATATTCGTGGTAACACGTCTGATGACATTCGTGCGAACACCCCAATCGTTCATTTGATTTACGATCCTTCTGTTTCCTCCTTGACTCAATCTTCATCTATAATGATAAACAGCTTTTGTATGACATACAATATTGTTATGGTTTTTTGCTCCACTATCAGTATCGTACCCAATCTGTTTGCAAATCCACCGTCTTCCGTTCTCTTGATTCACTCAGGCAATGTGTGTGCAATTTCAGCCGCGCAAACTTGTGGACATTTCCTTCTGCCACGTGCAGGTACAAGTTCTACGTTGATTTCTCGCTTTCTTGACTGGCACAGGTCACCAAACCATCAAGCCTGTAAAATAATTCATCCGAGTTAATGTAATTTTCAAACCGCGACTCCAACATTAAAACTATCCTTTTTGATTGTTCTTTTTTGTAAATTGTTCTGACTTTTACAGTACGATAACTGCTAAGAATAAGATTTGACGCTCTTTACACCAGTGGAAAAAAATATCAAGTGTTTGACTAGTATCAAAGATAGTCACAAATGATTATAAGGTAGCAATGTATCGATATGCCCATTTCAACAGCAAAGAATCCATATGAAATTCTTTACGGCTCTGATCATCTGTTATTCCATGAAATACCAGTGAGTGAAATGTATTTCTCAACCAACGAATGTTTGAATCAAGTAGAAATTGTTAAGAGAAAAATGGTTTCAGGTATGAAAAACGTCACATCCGAGCACGCGTACCGTGGTGGAAGCGAACATTTCTATTCTACGTTGAATGAAATTCCCTAATAGAAACTTTAGCGAAGATTGGCAGCATCTGCGCTGCCTGGGCGAATCGGGCGCGGCTTTACGGGTGCAGGGGGCTTCACTGCGATCTTGTGTTGACGCACGAAAGGCCCCGAAACGCCCGCCGTCCAATCGATCTTCGTCAGACTTGATTTCGCAGCAATACAATCATCCAGCAAATAGAATTGTACGGAGCCCCATGCGATCTCTAGACACGCTTACGAAGTACAACTGCCGTTATTCCATACTTCGACTTTTTCCTTCTTTGTACCTTTCCCACTTTTCTAAGTGAGGGTATCCATTTCTATGTTTGCGTTGACAATCTCCGAAGTGATTCAGTTGTTTCCTTTTCGCAATCTGCATAAATTGCACATCTCACAGTGATCACTGAGGTATAAGCAGATTCATTGTTTAAATGCAATGCTATGAAAGTCGAGGGCATAGTCATACCGCAATGAAAGATGGTCAGAGTCCGCTGGTTGAATGTGACGAGAGGCCAACAGTACATCTGCGCGAAGTGGGCACCGTATGCCGGACGGCGTTTACAGGTGGGGCCTTATTCAGGGATCCCTGAAAGAAAGTTATCACGGTGAGATCAGTGGACTGCATAATTGGTATGATTGATATTTAGAGGGTTGGTTAGCATATTTACACCAACAATGGCCGTGCCGCGTTTTAATTAAAACGTTACCGGTTCCCGGACCTGCTGCCATACCTATAATTACGATCGTCTGAACGGACCAAGAGCGTCGAACCATATGTGGGTTAAAGTGGCCCCATGACACGCGCAATAGTCCCACGCGACTCTGTGGTCTGCGTGTGAAAAGACTGTAGCTCGCGAAAACTCGACGCGAATGTGGAGAAGCCCTTTCAAAGGACGGAGGAGGTGAAAAGAAGGTGAAAGAAAGGCGGAGGAAACGGGCCGGTGGAGAAGGAGGAGGAAGCAGTGGCAGCGAGAAGAATGTCATAGCTAGTTGTTTCTGGCGAGGGGGGCGGCTGACACCTTCGTGATGGATGGCCGACGCCCGCCAAAGCTGCTGCTGCTGCCGACGCTGCGGAACTGAACGGTGTACTGGAACCCCAGGAACCCCGCCGGGGCTTCTCGTTCTCCACGTCCTCGGCTCATTTCGATCAGGTTCGGGTCATTTCGGCAGCGGCGCTCCTGCGGATCGGGTCCAGCAGGCGATCCGGAGACCCGCTCAGACCAAACTCCGCAAAGCATAACGCTCTTTCGTCAACACTGACTTCCGTCCATCGACAACAGTTGCAGACTGAGGTAGCTCGACCCGACTTAAACCTATTCGCCATCTTTGCATGGATAAAAAATGATCAAGTCTCACTAGTGCGGAGTAACGATTGGCGATACGCATGTCAGATCGACGACTTCTCAATCACGCGTGACACTTGATCCGGACCGCAAATCTCAACGTGCCCGTTACCGTTTGCTGCCACTTCAGAAGACGTTCCCCATTGACAACTATTGGATAAACCGTAATCTTGATCCAGCAACTTGAACCTGCCGTTATTGTGATTACTCTCTTGATCTAACCAGTCGAAACAGTTAAGAACGATATTCGGTACGCCTCGCAGCATTGGTAGCAGCGTGCAAATCTCTGAAGAATAATCAGAGATACCTCCGACGATGCTCTGAATCGGTACTCGCGAACGAACAGACGTTGCGATAGTTCTGTCCTCCGATCTCCGTAGCCCATGCCTGATGTCGAAAGCGTACGGAGAGCATCCAGCCTCTCGATACACAAACCTAAAGGTTGCCTGCGCAGAGGGACCGTGGATGTGTGCGGCCGCTACCGATGGGAGCGTGCTAATGGCCACTGACATGCAGTTTTGATGGATCGGGGAATCCCCCACCTCTTTGGCGAGCAAGACTCCGCACGACGGAACGTAGGTATATACGAGCCGGCAATAGAAGGCAGAAACGCGAATTACGAACCGTGAAGAAAACGACCGAGCGTGAACGAGCAGCGTCGAGCCGGCCTAGGTATACGCACCCAAGCACCGCGCCGAGTACGCGGCGTCGCGACGCCTCTGCTCCCCGCCGTCGCTGGCTGCTAGTCCGCAGACGTCTCTGCGTTGACGTATCTGTCCCTCAGGACGACCCTGATCCAAGAACCGCGATGAGAACACTGACGTTTTCAGACACTTCCAAACGCCAGACACATTCCTCCTTCGACATGTTGTTTCGTACTCCCTCTCGACGGCGATGAATTAGATTTTTCAAACCTAGCTTCGACCTGGGAAATCGGAACAGAATGTTTAGAAGGGAAAATTTTTTCAACGTCTCCCCTAATCCTCCACGGGAGAATTTTGCCGAACACGGATGGCTGACATTACCGACTTTAGGACCTGCGGCAAAGCATGCTGAAGAAAGCGAACGAAGTATTAATACCGTGGTGAACCGGTGCAAAGAAACTTTTGGGCACGTTTTGAGGTTGCCGCCAATATTCGGCGATCAATCTTTTGATTGTTAATACCTAAACACGATTTGAAACTGCATTTATGATAAGCGGCGCCTTCCAGACGCGACGACTTTAGATAAAAATGATATATCACGAACAGTGCAGGAACCGGGCAAAAACCATGTATATGATAAACGGCGATATCAACGACCGGATGGGTTGTGTCATTTTTTATAATTGATTCTAGCCAATCTTTGCCAAAGGACTACAGCGTCCGACCAAATCAGACATCTGCATGACAATTCCTCGCAAAGTTCTAAATAGGTTTTCTAAAGTTCTTACCGATTATGTCTACAAATACTGATAATACACGTTAAAACTTTCATATTCTAAATCACATAACGCAACTGGCTTGTACAAGGCGCGCGTTTTCCGGAATGTACCGCATGAACTTTGAATACCAACCCTCGGGGATTTGACGGGCAGTAAGCACGAAGTACGGGACCATGTAGGGATCGAAGACAAGACCGCGACAGGAACCAACAATGCGGCCGATCCCAAGCCCCGAAGAAGTCCCATGGGATTGCCGCTTTACCTGCGGTCTTGAGGCGAGCAGCAGTATGAGGTTGGTTGGAAACAAGCCACGGTGACGTACCATTCGAAAAAATCTGCTGCGACGCTATCGTGTCGGAATTGGACGTTCCTTCTGGGTACCGAAGTCGAAGGAAAAATATTTTTTTGTTTCAAGAATGTAATTTTTGAGTTTACTTCCTACCTCAGAATATTCGTAACTTGCAGAGACTCTAATACCTGCTGGATGATTACTTGTGGATCTTGAGACAAGGTTTGTTGGGTTTTGAGGAAAAGAAACTGAAATTGTTCGTGCAGGGTTCTTCAGAAATTGTCGAGCGATCGGGATGAATAAAAAAGGGAAATAATGACTTCATCGATATCAGGAAACTATACCCACAACGAACAAACGCGTCATTAGTTATGTTTTACCTATAAGAATGATGGATGGCCTCGTATGGAAGAAGTGGTGTGAAGATTTGTGTCCCCTGTCAGTATAGGGAGGATGATGCGAATGCGATGATCACATATACCTGTTTAAAAATGAAAAATCGATCCTATACCAACGACAGTAAAATCGTCGGCTTTCGTCGAACGAGTTCAATAATCACACGTGTAATACCTGAAAAAGTATTACGTGGTTCATTTAAATCGGAGCATATAACACGAGTACATCAGATCCTGTCAATAGAATAAATGATCGTGTATAGTGCAGATATCTCGAAGCCAAAATCGAGTTTGAGGAAATTAATTGACCGCTGGACACGGCTAATCATTACATAACAAAGAAACGCCTAATACACCTGCAATGTAACCAAAATACAGCACTTACCATTACAAAAAATTCGGACAATCTTCTCGACAACGTTAATAAATTACAAGATAATTATTATACATCTAACTGTCCCCGATGATCAAGCATCATCAATTATTCCTGTATGGCACTTGGTTAATACATCAACGATGTTTGGTAAGGGAGTGCGAAAAAAAGTTTCGTACGTTACCCAAAGCACTCAATTTGAGGAATGATCAATTCACCTGCAATCTACGATTCATGAGCGGCCGATATATGAAGATGGAAGGTATAATATAATTATAAACGGACATTCGCTAGCCCGCAACAAGGCTGGAGACTGGGCTTCAAGTGCAAGCTATCTCCTCTTCCTTCTATAGTGAAAATAAGACGACGGAGACGTGGGAGAAAAGCAACGCTTAGAACAACGGGTCCATCTTACCTTACCTCACCTTAGGCTCATGACGCGTGAGCGCGAGGCGGTCATATATTGGTCATTTCAAGCTTGTAGTGTGGTTGGTAAAGGACGAGAGCGGGTATATAAGGGACTCTGCAGTCGACACGCTCACTGAAAATGACAGGTACACGGTCTCGAGGCTGAGGACGCGGGGTTGATATCGCGACCACATCTGACACAACCGTGGCTAGCCAGCAGATCCTACCCGATCCTGCCAGGTCGTTCCGTCCAGTTTCGACGGCGTCCAGGCTCTCAGAGTCCCGTGTCTGCCTGCCAATATCCCCGCCTGTCAACACATTCCGGATTCAATTAACTCGGGAAGAGCGCCACGCCTGTGTAATGACGCGTGTGACTAACCCAACCTCAACCCTCTCCCTTTATTCCTAAGCTTGCCACCCGTCGGGGCTCGAGGACAATTAGGACAATTATCGCTTCGACTATTTAACTCCGAAACATCTTAATTAATCCCGCCGAAATTTCTATTTCGTCCATCGAATACCTCTGATTTGTGATTTCGGTCTTACATAAGTGCTTCGAAGTAGCATCTGAAGGAGTCACGTGGTTTTTACATAATTCCAAATCCATGATAAAAATTTTTTTATATTTGATTCTACGGTTCTGTAACATTTTAGCGAATCTTATTTTCTGCTTGAAAATGTCAGTAAAAACGATTAAAGGCTAGAAGTCGATTCATGATCGAATCATGAAAATTAAATAATTCATCCCGACAGAAGAACCAGACGATCTCCATCGGTGAAAAGATGATCATTTTTCAGCTTCATATAAGCGTCATTTTTAAATCAAAGTGGCTATGTTTTTGTAATAACAATACGGAGTAGCTGTAGTAACGAAACGCGTACCTAATTACAATCACGATTCATTTTACTCATGAATTATTTATTACCAAAATATTACATATTTGGTAAAAATAAAGTTTTTTTCAGGCGCATGCGATTACTAACGTAGCAGAAACATACAGGCAAGTCCGATGCCAAACCGATAAGTGAAAGGCAAACATTTTTGGGCATACAAAATAAACATTCGTAGAACCTTGCGAAACGTCAAGATTGGTACGTGCGATAGGTTTTCACAGTTTCGGTCCTAAGATACCCTATTTGATAACAGTTAGATTTTTCGAAACATTCCCTATCGCACGATATTCGGTACAACGGAGTAATGAACCTTGGGAAACATACCTGAACAAGGATTCGAAAGTCAGTCTTATTAGTCAGTGAATTTTTCAAATCTGAAAAAAGTCGCAGGAATTACAATGAAAGACATGCTAAGAAAGAAACGAGTGAGCGAGACTAGGCGAGGTGCAGAAACGTCGTATCGATAGGTGTGCATCGGAGTGTTTTATACCATCATTAGAATATCGACTGGAGTCGGGGCTATTGATACGATCACCTTGTTCCGGAGATATCTCGGAGATGGGAGTGACTCGAGCAGGTCTCCTCGTGCCTGTAGGACCTCTTATTTTCGTCCCTCTTCTCGTCTCCTTGGCGTCAGGAGGATCAGTTTCCGACTGGCCGAGTTCTCTGAGAACCGAAAAAACCTTGGAGCCAGAAAGATAAGTCAAATAGACTATGAGATCGTTGGCTCAATTGATAGGAAATAAAACCTACTTGTTCTTTGTTGAAAAGTGCGCAAAAGTTTACCATGCGGTTTTCGATTGAACAGTATTTTTCTGCGAGCGTAAAAATAGTCGATATTTAGAGACAAGATTGTTTCCTATTGTTTCCTTTCCCTTTCATTTCGCAAGATCCCAATCTCTGTTGGAAGAGAACGACAACACGAGACGAGCTTTGTAACAGCGGGGACGATGTCCGCGTTATTTACAATTTCCAAAACGTACACTATGGACTATTTGTCGTCTTGTAGTTTGCCCAGTATACAAGTTTGACATGAGCTGCAGCAAGAATGAATATGCTACCGATACACAAGTATATGTACATAAATTGTAGATTAGAAGCAACGGGCACTCGAGCGGCGGCGTACCCATACCCACCGGAAACGTGAGGTTCCTTACCAAGGTGTGCTCGTGTGGGAGTTCACAATCTCTGGGGGCGGGTATGGCACGGAGGCTAGCTGTCAGCAGATCAGAGAAGATTACCCGCCGGAGATAGAGATAGTCGGTATCTACGGTAAACATTCCATTCTCGGAGCGCTTATCAGCGGCGGAATTAAAAGGCTTAGGCTTGCCAGTTTAAATGAAATTAAAATCGGTCTTTCCAAACGCCGTGTTTCCACGTCCGTTATCGCGAGATAGCGATTGTTTCGATCGAAAGTAGATCGTCGCGTTCTCGGCGGTGGGAACGGTAAGAAAAAAGAAAATTGTGAGAAAGAAAAATTAAAATCAAAAATACACTCGGTACAGTTCCATTCGTCCGTATTTCTGCACACATCGACACTGTACCGGATAATTACGCGCAACGTCTTCGGGTCTGACCCGTTTTCACGAAGAGCTAGAAATGACAGCTTGAACTTGCGTCCCGTGAAGATAGTCAAATCCACTGATAATATCTTCTTGATAATTTATTGCGAGTTAACAAATACACGACCGCGATTTCGAATTCGTATTACAGACATAGTGCCAAAACGATAACACATATACTTACGATACGTATACTTTGTGTGGTTTAATCAGTGTTCGCGATTCACAAATGATGGGAGCAATATTTCACGTGGCAAAATCTTACCAAAGTCCATTGCACTGTCACATTTCGTATCAATGTATAATTTATTGGTCACGTGACTCAGGTGCTCATCGTCAAACTCTGGGAATGATGAAAAGTCAGAAAAATGTTCAGAGCGAGTCTGGATGAGTAAACAATAACAGTACAATGCGTGTAACGATGAGAAAAGGTTTTTAAAAACACTCGCCTCGATTTGACGCGGTGGTGGCTGTTTAGAAATAGATATGTATATAAAACGCGATATTATTAATTTTACAACATCGGTGCTGAGTATTTTACAACATGTTTATAAATAATCAAATCTTTCGAAGGTATCCGATATATGGCCGCGGTTAAATATATATCAACGGGTAAATCCAAACAAATCAAGGAACAAACAACGCGTCTAATCCGAGCATGAAATACGGCAACGATGTCAATCGCTAGCGGCTAGCCGATGGCTTCACCTCTCGAACTGACTGAGGGAAATACTGTGAAACCTTTCTCATGAATTTAAAAAACCGGCTAATATTGATCAAAGGGAATTAACACATTGGGCGAACAAAAAGTTTTCGTATCACGAGCCGCCACTGTCTGTGCAGGCTGTTCGCGAATAAAACAGAAAATACAGTTGAGTGCCATCAGTCGCCCCTCGCACGGTCCAACCAGTCCATTCATTAGCACTTCGTATCCCGAGCGACGGGTTCGTAACAAGCTTGTCATAATTACCATGCTAACTTTATTACGGCAGATAGACGCCCGAGCGTATAATCATTCGCGTCACACGGTAGTCAAATTAACCCGTTTTCCTGCACACATAACGCTCTTCGCTGACTAAACGTGAAACGAATGATTTCTCGTTGCGAAAATGTGTGGCACTTGAACAGAAAGGAGAACGTGGAAGCCACTTGATCGCTTATTTTCCAGCGATTTGTTCGTTTTTTTTTCAATGCATAACTTTCGACAAAGCTTTTATGCTACTCTTACAAGTTTGAGTAGTTGATCAGTTTAATGACATTGAACAAAACCTTACCGTATAGGGTATAGTAGGGATGAAGGGCTCAGCAATCTGGGTGTAAGAACGAGTCACTTTGCCACAGCTGTACTCACGCGCTTGTGTATGTGTGTGTGTGTGTGAGCGAATACTAGGTGAGCTATAGGATACACAGGAACAGTTACCTCAGCTCAATTTCTTTAATCGCATACGTACGATCTGATCTCTCTATACGCCGAACGATACAAGCATAAGTACAAAATCTCTTTGAATTTATGAGTACGATGAAATCGTACGGACGGCTGGAGCCTCTCTGCCAAATCATCGTTTGCTTATTATAATGCGTTTCCGTTTGTAGCAATGACTGTGAAATGTAACGTCATTCGATACGGCTGTACCGATCATTAATATTTATACGCGTATCGTAAGTTACGTGTTTTACGTACCGTAGAACGAAACAGTGCAATGCACTCCGGGAATCGTATCTTAATTATTCCTCTCACTGTACGAACGTAATTAATAATGTTTCCACTGCAAAATAATACAAACGAAGCAATTTAGATAAGAATAATTTTTCATAACCAAGATAATTTTATACTAATTATGCCTACGGTTCCACGTCCACTTTGATGATTAAGTTCAATAGGACAGGTTTCGACTCCCGACTAAGTAGAAAGAATTATTTCAACTCCACGCCTTGAGTACGCTCGCCACGAAATTACCAAGCGACGGCAAATTTGGCCATTTAACTAATAATTTGTCGGTCAGAATGAAAAAGGGGGAAACAAAACAAAAAGAAAAGAAATATTACTAGACCTCTATCGGATCATTATCTGTCAAACAATTGACCAGGGACCAGACTCTCCCTGTTACCGCACGTTCAGTTATAATAATACACCTACTTTCCGTACACTTCCCCCGTATGTGCGTACATTCCTAATGCCAAGGACCCTAATTATATTTATTCAATATTTACGAAGATAGTATCAGTGTACGGGGAATGGATGTCGTGAGTCAGGTTGAATGAAATGGCAGATCACAGCTTGCAGCGTCATTGTGCACCGGCCGACAGTTCCGTTCTAATCCACGTGTGCCCAACGCTATTCCACGCCAGTGAAACCGGCACCATTCTCACATGGCGTAAATTTGTTTTTAAAGAAGATCGCGATTGCAATTGGGAACCAAAGACGGTGGTAAATTTTTTAAGTCACATCTTCCAGCCCTGATATTGGGGAGCTGGAGCAATTCGTTGCCAAACGATTCACACAACTTTTATCCCTTTTTCCGGGACTACATGACGTTTCCAGGTGATCGAATTGATATTGAATTGTTTCTTGGGGTATATTTTAACGGGCAACAAAGGTACCTGGGACTGCAAGGGTATCCCACACGAGCTTATCCGCGATGTTTGTTTGCGGAGCGCTTAGGTTGTCAGTAGAACCCGCCACGGCACTATCAGACAGGGGCGTACCTCGGCCGCGCTGCGTACAGAAGTATATCTTCGCCGCCTATATCTGAGGTTACGGACGGTAGCCGGAGCGCTTGACACGTTAATACCCACCAGCGAGGCCGTTAGCGCACGGTAACCCCGGGATTAGAGACGAAGAGAGACTCAGGGGTGTAAGAGAGGGGCGAAAAGAGAGGAAAAACCGGAGGGGCGAGGTGCCAGGCTCCTCCGCATCTAGCCTTATGTGGGTCCGCTGGATGCAGGTATATGGCTACTTTTATCACGCGGTGTAACCCCAGATCAGAGAAAAGCCTTCGGTCCCCCGAAAAATGCGTATCTGCCGGTAATGAACCTCTGCCAACGTAATAAAGTAAGAAATCACAGCGCACGAAAAAATCATCCTCCATAAAAGAGGTGATAAATTATCTACAACGGGTGTAGTATGTACGTGTAGGTACACCTGGCAGCTAGTCTCTAGTATCTGCAAAGGCATTTCATCAAATGATGATGATGACAACTTTACCTACCCCTCATCGTATCCATCTCATAGATTCATCGATTTCAATACATCGTTCAGAAAAAACATCATCTGGTGAAGTTTATAAAACATCATAACTTAATCAGAATGTAGAATGATTTGAAATTTTTCAAAATGTTTGTTTATTTTCTGTACATTAAAATTGAATTTGAATATCTGTCAAGGAAGCAAACGATTAACTTGGAACGAAACTTTAATCGCATTTGCGTTGCGACCTTCCGAGTAGACATTAAAATCAAACAAAGCACGTAGTGTCGCAGACACGTATGTGCAGGTGGGGCGTAAGTTCGATGCCAATTAATTCGATCTCACGGTTCATCGCAACCGTATTTGCTAATCAATTAAGTCGTCAGACAGTGGCGAATGGTGATAATTAGTTTCCCGTAGATCAGGTGAGCCAGCCTGCAGAGACGGTAGCAAGGGAAGCAAATGGCCGATCTTATCGGGCTCCCTTCATCTCCTAGTCGAATGAGTGTGTAACTTATAATTGACGCACATGCGTGTCTCGGCTAGCGCCACTACTGGTCACCCTCTTCCCGTGACTACGTCAATGTGCATTACTTGTCTCCGCAATTTTTATTCATTACACAAATAGTACATTTCACACATCTCAAAATTTGTCGTTGCTACAAGAACCTTACTCAAGTTTCATTTCCGGGCTCAAAAGTCCCGAAGTCACAAGCCATCAATGCAGTCCTCGGAAAGTTTTGTCTGTAGATATTGAACTACAGAGTACAAGAGTGATAAAAGGGTGCAAAAAGTAAGAAGCGACAAGTTAACGCAGTGACAATATGAATAACCGGACGTGATGAGGATCGATTCGTCAGCTGCGGGGACAAGCCACTTATTTTCCGCATGATAGGCGGCACCCGAATCATATTCTAGGTCACACAAACATTTTCATCGAAGAAAATGAATTAAATATAAGATCTAGTGATGAAAATGCAAATACGGATGTTAGGGGTAAGAACTGAGACTTACAGTTGACACCGTTCTCTCTGAATCGATGAAGGACTACCGAAAATAGATGGCAAATCCTTCACGCCGCGGGGTTTTCTGATATCCATAGATAGGAAAATCCGGATAGAGTATTTTCCTGCACTTTCAAATGTATCTGATTACATTCGCATGGAATCTAGGCAGCGGCGGGAGCTGCTGCAGCGTACTGCGGAGTTGGGTCGGGCAATTGAACTGTTTCTCGAGATGATGGATGACTCTATTGTGAAGAGGCATTGGACAGTCCTCGTCCACGTCGTCGTTACGAGTCCTATGCACCCCCGGGTATTTTCATCGGAGGGTACGTCAGCTCGCACTCGTCGTTCGATTTTCCGAAACAGTCTGAATTACGCCGATATTTGGAAATGGAAAATTCCCTATTCCTCGACGCCGTACCCCGAGGATCCCCGGCAACGCGTCCTCCGATAGGTACTGCAAACAGTGGATGATGGGGGTCGGCTAGAGACCATCAGGACCGCGAACGAAGGCGCAAAGTAGACAATGATGCGACATTGGCGACGGTCCTAGGCGTGGTAGTCCGAGTCAGGCGACCATAGACGGTAGGATGAGGTCTCTCTCAGGGGAAATTGGCTTCTTCCAAATTCCGCCCATAGTCTGACAACTTTTCTTTATCTCACGGGCACCCAGCACCGTCAGCATTCACTGCTGTTTGGAACAGTTAAACGGTCAATGAATACGCTATTATAGTTAAGGCTGACCCCGGGATCCTGTACTACCTTCACTGTGAATGCTGTTTTTCGGAGTATTAGGAGATACCACCCGTCAAAAAAGGAGTGTTGTGACTTGATGTTTGAGTGACACCAGACTTGGGGCAACCGTTTAACAACTGACAGTGGACCGTCCCACGGTTGCATTGTCCAGCTCTTTGACTACGGGTTAGTTCGAGTAAAACCCACTTCGAATCTATCCAAGCCAGAAGACGAGTCCCTCGTCTGCAATCGCACCCGAATCCGGAGCAGCACTTCCAGGATAATGGAATATAAAGGTGAATCTTACGCTTTTTATAGCGCTGGACGAGGTCCTCGAAACGTCCTGGACGAAGGCGACCACCTTGACCATCCCCGGTGTAACTGCTCAACATCACGGTCCGAGACTAGGCGACGGTCGGATCGGAAGGGCCGAGATGGGAGTAAAGTTTGTGGCTCTCGGCATGACAATGCAGGTGCCTCATCCCACGTCAAAACTCAGCGTGGCGCCAAACAAGATAGCTGGAGCCATACAGCCGCAGCCAACTAAACCATAATTGTTTAAGAGGATTATCCGTCGCAGTTTACACGCTGCTAGAAAAGGCTGTAGCGTGTACACCAAATCCCCCGGACGATATTTATCCGGGCATTAGATGGCTGAGCTCGAAATTACCAGGATAAGCTTGGAAATATCGTTAAAACCCATCGATTGCTTCAGTTGTTTAGTTGCTAATCACACGCCTCAGTGGTGGTGTTAACGTTAACTACGGTCATTCCTACCTGGCCTTCGCCGGAAATACCACCGTTACCCATCCGAAAAGATCACTCTTGAGAACCTGACTTCCTTGACGCTCAGTGTCAAGGATCCCAGAGACAGAAACACTCGCTGATTCACATCTTCGACGAGAAAGGACCGTCGCTACTAGCATTCCGAGTCTTCGCCGTCAAAGATTCGACTAATTATCTGCGTCAAATTCAGGATATTGTTATTCCGCAGAGCCGAGAACCGCGGGGATGCAACGTCATCCAATTTTTGGACGCTGTATACCTCATTAGTGATAGTTTTTTACTTGACTCATTATACGAATAAAGTACTCTACGTGTGACACACGTTTTCATTTTTGTAGGACTGTTGAAAAGTCAACCATTGTCAATTTCATGCGTAATCCAAAATGGCCGAACTGTTCGCCCTATTGTCTAGTAACTAGTCGACTTTTAGTGGATGATACGCGGTTCGGATCGTCTAAAGTATATTTGTCAAGAAGTGACAACAGCCGATCAATTTGGTTGTGTTAATGAGTAACGATGACCAAGCGGCGAGGAGCAAACGGCAACCAGTACAGAGAGCTGGCCAATTAGGTTTGGGCCGATGGAAGGGGGCTTGTAGTGACACCTCGGTGTTATTGATCTCTTAATCTGTTCCTAATGAAATGACGAATGGCCGTATTGTTTGGAGCCAGCCGGGATTTGTGCCCGCCTATATGTATATAATATATCAGTCGGCTCCAACCAAACATCCGACAGATTGCTTAATTACTCTCAAATATTATCATTATAGATTCACGAGGCAAGACGGCGATCACCCGGACCGTTTTTAAGCCTGCACGCACCGGACACTTTCGGATCAGCTGACCATTCTCGATACCGCTTCATCGACCACCGAGGTCCGCTCGATGAAGATGACTTAAACGTACGACGGAACAGGTCGTAATGCGGCCGCGTCAAATCGGTACGTAAAGAGAAGTCGGTACGACTTCATGCGCCGAACGGTCGGAGGAATAAGGCTGATCGGAACGTCTCGATTAGGATCAAGATGGGCGATGCGACTCGGTCAAGTCAGGATGCTCGCCAGCTCCACGTCTCGGAGATGCTCGCCGTGGTTCCTCGACCTGGTGCTAGGTAAGATCGGTGGTTGCGGGTGGCCGCAGGTGGCCGCAGGTGGCCGCAGGTGGCGCCCTTGCCATAAGCTCCTTTTCCAGACTCCAACTACTACACTGCCCGACTCTCCGTTCAACTCCTGATACAGAACATGGCTCGAATCTCTCACGGTGGAATGTGTCATCCTGTCACTGAACTCACAAGGCGTGCATGTCTCGCGGCCCCGTCGTGAAGTCCTAGCTTTCCTTTCTCTCTCCTCGGCGTCCTCTCATCTGCCATCTTCTTTCCTCGACGGTTTGTTTCGGAGTCCTGAAAGAAGGACCCTCTACGCGTGCGTGAATCAGCGGGACACCTCCAGACCCGACGCTCTCAGCATTAGGCTACGTACCTTTGAAGGACAAATGAGCGATGCCGATGCGAAGGTATCAATGATGTCTCAGAAAAAATTCGCATGAGTTTTGTTAAACGAAACTTTCAACTTTCGCACCTTATTGTACAATATTCAATAAAGAATACCGTGTAGTGCGTAAACGAGTTTGCCGTCGTCATTTCTTAATGCCTTTATCTCTATCGACCCTTTGATAATCTCCGACATACCAAGATCGGAGGATTGGTACATCTTCGTAGATTCTTTCGTTCTCCGACCGGTGAATTTTGCACCTAAAATGGCTGCCGTATGCTGGATTGAGTTTAAAATTTGGCCATTTTATTCGCAGCTTGTCGCTTGAAATAACATCCCAATGGGTAGATGTACCGGCCAATCAATCTTTTGTACAGAAAAAGAGCTAATCCAGAAGCAGGAGTTTATTACGATACCTGCGTAAATGTATACCTATACACTTCACCGTTCTCAACCCACATATATTTAGGTAAATCTTTGGAATCGAAGGTACGTTTTGAGATGAGTAAAAAATAAAAACTTGTTTTTAATAGAAAGAAAATTATCGACAGATTTTAGATCGTTTACCTCATACAGTATTCACCTACAATTCCCACGACTGTTTCACGTATACGCAAAACCCATGACAAATCGGAAATTGCTACATCGTATATGCAATCTGTCCTCGATTTGTGAGGAGGTTAAATTTCAAGATACAACCGAGACAACCCGAAAGTGAACCATTCTTTCCGCAAACGTTTCACGGCTTATGTTCACACTCCAATGTCTAGGGATCGGTGTAAGAGTTCGCGGCAAGAAAAAGCGCAGAATACGGCTGCATAACAAGATGGATTGGACGGTGGCTGAATAGTGCCAGAAGAAGAAAAAAAAAAGGTCGAAAGTCGAGGCACGTAGCCATCTACAGGGTGTTCCTGAATTATTTAAACGGAGGATTCTGTTGCGTCGGCTAACCATAGCAGCGGCTACAAATGTGAACAATTTTCTCCAAGAAGAGGACACGGTGATTTCTCAGCTACAAAACTATTAGCTATGATCGGTAATTCAAGTTCTCGTCATTTCTTCACGTAGAAATTATAACAGACTCCATTAAAATCTTAATCGGACGCGAAAAGTCAAAGCACTGATTCAGTATTTCGTAAATTTTTATACGTCACGTCTTGTTTTACACGCGTTATTATTCGGAGTCACCCCGTATACACGAATCTACATATTCGTTCGGGTAGATACATATTTATTTAGGAATAGGTATAGGTATACACATATACGCGTATTATACTGGCGGAGGCACTCGCCGAGTGAGAGACCCAGTAATTTCCTGCGAATATATGGCGAACGATGGGTATAACGTGATGCGGGGCCCCGAAAGTCTAAATCGGTTCGGCATCGGCTTTCAATCGGCGTCTAATCTCTTGAAGAGCGAAGAGTGGGTATTGTTGAGGGAAAGCAGCGTTGACATGGAGATGATGAATTTCATCGGCCGGCTGGAAAATCACAAATTATTTCGTAAGCCGCTCCGAGGACCCGCAGGAGGGTGCAGGCGGTTCCTTTTTTCAACGCGTTTGTATACCGTATGCCGGGCTCGCGAGAAAATTGAGGAATATTTTATTCATAAATGCGATTAACATCCAACCGAAGATCACACGTCGCCGTTCCATGACGCTGATATTTTATAACACTAAAAATTCGTGGTCGATAATGTTCGCATTTGATATTAACTAAATAATATTTTGAAGCTCCGAGTGAAATTTAAGTATCAACATCTCAAAAACAATTCTCTCTTCTACTGCGTGTACTGTAATAAGCAAAATACGAACTTTGTTCATCAATTACTTGGGACGCCGGTAATTTATTTTCGCAAGATATAATGAATTCGAAATATTCCGCAATAAAAAGCGATGCTGATTTGCAGCGTCGTATCCTAATTAGGAGATACTATATTTTTTACATTCATCAACTGCGAAAAAATCTTTGTTCTATCAATAATTTACGCTACTCTTTGATGAAATATTATATTTCGTACTGTAAGAATAAGTTCCATCAACCTACGTTCCGAATTTTCATTCGAGTTACAATAAATACTGTTTTGCAGAATAAAACACCTATCATGGTTTGTCCCAATACCCGGCTAATAAAGAGCAACATAATAATGTCCTCACCTTCTGTAAACCAGGATTCAATGCCACTAAAAAATTGAAAAGAAAAGCGTCGTCGGTATTCTCTGTGTTTTACAAGATAAATAATTCTATCAATGCTGCCCTAACTGAAAAAACTCTCTGAATTGGGAGTGCGAATTTATACCCAAGTTGAGGGTTTTTACCGTAAGCGTGGTATCAGCCTACACAATTAAACTGAGAATTTGGAGGAAAACTTTCACTAATGTCTGCTTTAAGCAAAAAAATCGTTGCTTCTGTCGACCGTCGATACTAATTTCTTTTTCTTGCTGGTGATGTTAAAATTGACGCGTCGGAAACTGCACATATAAATTTAGACAGAGGATTTCCTCCATTCTTCCGCAGGTTATTCTAAATCAACAATCTTATCCCAACCATTTTCTCATTAGGAGCACTTCAAGATATACTTATTAAATCATGAACAACGTTGGTAGACTACGTTCATTCACACCTAGGCCGTGAGGAACTTTTAAATAAAAATGTAACTTGAACCCTTTTCCAGATAAAACCTAATACGCGTTAATCAGCTAATGATACCCTCGTTGCTAAAACGGACTGACAATATCCAACCAAATCAAAGTACACAGAATATATGAAACTAGTTGAAAATACGCTCTTCAAGAAAATACCTAATGATCGTTAAATTGTTTATTCTCCAACAGCTAAATCAAAATTCACTAAAAGAAGTTTGTCAAGCATGTCGCGGTGATAACGCCAAAAGGGTTTATATATTTTTTTCCAACATTTAGCTTGAAAATAAGTCTACGGAACGATTGGTAATGAAAAAAACAAGTTATACGCTCTTTTAGTTTTTATAGATAGCTCTCCAAAACCAAAAGGGCGTATGAATAAATATAAGCCCTTTTGGCATTAGCACCGCGACATAACTGCCAAGTACCACTTTGACTTTTTACTAAATGTTAAAGCTTGAAGGGTTTGTTCGAGACAATATAATCGGTAACAGGTTTGGTCAGCTTGCTTCATAATCGTTCAACGCACATTTAACCGCAACACCTAAAATCTTTTCGATTATTTCGTAATCTCCAGAGGTAATAAAAAAAAAAACCCTTACGAAATTCTCCATCACCCCAATTTACCGATGGTGAACGAAACGTTGCGAAATTAAAATGTATATGGAAAACGCAGACTTGAAGAGCGAGGAAGCCAAAGGGGATGCCGACATACGTATGTCTCGCGGTGCTGGAGGGGTGACTCTGGGGGTGGGGTTGGGTTTGGTCGGGTCGGGTGTCGCCGGCCGAAGGAAGGTGGCACCGATATTACGGGGGCATTGTATATATGTATATACATATATACGATACGTGTCAACTGCAGCATGGGAGATAAAAGGAATGAAAATAGAATCTGAGGCCGATCCATCATGCGGCCGGAGAGCGGTGGCGGCGCAGCTCTCTCCCCATTGGCCGAGTCCTCCCACCGAAGGTCACGTGGTACCAGGCCCGACCCTCCGCCACTTCCTCCGGTCTCCCCGAACCCGGGAACTACGCTGATCCTCACCTAGGCAGGGGATACTCTGCGGCGCACCTGGTGCGCGGACTCAAAGCACGAGTGCCCGTGGACTCGCCACCGCGTTCGACCGCCGCGTTCTTCGACCGGCTGCCATCGAGTTAGCTCCGAAGTTTTCGCGGCATCCGCGCAAGTTGAGTTTGAAATCGGTTCGCCTCCGCATCGATCGACGGGTTCCCGGTGTGGCGGTTCTGCGGAAGCCGCAGGTGGATCGCGAGTCGCGTAAGAGTGACAATTCCGTGTCCGTCGCTGAGCGGAAAAACCGCGTCAGGAGATCTTGGACGGGATAGTAGTCAGCGTTACCGCTCCGCGCAGCGTCATCTTCCGGAAGTGGCTCACCCTCCGCATCTCGGAAAGAGGACTGTTTAAGAGTGAAGTGAATTACGTAGGACAAACAGTGTGGAGGATACGGAGGCGCGTTTGTGCGTTTATTGACACGGGGGAAAAGTGACGGGGTCAGTGGGTTGATCGCCTGGCGTCGACGGACACCGCCGCGGTGCCGAGGCCGGTGCCGTCCGCCGGACGATTAGGCCTAATTAATCGGACGGACGCGAAGTTCGGCGAGAAAACGCGGCTTGACGCCGGACCAGGGCGAGGTGGTTTCGGCCGTCGCAGATTCCCGCATTCGGATAGACGTTGGGATTAATGTACCTGTTTCGGGAGGATGATGATGATGGACATGGGCATGTACGGGACCTACGGCAAGCCTGACTCCTATCCGAACTACGGTTTCGCCGGGCAAACGGGCCACCAGCCCGCTGCTCACGGGCCGCTTCCGCAGTCCCCTGAGCTCGCGACTACCCACTACTATCCCCAGACCGCGGTCGCCCCGTACTCATCCTCCTCCTCGGAGCCCTTTCTGCCCTCCGGGGAGTCCGGGCCGTCCAGCACTCCACCCCAGGGCTTCTACTCGCCGACGGGTGCCGTCCTCCACGAGGACGGGACCGCCATCATATCCTCGGAGAACGGGCTCAGCTACACCAACCTCGACTATGCCTCCTACCCTGCTCAGCACCCCGGCTGCCATCCGGCCGCAGACCCGCACCACCCCCAGACTTACCACATCCAGCCGACCGGGTACAGGGAAGATCCGCCGGGCCTCCACCAACCCGGCCCCGTTGTACAAACACATCAACACCCCGAGCACGAGCAACTCCATCATCAGCAGTCTAGTCATCACGAGGTCGACTACCAGATCACTCTCGGTGGATCCTCCAACTACCTTCACCAGCTCCCCGAGGACGCTCTACACTACGGCCAGTCATCCATCCACCAGTCCGAGTATCCCGGTCATCCCGCTGCTCACTACAAGGAAGAAACTCCTGACCCCACTGGCTACCACTCGATTCAGCAGTCCGCACACCAGCACCACTCCCACCATCCTCTTGGACATCCACATCCGCACCATCACCAACATCCCCATGGCCACTCACATCCCCAGCAACAGCAGCAGCAGCTACAGCAGCAGCAACAACAGCAGCAAGCTCAGGTGCCCACCTACAAATGGATGCAAGTTAAGAGGAACGTGCCAAAACCAGTGGGTAAGTAGATGAGTGAAGTAAAGATGGTCCGTACCACGTGTGAATTATACAAACATCTTGTAGGGATTTGTATGTGAAAAAAGAGATAGGTTGAAAAAAGGGGGATCGAATTTGTTAGATAAGTTGAGCTTGTTGTTGACCGTGAATGAATGGCGCTTTCTTCTATGCCTCCATGGGCCAAAGGATTTTAGCTTATTTTACGCTTGTCTTTCAACCGCGCCTTCCAACGAGCGTAAAATTATCAATTGTTGAAAGGCGGTCCGGGATAGATCGTTAACACGAAAGTGATTTGTGAGACTCGTTTAAGTTTCGGTAGGATGGGAAGAAGTGGAGTGATTCAGGAAATTGCGGAATCATTCAACGCCCGAGTTCACAATTTTTCACACTACGCCCCACTACGAGCATCGCCTTCCCGCTTTAGTTGACCGCGTATCGGAATATGGCGAATCGTGAATGTGATTAATTTCTTATACCAGCAATTCAAATGGGAAGAAAAACTGTGCTAAGTATAATAGAAAAATTGAATATGGGTTAAAGAGTGAAGGGAGAAAGACGTGGTCCCAAAAAAATAAATAAATGACACCACCATCTTGATACACGGAAGTGATTTCTTGCTGACAATTAACGGCCGAGTGTCCGAGTCACGATCGCGATCCCTCGGGATCATGTACCCCGTACCTAACATAGCGTGTCGCTAGCAGTTGCTTGTCACGATTTTAGTTACCTCCTCAACTCCGTGGCTACTTATCATTGGGACATTTTCAACCTGTGGAAGATGTGCGTGTAATAACGATTTCATACCTAGGATAAACTCGGGGACGAGAACCACGTTCAAAGGACTGCAAAGGCTTGGTGGGCCAGGAAATGAGCTCGAGTAGAACGGTGCGATTCTAATCTTCTAATTAGTGTTGGACAGAGACCGTATAACTTTCGGGTCCTGCCGAAGACATTCTAGAATATTACCTGGGCCCAAAACTCCTTCTACTAAACAAGAAATATATGAGCGCTCACATGCACTAGACACGTTGAATATTTATCATTTTCGTCAACCACATTCTTCGTTCAATCCTTGAGCGAATCTATCACAAAAATTTTCATCTGCAGCAAAGTGCTAAAGTACAGAGTATAAAGTGTTAATGTCAGGTCATAGAGTAAATTGGTTTAAGATTGCATGATTTGTAATACACGGTATTTACCCATTTACAACTGGTAATTGCACTGAAATTGGACATGTAATTTATCCGGACCATATCGTGCCGAGAATGTTAAAAGACATTTGAAAAATTTATTTGACCCCTGTCCTTTCTGCCGTCTGAAAGAGAAGTACATGCCTTAAAGATGTTGTTTCCACGTCCTACCTCCCTCTTGATTCACTGTTTAGTCGAAAACGGAACGCAAGTTGTTTTCTTACGTTACCTACTTCCGTACCGCATTTGATGTCTCGGTGTTAAATTTCGATCTCCCGCTGTTTACCTGAGCTGCTCTTATCATCGGGGTGTTGGTGGCAAACAGGATCCCTCGAATGCCGATGCACTCGCTAACAAATGCAACAGATAAGCGGAACTCTAACAGGGAACCTGCACACACCCGCATAAACCGTAACCACAGGCTCAAGTATCTCCCTTGCATGCGGCAGTGCCTACTTTACACCCACCCGAGTAAGTATATGGCAGTCCTGCACAATCGTTCACGCACACGCAGTTGTTCAAAGGCCATAAATCAAACACAGCTACCCTCATGCATGCAATCTCTCTTGCACTCGTCGTTTTGCCGGATGCAAATATGCCACAATATCTCTTTCACCGACAAGGTTTGCACGCTGCCGTAGTCCGGTTGTTCGATAACACGAGAACCCCTCTCTCTCTCTCTCTCTCTCTCTCCGGTTTAATCACCGATTTTTATACGACTCGTTCATCCCAGTATATCAGTGGTATTATATCTGCGTCTATCCTCGACACGGTCGTTGCTTTGGTGCATGAGCAGTAATCCTGCTGTCCACTTGTCAGAATCTTCTGTCTGACACCTCGGGCCAGGTGCAGTTGAATTCGGCTTTTAATTAGTCCTGTAAGATATGAGAAATCGACCAAAGACGCGTCGAGGGTTGACGCATACAACTTCGCAGAAATATTGCACGCCTATTGATTGTACGGACAACCAAGTTTTTCTAGTCTAACAATTCACTGTTGCTAAGATCATTTCTGAACCCGCCAACTCATCTGCACAGCTTTATCTCGGAGATATTACAGGTGTCAGTTAATTATCCGCACTGATTGGATATCTTGTAGAGTGAATCGAAAAAGAAATAATCGGCATAATCTTCGTCACATTGTAAATTGGTAGGGAGTGGAAGAAAAAATTTTTCTGGACATGATGTTCGGGATACATTGTTCTTTTTTCCCCTCTGAAACCGAAGAGGATCTTTGAGAAATAAATTTCCAGAGTTCGTTCGATCGTAAAAAATTCTGCGCATCTTGATTTTTCTGTGTGCATGGGAACGACGATCCGACAAAAGATGACAGCTGCAGACTGGCGCCGCGGCCTGTCCCACTATCGAAACTCTCACGGACAATAATGTAGGTGTGTTGAACTGTTGGGAACCGAGTATAGGGACACAGTTAAACGCGTTGGATCAATTAACACGTTAACCTAGCCAGTCAAGAAATCGTTATCTTGACACCGGGGACGGTGATCAGCAGAACACAATAAGGTTCTAAGGTCCTTAGAAGGGAAATAAATAAAAGCAATTGAATCGCAGATGAATAAGAGGCACACCAAGAGCAAGTGTAAAGATACGGTCTTGAGTAATTGAATTAATATATTAAACGATCGTTAGCTGAGCGGGAAGGTATCACTTTGGAGTGGGCGAAGGCGTAAGTGCGGTAAAAAGCACCCGTTTTTACGATAACGAAATGAGCATCGAGCACTTCAGATTCAATATAGAACGGAGCTATTTCGTTTGATTAATTTCACTATCGGAGTTTTGTTCACGATGATCTCTCCGTGTCGCGGCAACTGACAGATGTCTCGCTTCGATCTCGACGGAAAGCTCTTCCCTCGTGAATTAAGTCATTGATATATGCCCCTGTCCGCTAATTGCTTTAAAAATAGCAAATTAATTCCATCAATGTCTTACACTATCGCCAGCGGTGGTCACATATTTAAAACCACACATGAGCATTGCGGAATCGGATCTCTCAATTCGGTATATCAAGTTAATCGCTGAAAAGCACTTGAAAACGTTTCGTTTTAGAAACGGGTTTAGGTACTCAACAAGGCTTGCTACTGGATTACGCGGGTTACGAGCTTAATAGCTCATTATAATCGAATTAATAATGCCTACGGTTCGTTGTACGAGGGTGAAACGCCAAGACTCATTGCACCGGGACATGCAAACCGTAATAACGTCAACTATAGTCGTTTAGGTCGACCCACCAACCGACTAACCAACCCCGCTTTAGACTCGTAACTTTAAATATCCCCCGCACCCCTCCTCACACCCTACTGATTTCATAATTGGTAATTACCACCCCGCAACTTGTTGCCTCTCCTAAACTCTTAAACTCCCGTTAAGATTTATCGACGTACCATTACCTGGTCACATTGCGAAATATTTGAAGACAATAATTCGCAGGTAATCATGAGTAGAATTATGATACAAACGAGTCAATTCAGCCAAGCACTTGGACTTTGTCGTTCGATTGAACTAATCGTAAGTGTTTTCGCAAGCCATACATTCGTTTATGATATTATTGATTTTCAACCTACTGATAGCGACTAAATTTGTGAATTTACACTAAATTGTATAGAACCAACTCAAGTCTTAGCCTTTTCAAAAAGGTTGACTTGTAACTAAAGGTTACATTCGATGGTTTTTGCAAAGAAGTTTGATTAGTAATTGTTACAGACAGTGAATTTTCATAGCGACGTTAAGGCCAGCAAATGAAGAAACAAGAACAAAATCGAATACCATCCTCATCGACGTTCAAGTTCTCTCTTGATTTTTACTCCAACTGTTTCAACTGAACTATTCAATCACACTCTCTTATTACATCGAATTCTAAAAGCTCAAAATATAATTCTGGAGGAAAATCGAAGGCACAAGTTATCCTTGGCGACGAGGGCTGCAAGAGGGTGGGTTATAGGCATAATCCGAATGGTAAATAGCATTATTGGGTAACACTAGAAGAAATTGAGCCAAGTTTGATAGATCGGGGAGGGAACGGCCGACGCTGTGCGGAGCCTCCATCGAGGGTGCGACCCGAACCGGACCTTGGTAACCCCGAAGGACGAAGCGACGCGACGCGGCGATCCGCTGGGCAACTCGCACCCCATCCGACGCTCTGGCCATGGTACAGAAGCTCTATTGTCGTCTGCAACCAGGGAGACCCGTCCAACCAAATCTCTGCGAAATTCTCCTCCCAGGATTTTACCGCCACGCCCATCTGGTTAGACTCTTCAGCGTCGCGACGCTGATACGTCCGATATATACGTTCGGTTATCTGTATAAGTAGCCACGCGTATCGGATCCACCTCAGGTAGAGAACCTGTTATCCACGGATTAACTCACGGATTCATCCGCCAAATCGGCGCCTCTTTGACGGTCTCAACCGCTGATACGAGCCCATGGTTTAATATTTCATCCTCGATTCGACGCGATCAGTAATCCTGACTTCGAAAAATATTCAGGCTTCACCTGGGACAAGGGCAGATGAAATTATTACTTCCATTTTACAGAATAAATTTTTTAATTCCGTGAGTATTATAAATCTTCTAGAAGAAAAATGTGGCGTATACTTTCCGATAAGATTCCAACAAAAAATTTACCCAGTATTAGACCGATCGAAAAATTGCATCCAAAATAGGACCCTGCACAGATGACTGTCGTATATAGAAAATATTTTGAAATTTTGTGAGCGGTATCACAGCGAAACATGTATCTAGTTATCTAGTGATCTATGCGGATCGTGACGTGTATAGAATTCGATGCAAAGCACTTGGGTTAATTGAAAAACAAAATAACAATAACACCAATTTCACACTACGAACTCCATATTTTTAATTCAATTTCCCCAGTTATTATTTGCGGTAATTTCAACGCCAACCTTTTTTACCCTGAAATTACACCCTCAAAAATTTCGAATGCCGACCTATGCATTTAATGTCGAATCGTGACTACGAAGTTCGTTTCAAGTGCTGATGTAGCTATTGCGATACGGATCGCGACACGCTGGATTGTGACGGTTTTCCAAACCTGAACCAACGGATTTTAGGACTCTGTTTTTCACTCTGTCTTTGAACCCTTCGTGTTGTTAAGAGAAACGGAAGAACCTAGAGGTTTCTAAAAAGTGATATTGAATAACCAATAGAATTAATAATAATAATCTTCGTTTTTCGTGAAGATTTTTTTAAGGTTAACCGAAAATTAGTCCTAATGCGCCCATATTTATGCAATTCAAATCATTGCTACGCTGTGCTTTGTGTTGTTGTTATTTAAGAACGAACAACTGACCTGCACTTTTATTGCTTCTACGTCGTATAGGTAGTTTAGCTACCAGTCACACCCATTACATCAAGCTCGCCTCGATATGGTAGCTCCGATAACGTCAGGTCTGAATTCAAAGATTCCGCTCGTTCCAGAAAATAAAACAAAGAGTAGTTCACTTTGTAATTTCAGAAATAGAAGGTTAAACACATACAGGTAATTCTGCAGCATTTCATCGTCTTGCACGTTCCTGGTTCGTGTATCATTGATAAAATTAAGACTTTTTTTCTCGTTTCAGAATTCTAACCGAGTGTCAAAAACATGAATAAAAAAAGTCGTCAAGATCTTCTCACTATACTCATTGTCAATACACATTTGATTGATGGTTCATTTGCAGCATGCATAACATGAGGGATGAAACGAAATAAATGATACACCATCGACGGGTGGCGATGTTTTGGCCGAGCAGAGGAATTGCACAACCGCACGTGATGAGAAATTCCAAAATTGTAGAGAACCCGACCCTCTTTTGCGAAACCTATAGGCGTATGCCCTGACCACTGCGATAAGCTTACCGCATACCTGCCACCTAAGCCGAGCCTCAGACCTTAACCATAGAGTAGGATGTAACGACATCGGGCGCGCTTCGTCCTGGGAATATAAAGATGGTGGGGTGTCGGAGGGCTCCTAACCGTGGCTAGTAGCTCGTAGTGGACTCGAGGCTAGTCTTCGACTGCAGCCAGGTAGGTACACGTGTACGTAACTCACACGTTAAACCAGGGCTAGTAGGGCCAGCGGACGCGTGAGTGAGCGGCCGATATCTGCCGAGGGGATCTGAGGATCGCTCGCGTGTTCTCCTATGTGTTCCTATCGCGCCTGCCGCCACCCGCTGCCACCCGCCGACGCCAACGCCAACGCCAACGGCAACGGATCCCCGACCCCGAACCCGTCCACGTGTCGAGACGGCTCGGGGCGGTGATTTTTAATTCCGCAAGCCTCGAGTGCTCCGGGTGAAATTTTTGCTGAAATTCTTTTTCGTTCTTTAAGCTTCAACCCTGGAAAAAATGACGCGAAATTGCATCCCTTCGGGAAGGTCGAAAGCGGAGAAAAGCGTCTGGATATGAAAAGTGAACGCCAAAGGGTGAAAGAAGGAAAGGCAAAATACTGTTCGGAACAGAAAATTACAGGCGGGGTAGCTACAGCCACCGGGTTCGCACCCTAAAAAAAAGTTCCTGGGCAACCAACCCCCTGCAGCCCACCTAATTTGTAGCGTACAAGGCTAGTACCTGCAGCACGCACGCGGCCAAGGGGCCAAGTGATATCACGTGACGGTTGCTTTCCATATTTTACTATGACTCAGGATATTACCTATCACAACGTTCAGCCCCGCTGCCCCCGCGGCACTCGAAAAATTTGACGTCCGGTGGATGCTTGGCTCCGACCATATTGTAACTCTGGAATGTCAATTAAATCTTTTGACAGGTTGGGCATACACTAACACTACCGACGGAACGCCGGGACCAACTTACTATGCCGTGAGCAAATTCCCATGAATTTTAGCTTTGCTCTACGCTGAGTTGATTTTTGACTAAATCGTCGAAATTCTCAATGGACGAATTGCTCAGGTTCAAGCCAAAGATATACCTCGAATATATATTGTGGTTATTTCGATAATAAGAATGAAAACCGCAGAGTAGAAGTTACAAAATAAAAATCTGCACGGTATTAAACTCCTCTAAAAACAATATATAATACATACATATACAATATATTTTTTAATTCATCCATCTGTATTGTTTATATGTAGATCATAACGATTAACCAGCGATCAGATTGTGACCGATGGACAAAAAGGAGGCACAACATCCGTGCGGCACCTATGAAGTGAAATTAGCTAGAATCGATCGGCATTTTACGTCTTGGAAGGCATTTGAGATGGCTGAGCTATTACCGCAAGGTACTGCGGATTTTTGCAGTAAATAGGACGGATAAGAGTGATACGGGCCAATAATATTTGTCCCATTAATATAACGGTACTAACCTTTACGACAGCCATTAAAAGTGTTGATATTCCGCAACACGGGTCGAGCCGGCATGGTGATGCAGTACCTAGTCGAATGGTCAAGTAATCCGTGCCCTGCTCTGCTCAACTGGCACCTTACACCTACATTCACGCAGTGCCAGCAGCGTACAAAGAGTACCTGGCAAAACGCAATAAGAATCGAACGGATTGTTTCTTGTGTCGATTCCATATGATGAACTTTTTTCCAGGCGTTTTATTCTAAATCAGTATGATTACACAGGCACACAAAAGAAAGTGTTTTGTCCGGCAGACTAGATCACACATGTATGGTTTTGGAAATGTTGAAACTAAATTCGATGCTAGAATTGCTCCATCACCCCTAGATTTTGACTTATTATATGGGGTATTCCACTCTGACTTTCACATAACAACATCTTGCGATGTTCGGGGTCGATGAACGAATGTTTCAGGCAGGAGTACTGAAAATGTAAGGATGATTGAGCAATTCTGACACCTTTATTCGTATGCAGCATTTTCAAAAGCATGAAAGTGTGGCAGTCAAAAGAAACTTTGTTTTTTGTGTGCCAGTGTTACTGACAGCTCTTTGGCACTTGTCAATTTTTTTAAATAAATCCGTCAAGACTAAACTTGTGTCAAGAATTGGTAATTCCCGTTAGAGTATACCAGTAAGTGTTTAACCAGCAATTTCCGTATAAATGCATCAATGGAAATATGAAATAGGGAATTAACTTGAAGAGCGTTATTTCGACGTGGGGAAAAATATCTTTCGTGCACACGAGTTATTAGCAACGATATACGGAGCCTGCATAGTCACATGAGGTCGTACTCACGGTGTACAACTTAACTCCACGCCGTCGTGACGACGTAAAGGTGGGTAATAGCGAAGGTGTGGGTCAGAGAGTCGTGCATGCGATTCGGCCTCCTTCGTTCGGTGGCCAGTAGAGATTAAATCTTACGAAGCTTAATATTATTATTTTACGTACCCAAGCCGTGCGCCGGCCGGCCAGCCATGGCCTACCTGCCTACCGCTACAAACTCCTGCCTTGTACCTACCAACGACGTCGAAAAGTTTCCAACCTCGACGCCTAGCCACAGCTCGGTGCTTGTTGGCTCGGTGCTTGTTGTCGGCTCGGTGCTTAAACGCAGCGGAGACCGCTGGCACACCGACCTTATCGATTTGTCTGCCACAATAAAGAATCCGCGAAGGCCGATGGCGATACCCAGAATGGTGTGCGTATACCGTCCAGGGGCCAAAATTCGCTTTTGCCGATCACGACGTAGGTCCATTTTAGGGTCATCCGCATATTTCGGGGAAAGTATCTTGTTGCATCGAGTGTCATTATAAGCTCTATCTAACGAGGAAGGTAGCCCAGGTGGATCACTCGGATTTTATTTCTTTTGCAATATGTTATAGCGGACTAAAAATTAGGCGACATGTATTTTGTTTTTTTTTCTTTATCAAGGAGCGTTTTGGGAGATTCACGCAAAAGAATATCATATTTTTCAACCAATCCAGCTGGAAAAGTTTTTTAATTTTCATGGTTTCACCCCCTCAAACTGTTTAACGGCAGACAATAAAAAATACGTGTCGCTCAGTTTTTAGTCTACTATAATATATTAAAAAAGAAGTCAAATCGGAGAGATCAAGCTGGGATACCTTCCTTGTAAGTGGAAATGATCGAAGAAAAAGCTCGCGTGTATTGGAGAAAAAATCCGAAATATCTGAAAAGTGTACATTTCGAAGTAACTCTATTCGGCCCTTGTCAAGTGCAGGAAATATTGGACAAGCTTTCGTCCCGACGTTCTTTTTCTCCTCTTTTTATTTCACAGACACGTATATAGCACATAAACGCGAAGGCCCGGCGCACAGACACGCGATGTACAGCGTAATAATCTCTAGGCATGAATCGACTATTAGTAACTTAGCAATTATATCAAAGGTTGATAAAAAAAAAAAAAAGTCAACCGCTGATACACCCACTCACTCTTCTACATCGCGTCTGTATTTTACTCGTTACAAAACGTGACACTGACCTGCAATCGCAACGCTCCGGCAACCTGGCGCAGATTTGTATTTTTTGAACATTCCATTCGTTCTACGGGGAAAACCTCTGATCCAATGGTCCGCCAATAACCATCGGTATCCCGCCACCGTTTGTAGAATCCACTCGAACGCCGTTGGCACTCTGAAACAAACGTGAACCAGGTTATGTAGAGTAATTCTTCAAAGTGGGTTTTAATTTATTCAAGTATACGATCAACGTGGTCGGTCGGAAACAGAAAAATTTATGTTTCAAGGGTAGTAGACTACCGGTACGAAAATTTTAAACTCTTCAGACAGCCACAGGGGTTAACTTTCGACTGTCAGATGTATCGGAACCCTTTTATGGCGATGGAAAAGCCAATCCAGTAAGTATACACAGGATCATCTGCTCGAGGCGGTACCGGATCATCGTCATCCCCTACGGAGAGCGCATTACGCAATTCAAATATTATTCAGTGGCTAAAAGCCGGTGAGCCAACATCAGGAGGAGAAGGACAACGACGAGCACGCTGCACTGCAGGGCTCGAAGAAGCGAAGAGGGCGATCATTCGGTGGCACGTTACGGGGAGAAGTTGGCCGGTATGGGTGTATAACGAATACACGGTTGTACCTTCGTGTGCATCTCGGTGTTCCGTTACCAGGAGAGAAGCTCGCTACGTAATATTACATCGAAGAGAGCCGAGAGATCGGCGCTCAGCTTTGAGGGATGGAGTGGCTCCTCGGGTGGATCCATCCGCCTTCGCGGCTACCGTTTTCCCGCATTAACACGACGTGCTCTTACGCACCTGCTTCCCCCACGTGATAACGTGCGACGTTGAGGACAGATAGCCGTGAATGTCAAAAGTTAAATTTCAGCCATAGTCAAAAGAACGTGCGTCATTCAAAAGAATATGCACCAACACAGCTCAATACCGGACTGACAATGAGTCAAAAGCCTGTATATACATATCTTATGTGTGATACGGTGGAACGGATGATGAAGTTGCTTATGAAACACGTGTCGCCGTCTTAGCCGACGAATAGACGGTGAGCCAGAAGAAGACGACCGAATGAAAAATAACGCGCACAGAAGAAACGCAAAAGACCGATAACGGAATGCTTATGCGAACGACTTTATCTCTTCGTTCATCTATGCCTGTCCGGCCATGTCCAGATGCTTATAAACGTCCGCATATCCATCTCACGAACGAGTATGTTCAAAAAATAAGTCACATGTAAAACTCGGGCGTGCACTTCGGGTTCTGCGTATTATTTACGATCTGCGCAGAATATATGATGTAGAAACCGTGCTGATTTTCGCGAGTCGTTTCGAGTCCATTTAGATGCAAAAATATTTAAAAAGTATAACCGTATCATCCGAGGACTAAGTGCAACGGGGCTGAAGAAACACGTTAGCCATCACCGTCGGTAGCCGAAACCATCCCCAGCTGTATTTGTCCAATATCCGCTCCCTGAGTCCCGATTACACGGAGTAACGCCTACGGTAGGTTGCAGCACACGTTCCTGTACCAATATTTGAAATCCAGCATCTCGTCGGGCAATAAGGGAACGTTCGATTTAAATTTTTTCTCCCAGTTTTCCACGAGTGAAACATATATAACGACCCATTGTCAGCCGGACTGCAGTATGTAGAACATATATGTTGTACAAAGCGAACTGTTAATCTTGCACGCGTAAATCTACGATAAGACTCATTATAAATGTCGGTACTAGACGTGATCTGTATCGTGATTAGACTGAGCGTAAAAGAAGAAAAAAAAAAAAAAAAAAACAACAAGAACCCTAAAGCGACTGACGTCTCAATTGCACATGTATTATAACACAACGAGTACCTCGTAACCGACATTCCAAATTATACGATCCACGATGTACGTACAGTATATACGTATACATATATGATGTCTAAAAGTGTTTGCACTTGTGTTTTGCCTACAGGCGCCTACCTGGCAAAGTGGTTCGTGCTAATATCGATCAATTGCGGATAGACTGACAGTCCACGATTACGCGCAACGATGATCAATAAACAAATGTACGGGCATCTCGGAGTACCTGTACAGTACACGTGAGAAACGAATGAAATTTCAATCGCAGAAGAGATGTTGAATTTCGGCGAAATTGGGATGAGGAAATTGAAACCAAGGTGAGATAACAAGGGGGTGAGATCAGCCCAGGGGAGTCGTACGTTAACTAACTGTTTCGGCCCGGCATTAACACGGCAGAGTTAGTTATGCGGTAGTAATTAGCGACCTCGTGGACTCTCTTGACTCAGCATTATCCACAGCTCACCTCGTCACTCGTGTCAACTCGGCTCCACCCCTTTCGCTTGTGCTTTACCCCCTTACTTCTCACTCCCGTTTCACCGTAATTTTGCACTGCAGCCACACGGGTACTAATTATTAACGGAATTCACGATAAGGATTAAACGATAAGGGCGGAGTGCGAGATGTTTCGTCACATACTCAGTTGTGCGCACAGTCGGATGAACAACGTGAAGAATAAACAGTTAAGAATTACACTAACGAAGAATGATGATCGAACGTTTACGCGGCTTATTCAATAGACACATCAGTTCGTTGGTTTCATGGCATTTTCTGGCACCTGAAAGTCGACCGCGACATTGCGAATCCAATTACATCGATAGTTGCAACTACATAATCTCCAAATTTCAATTACGAATTTATGAACATATGTTATCAATATTACCTATACCACATATGGTCGAGTTCAAACTTGATCAAATTTTTATGTAACCTGACCGCGAACGAGGACTATACGCTTATCAAGGCTTTATTGTTTCATCGATATACGGTTATTCATAATACGCAACATCTTTTTAATGCGATAGATTCAATTTTCAAAAATATTTCAGACGGTCCTAAATCACCCATTGGCATTAGGATATCAGAAACGGAAGTTCACAATACCGAGAGCTCTAGCTCTCAGCAAAAAGCCATCTTTCGAAACCTCGTTATATCGAGAAATCCCATGGTGGTCCCATTACGTCCTTCGAGAAACACCCGAGATAAGAAAGTTGCCAGTCATTAGTTGGATAATACAATTTTTCGGGTCAAAAGTGTGTGCCTGCTCCTCGGAAAAACTCGAAACATTTTTTCCTACTCCGTTTATATTTACGTAAACTTACCCGATATAAAGCTATGAAAGGCACAAATCCGTAGCATCTTTAAAAGAGTAAATTGCATTTCGAGAATTCTCTGCTAGGAAAAAACTGACAAGACATACTTCAGACGTAAAAAAAACTATATCTTTAAATTCGAATAGCGAAAGCGGCAATCACTTTTTGAAATTAATGAATTTATCGTACGAATTTTGAAGGTCAAGAACGGAATTGTAAAAGGTGAAATAACTTGAGGCTATCTATCCATGGGAGATCGCTCACTTATAGCCAGAGTAGAAGCGTGAAATACAGAAAAGTTGCGTGCACCCATTAAGGCCGCAGGTTTCTCTGACCGTATAATAAACTTGGACAAGTTCTATTAGCTGCGTAGGCGCCTATGTACCAACGGAATAGAATGAAATCTCTCTCGTGTCTCATTCATCAATTTAGCGGCTGTAAGTTAAAGTCCGCAGTATATTGCCACTGATGAATTACCTGAGTTGGAGCAAAGTAGTCGCAGTATCTTTGAATACAACTATCCTAGAATATTTTATGTCGTGTGTGCAATAGCCAGTCCGCCGATGAAAACGCATCCAGTTCAACCTGATCGTCACCAGCATCGCGATTAACGCATTTCCTGTGGATCGCATATTAATATTAAGCCTACAGCTTCTTCATTTATTTATTCATTCATTTATTTTCTCCTCCGACTCGCCGATATTTTTGCCTGAAGACCGGACGACCGGTGGAAGTTATACCAACGCGCTTCTATACTTATACGTATAAACGAACGTCTCCGAGCTGCGCGCGACACCCAAAGATTAGGTAATGAGCCACAAGACGGATCATCCTGTTCCATCCGATACCTCCGACCGTTCTCCGCCATTCCCTCTCCGATCCCTCTATTTCATCCCCTACTCGAATTAATTTTTACCTCCCTCCTTTCCCCGTTCTCCCGTTCTTTTTCACCCCTCAGCCTCACCCTTTTCGCCGATCTCGCAAACTACGAACCAATAAATAGCTCGGCACCGAATGATTCGTACTGCTCTACAGGTTGGCCATATTTTATGAATTCTGTGAATTAACATGCAAAAGAAAACGATCGTGAGCGAACAAAGTAATTGTATTATAAACGTTGCGGATGTAATTACAGAATTATTTAAGAGGAAAGCAATTGGACGGAAGAGGATTCAAAAATGCGTAAAACGCGAGAAAGATCTTCACGTTTGTGCTCGTGTAATATAAGACATTGTATAAAAGATTGACGGGAGAAAAGGAAATAAAAAGCAGCGAAAAAAGAAAACATGGATTAGACAGAGAGGAGCAGAGACGTTGGATATAATATAAGAGGGAGAGTTTACGCATATATTATCAGTAAGATGATGCAAAGGCGGTGCCACGGGTCGTTTTTTCCCATCACCCTCTTCCATTACGCAAATTGACTGCGACATACTTGCAGACTAAATAATCCACTAATTTTTATAATGTACCGAACCGCTATACGTCCACAAAACCAGTGCAGAGTTTTTCAGCATATACCTATGTATAAACATTGAGGTATTTTTTCAGGAATTTGAAAAAAAATACAACTACCATAATTAAGGAAAACAATCAGATACTATTTCTTGTGATTAAAGCATTCGTGTTCCTTTAAATCGTCGGAAATGCGAGAGAATCAATTTCACCTTGATAAGGAAATCCTTCAATTAACTAAGAACATCGCGAAGGGTCGACGAAACGATTCAATATTCCCCTAAAATCTGGCAGGACAGTGAGTAGGCGGTATCGGTCGATGTCCAGCTAAAACAGGAAGTCACTGTTTGCTCTGTAAGGATTACGTCCTTGCAGACCGTAGGGGCTAGCTGTCCTGGACGTCTGGAACGTATACCCAAGCTATCAAATTCTATCCTGCGCTAATACGCAACCCCATCACCACGTCGCGTCGCGTCGCCCGACGATCGACCCCCAGAAATACCCTGACCCGAGCCGACGTAAAGGATGACCCAACAACTGACCAGCTGTGTTGAACAATCTACAGCTGTCAAGCGACGATCACGGCTTAATCCGTTCCCATATTGGACATCCCGCTTCTTCTCGAATCGTTCCATTTCACCCTTACGAGTAGGTACATAGCGTGGGTCTGACAAGCTATTTGCGCGATTCGCTAATCCGTCGGAAATGATTTCTCTTATTGCAAATGTGTTTTCCGTTGAAACGTCACGGAAGCTTATTTTTAGGTTTTCGTACCTCCAAAGAAAAAAAAAAACGCAATCCTTTTAGTATCACTTCGTTATATCTGTCAAGATATCAAATACTAAAGTCTACGGTCCTTTGGAAGTGTAAAAAATTCAACCTTATAAGTCAACGCAATCAAAAGATACAAGCGCTTATGTCACATATTTTGATAGTCGCAAACTCACTCATCAAAACCTGTAGGGTACTTTCCGTTGACCTAGAGTCATTCAATTTGGAGAGAAGCAAGGTCTCACAGCACAAGTGAAGAAAAAAAATTCGAACATAGTTCATTTGTAGTTATATATAATATGTATAAAAAAGAAAAATGATCAAGTTTGTACGGAGCCCTCAAGGAGCGAGTCCGTCTCGCACTTGTCCTGTTTTCTTCTATTTTAATACGTTTCCCGTTTCCGTTTCAGCGCCAAAAACGAACCCCCCCGGTAACGAATTCGTCGGCAGCGCAGTGGGCACCTCGGGAACGACGGTATACGCGACTTCGGCAACGGGGGCAGTGAGCTGTCTGAGCAGCGGCACCCTGGCCGGAATCCCGGGTGGCTTCAACAACACGGGTCGCACGAACTTCACGAACAAACAACTGACCGAGCTCGAGAAGGAGTTCCACTTCAACAAGTACCTGACGAGGGCGAGGCGGATCGAGATCGCCTCGGCCTTGCAGCTTAACGAAACGCAGGTGAAAATTTGGTTCCAAAACAGGAGGATGAAGCAGAAGAAGCGGATGAAGGAGGGCCTCATTCCGTCGGACAACGCTGCCGGTTCCGGCCAGCTTAATCAGCTCGGTCAATTGAGCGGGGCACGAAGCAGCAGCAGTTCGCCAACCGGATCCAACCTCGAGATGGCTGGTATCGGACTGGCCAATTTCACCAGCGACAACAGCAGGGAATCCCCGAATTCTTCTTCCAAGGAATAAGCCGCGTCATTTGGCTCGTCTGAACTTTGAAGCGGCTTTTTCGCCGACAGCGAAAAGGGGTGAAATGGGGAAAACTGGAAAGATTTCGAAGCCGCGCGTTGTTTTTCGGATCTCTTCTTGACCTCGCAGTGACACAAGTGGTGTTGCGCTTCGAAGTGTGTGTGTGTGTGTACTTTCATTTTTTTTTTGTTTTTTTTCTTCTCTTACAAGTGTTTCACTTGGTCGACGCAAAGAAATACGTCAATATGGATAATTGTGACTATAGCATGAGTGAATCGAGAGTCCACAAGTAAAGACGATCGTGTTGCGCTAGATTTTTTTATCTTTCGTTTTTTAACCGTGGTTCAGTGGACCGATTTTAGCGATAATTTCGACACTTTGGCAAATTGATTCTATCCGTCGACGCATGTACGCGATGCGTCTTGATTCGCCAGCTGATAGTGTAAAACTGACTTGATTGAAGAGTGCAGGCGTCGCGGAAACGATACGTTGTATAGCGTAAATCGCATTGATAGTTATTCAGAAATCAAAATATACAGAATCGCAATTTCACGAGAAAAGCACCATGAATAAACTGTCATGTATGAAACAAACTTTGAAAAGCAGTCACTCAGAATCAGTCGCAACCAAAATTATCTATACCGAATTATTAACAGCATTTCATTGCATTGGAAATATCCCCAATTCGACAATGTACGCAATTCTCTATATTGTCACGATAGCTTAAATTTCACAAAAAAAAAAATCACATATTTTCAACACTTCGAGACGAAAATTTTAGTTCCGGGGTATCGATGATATTTCAAATACAGTGCGCGCGATCTTCGGAACAGTTTTGATTCAGTCAGCGAAAGTCACTAAGTTAATTAATTATCTTGACAATTGCGAAATACTACAGTGAATAGTCTGTACTATCCTATTGTGATAGTGTGATAATGATAGATATGCCTATTGAATATACGGTGTATGTATGTAAATAGAATCCTTTGCAAATCTTTGATAATTAGAAAATTAGGGGAGCATTGCTGAAAAAAATTAAATAGATAATTTTCATTTCATATGATAATTATCAAGTACTACGACCATACTTGATTTCTCATACCCGCACAATTATTTATTATAATAATTGATAATGCGCGCTGTTATTGGAAAAAAAAAACTGTATCCTCCTTTGAGTTTGTAACTGTTGCCATGATTCGTACGGCTGTAACCTCGAATGCGCAAAATTAAATACAAGATTTGCACAGGTTTCAAAATAATTAAATTAATTCCATAAATTATAAGATCTATAGAAGATAGATAATTATAATTAAAATAGTATACGCGCATCACCGTGAACAATGCAAGGCTCTGTACCTAAAAAATTCCTATTATTATAAATTATGCTTAGTTATAATATCTTGTAGGAATCTTGTAGAAAGAATAAAGTATTATTGTATTAAACCATGCGCTAGGTTGTTAAAATTGATAATAATAATAATAATAATAATAATAATCACCCAATCTCCATCCTCCCAATAACGAATGCATATCGTGTCAAATGACAAACCTCATTGTCTTGTTCATACAAAAATATACAAAAATTATTTAAAAATTATACTCTCACCTTTAGGATGCAGGGTAAATATCTTCTTTATCGACCAATGGTAAGTTGTTCGTCGGTTGGTATCCTCGTTGCTGTACCGACAGATTTCATCATCAAGTCCAGGTAAAATCATTTTGGTCACTCAAGCATCTTGCGACAGAACACATGAATGAAATTAATATCAAGTAAGTTACTTTTTATACACAAGTCAATACATTTTTTGTAATTCAGGGTATCAATTGAAAAAACTGAAGGAACTGGCTAACACAAAAAATTAGAAATCAATGGTTGCATGATGACTTCGTGAACAGATGTCACTACCGCTTGTAAAGCTGAAAGCACCCTTCGTTGTCCTTGAACCTGGCATCACTCGACGTAAAGCACGTAATCCGGTTGGTAGGCGAAGTTCTTGTCTCTAGATTTCAGGGAGATAAGCAGTATAAACATGACGGAAGTGAACGAGCTTGTTCGATATCAACGAGAATTGAAAGAGGAGGAGGAACTGATTGTTTCAATGCTGTCGAAAATAGACGAGCAGCTTCACGCACTCCAGGCAAGAATATTTTTTAGTATTTATATACACGGTATTAGAGTGAAAATCTGGCAAAATATTAGTGAATGCTTCGAATGAAGAGTCACAAATGCAAACGTAATATAAGTAAAATAAAATTGTATTTCAGTGGATTCTAATTCGCTCTTAAGCTGTTTTAGGTCGAACAGCTTCATCTAGCGAATGCTTCAAATGCTGGGAAGCAAACAGTACCAGCGTCGCAAGATTCGGTCGGCACAAATGCAGTGCCGATGGAAACTAACGTAAAGAAGGAACTAGATCTTGAGGTTCCGAATACTTGGCAGGAGAGTGAAAATGACGAGGAAGAAGACAGCAACTAACAAAACAAATCATATCGATCATCAATTGAAAAATAAGGATTTAAACAGAGAATTTTATCTTATATTTTTACAAGAGAAAACTTTATGATTTTCACAATTATCCAATGTGTGTAAACACAAACCTTGCCGGCTTAATTGGAATAATAACAACGTAATCTCCGCTGACTCCTGGTGCCTATTTGAATGACAATGATATCGCATCGCAGGATTGTTGCTACTTGTTTTAATTTTAGACTAAAGAAAAAATGTTATATTATAAATAACTTTACCAGTGATTATGTATAAAACTGTCAGATCTCCGTAGATTTGAAGTTTTTTGACCTATAGAAGTACTTTACATTCCAGGCTTCAAAGTATCATTCCCTGAGATTTTTCAGTTTTTACCCACTTTGCAGCAACCCTGCGTTTATTATTACAGCCATGCTTTTCTTTTCACGAACTGATCTCATACAATGTAATGTCGCCAAGTAATGGCAGAGTACCCAAAGAAGTTTGATTAATAAACGAAACCATACATAGACTGCAATAAAACATCATAATTTTTCTTGCTTACACACTATAAACATAAGTCCGTCTGGAACGTCTATGTTGATCCGAAAGTACCCGCGGTTGTGGGTAAATTAAAGAATCGTCAGATAAGGTCGAACCTTTTATTCGATCGGCGATTATTCAGACATCGCCGATATTTGAAATATAAAGAAACTAGTGAATTGTAGTACCCTAATACGGTGGAGGAACTAAAGCTAAAGCTTATTAAGAATAGTTTCTCGACTCTGCGAGCGTCGGGGGAGGGCCAAGCTGGGAGGGATCCTCTGGAACAAGGGTAGGGGGTTTGAATTGCTCGGCTGAAAGCCTGGTGAATAATATACCGATGCCTTCTATCAGCGCCAATAAAACACCGCCTATAATCGCACTCCCTGCCATCGCTGGGACACCGTTTCGCGCAGCCAATATTCCGCCCGTCGCCGCCCCACTGATAATAGAATTCCACGGATCTTCTTTATGCCTGAAGTGTACCAAGGTACAGTCGATCGTTGAGAACATACCGCCCCAGACGGCAAAGTTTCCGGCAATAATAGGCGATCTCTGTTTTATTGCCATCAAACTTCCGACGAACCGTTTGTTCATACCGCTCGGTGCATTCCTGAATCCCTTAATGCTCTGAAACAGGGCACCCCCGATCGCTCCCATTGTGAACGCGCCTCCGCAATCGTCGACAATCCGCCATGGACAAGGTTCTCTCGCGTATTCCTCCATCCTCAGATCGACTATAGATTTGTAAACAAGAATAAATTATAGCGGCTAAACTTAACTGTTGAGAATTTTCTCAGTGATGAATTTGCACTAAACGCAGAAAATTCGAATGAAACATGAGCCGCTGATTATAAATCGTGTAACTCAATTTCACCGTAAAATATTCTGAGGTAAGAACACCGTGCAATGCTACCCGGTAATAGAAAAAAAATCAAATCATCCCACTCGACGATCAACGGACCAACGATAAGAGCAATTTGTATCGGTGGAATAGAGGTTAGGATGACGAAACGATCGCCAAAGTGACAAGTGACAGCTTACACGCAAATGATTCTCACGGTGAAATATCTGTGTGAAAAATGTGTCCGTAGCTTATATCAATTATAAAATGTCTGGTTTAAAACACTCGATAATACTTACCGTGGATATAATTTTCTTTCGTCCGATGTTGCGACGGATTATACCACGGGCACACACGAGCGTTGCTCTGAAGGACTACGCAGCTCAGTTTCAAGACCTTGCTAATCACAAAATACTTGATCGTTCCAAATGCGTTCACAATTTCCCCAAAAAACACTGTTCGATAAAGCAATATTACAAACTAATATTTTCATTCAATTATCGAGCTTTAAAATCGATTTATATTCTACGAAGAGTATTTGTTTTAACTTTTCGTGCGCAGTCTCGTTTCGGTGGAACGACGAAAGAAAGCGTCGGCGCAAGAATTCAAGCCTCGGAAACGTGATAATGCCGATTGAAACTGCATTTAGAATAACTGAGAGACATTTATAATCGAGACCGGTAAATCTGAGTGTTATTTTCGTAGCAACGCAATCTGGTCGGTTTTATTTCGTTCAATGCTTATCTTCGTGCTATCATACGCTAAATTCCAATTGTGAAAGAAACGATCACTGTTACAAGGCCTGCAAGTATGCATGTATGTACATCCATCCATGTAACGCCTGAACGCGCAGCTGTGAAAGTACCAAAATAACGCGTACGCAGTGATTTCCAAAAATACATTGAAGAGCCAGTTGATTCTCATTTCCCGCTGCTCTGGACGTAAGTATATTACAGAGGATTTATATCTCTCTCTCTTTCTCAATTCATCCAATGGAAGCTGATTACGTTATATTCCGTCATCGGATATATATTGATTGGTAATCGTTCTTCCCGGAATAAACAAGTGCAGTTGCAACGACCGGAAATACCGAAAGACAATCAAGAAATAATTGTGCGCTTGCTTCAATCGTCTCGGTTCTCCTTTTACCGTTTTGATCATTGCTCTAGAAGGATTTCCTTCAGTTTTATCGATCATTCCCTGAAACTTGATCGTGATTTAACAGCAGATAAATATGTCGGACAACGTTGAGGCCGTTTGTAACGCTGGCGGTGACTCCGGCGCCCAGACAATCACCGAAATTAATACTTCGCCACCCGTCCAAAATACTGGTGACAACGTTGTCGTTCCTCCGATTGACGCCTCCTCGGAATCAAACGCCGAGCAGAAGGTTTCATCATCATCACCAATTGTAGAGCCTCAGTCACCTGAAAAGGTAATAATTGATGAAGCATACAAGTCATTTCAAGATTTTTCCGCAATAGAAACTCACATCAATATAATATCATCATCAAATTATTCCCAGGAGGAAAGCAATAAGAGTTCAGAAAACACGATAAAGCAGAACGGAAAGGAGGCTTCTGAAGTGTCGAAACTTGAGCTGGAAATTCAGGTAAATTGTCCAGGGTATTTTGCAACCAGTCTATCTGATACCTCATTGCGGTAACTGATCATCCTCTGGTATCAACAGAAAAGGATACACGAGCGTGATAATTACAAAAAAAAATTGACCGACACGGAGAGAAGGCTGAACGCGCTTCAGGCATCGTACAACGCGGTAACGAGCGGAGAAGGTGATGAAATAACTCTGCGAAGAGAGAAGGAAGACCTGAAGAATATGCTTACGCAGACTCAGCTGATGCTCGACGACCGTGGTCGTCTTATCACCAATCAACAGACCCAAATAAGCGCCCTGTCGAAGCAGGTTTCATCCCTAAAGGAGGTGGTTGCGATCACCAAAGATCTTCTCAACATAAGAAACATGGAGGTGAAGCATCTGCAGGTGAGCCGAAGCCTTCAGTTTCTACTTTGCTCGCTACCAATGAACTCTAACGTTATTTCTTTTTGTTATCTCGTTACAGGATGACGTCGACTCGATGGAGAGCAAGATCACTGCCGAACGTGAGAAGCATAATCTAATGATGAACAAAATGGACTCTGCTGTACGACTCAACGCTGATCTGAAGAAGGAATACGAGACGCAGCTGCACCTGTTCCAAGACCTTCGCGGAAAGTATGAGCAAAAGGTGACGCTGCTTTCGGAGGAAAATCGGGCCCTGGAGGCCGCCAATCAATCGGCCGTCGTCTAACGATCGTTGTCAGGAGTCGTTCACTCTTGCTACCGTTACGACATAACGCAACGCGACATTTTACGTACTACACATAATTATATAACGACCGACAAGTCTGTGCCGTGCCGATTATTTCCTATGCGTTGTATAACATTTCTGTAAGAAATTTGATACCATTTTTTCTACCAGCGATCACTGATCGCTGTATGCAATAAAAAAAAAAAAAAAGAAGCTTCATCCAAGAATACAATTATTTTTTTAGCAGCGTCGAATAGCGAGAATAATTTCTCGTTTTCATATCCCGCTACTACTGGGGCAATTTTCTAATCAAGAGACCGGATAACTGGCTTGCGCAGCAGGTGGTACCGAGCTCTAATCGCTACGACGCGACGTGCGTTACGTTAACTTGATGTTCAGTCTTATTAAAATCCTCGGTATAAGTTTCTCGCGGGATTCACGAGACTTCAGTACCGACGCAACTGTCCCGCGATTAGAATCAGTATGAAGCTTCAGGGTACCGTAAACGCGGTTTTTATTCTCGGGGTGGCAGCCGGGCTCACTGAAATAGCGAGCGGCGTCTGCATAGTAAGAAACACCCCCGAGACGAAGGTGTACAGATACCAGTGTTTCAGGTCGAACAATTACTTGGCCGATCTGGCGGCGGCACCGATCGACGTACCGAAAATATCGTTCACCAACGCGAGGATACAATACCTGCGAAACAAATCGTTCGCTCGTTTCGGTCCCGGGTTGAAAAGCGTTCAGATAAACTATTCCGAGCTGGGAGAAATCGAGGACAGTCCATTTGAGGGCCTCGTCGAGTTACGATCGCTGCTAATTACCGGGTGCAACTTACAGATTGTGAAGGGAACGTGGTTCGAGGGGCTTTCGAAGCTGGACACGATCATCCTGGACCACAACGAGATCAAAAGCGTTGAAAGCAGCTTCTTCAAGATCGTCCAGCCGCTCAAGTCTCTCGATCTTTCTTTCAACCAGATAAGCTGCATCCCCGTAGCTTCAATTTACGGTTTTCGTACGCAATCTTTTCACCTCGAAGGAAATCACTTGGCTTGGGCTTGCCTGGCTCAACTTCTCGACTGGTTTAAAAAGAACAATATCAAGCATGATTTCGCGGCGATAGGACCCTTCCCGCCAATGGAACCCTTGATCAATATGTGCGTGGAGAGACATCCGAGTTACAAACTGGACGAAACGGGCCTGGAGAAATGCATTCGGAAGAAACTAATGGATTTCTTTCCGCCTGGGGATAATTACACGGTCGAACAAGCTTGCAGATTTTTGACGGATAAACCGTCCCCGTTTTTGAATTGTTTCGACATTTGAATATTTATACTTACGTGAATGTATTAGGCAGTTGCCATACCTTTGCAATAATTATATTAGTGCTGTATACTAAATAACTCGTTTTTAAACTCAGCTTTATCTGTATAAAAATAAGAAAAATATATAACAAAATGAAACTATATTTTAAAGCAATATTCCTTCATCCAATTCCCACTTTACCCTACAACCACACTACTCATTCATACATTTATTCGGCTTCAAAATTTCTTCGGTTCAACTTCCTCACATGAGAATATATTGCGAGATTCTTTTTACAGTTGCACAAAATTTCAGGATGTCTCTGTTTCTAGATTATTATTCAGCTCCGGAATTCAGCAGAACGTTTGCATTCAGGGTAGTAAATATTGACGCCGAAGGTAGCGATCAGCCCTCAGTCAAGAATTTCACTTTGCTGTGGTCGAAATTTCACTGATACTATTGTTCAGTTTATATTACCATTTGGTAGCGTATTGGACAATCTTGAAACATATTCAAAGTCAAAAAAATTTGGGACCCAATGCGACTTCAACATAATCAGTTTACTTGGACCTACGCATGTCGTTCGAATAATAAATTGGGTATAAAGAAAAAGTATCAATTTCGGACGAAGCAATTTAAACCCTTCTCCACGTGAAAGAATGGAGCTCGACGAATATTACATGACGAATCATGTGAACCAAATTTCTGACCGAAAAGCGGAAGAATGTAAATATGTTAATTGGAAGCTCGTGTCCTTCTATTGACTTGAAAAAACTAAACCAACACTAATTTCTTAATTCGAGTTCATTGGCCACATCCTGTAATAAATGTTGAAAATATTTCTAACTATTTAAAAAGGTGTTTCCTAATCGCCATACTCGAGCATAGACAAGGTCCAACGTCTTTATCATATGCAGTCTGAATAACGCACGTGTAGCAATTATGCGCTAGATATAATTGGACAGAACAACACTGCTCGGTATAAGATGCCCCTCACAATTCGCGAGAGTTTAGTAGACGTCTAGCTCAGAATCAGTATGAAGCTCCAAAGTGTCGTCGTGTTTGTTGCTCTCTGCGTTTTGGGCCTGACCGAAATGGCCAGCGCCATTTGTTTGCTGAGGAACGTTACGCGGCCCGTTCAATACTGGTACCAGTGCTTCAGATCGGACAATAATTACTTATCCGAGTTAAAAAAGTCACCGATCGACATACCGATCGTGACATTCACGAACTCGAGGATACCAATCATACGGAACGGATCCTTCACTCGTTTTGGCAGAACTTTGGAGACCCTCGGATTTCTGTTCAGCGGTGTCGAGGAGATCGAGGATCGTGCGTTTTGGGGCCTTCGCCAGTTAAACGTGCTCGCTCTCCCCGGAAATAAATTGAAAATTATGAAAAGTGTATGGTTCGAGGGACTTCCAAATTTGCGGAGAGTTTCGTTCGAAAATAATCAGATAAAACACATCGAAGAAAACGTATTTGCGGTTCTCCCGCCGCTGGAATGGCTTGACGTTTCCAGTAACAAGCTCAGCTGCATCCCGACAGCTAAGGTTGCCAATTTCAAAGCACGCGACTTCCAGTTTCGACACAACCGACTCACCTGGTCCTGCCAGGTCTTGGTGATGGACTGGCTCAAGGAAACAGGCATCAGGACGGACTACCTTGACTTTGGCAACCTGGACCCACCGTATGACCTTGCGAAAATTTGCGTGTCGAAGCTGCCGACCCCTAAGCTGGACGAAGCGTTTCTCAACAAATGCGTCGGGGAGACCACCCGCAAATATTTACCCCCCATGGCTGATTACACTGTTAAAGATATGTGCGAATACCTCAGAGACAAGCCCTCTCCGTTCTTGGATTGTTCCATATAAAGAAGATTGAGAATGACCGTCACGTACTTGTAATATACATGTAACAAGTAATAACGATCTTGTATCATGTTGCAAATTGAGCTGTCTTAATTATTAAATTACCTTCTATATTGCTTCTGTCCTGTATATAAGTAGGCAGCACTTGAGCTGTTTCGCCATGAAAATTCATACTGCAATGAGTCACATTTTTGAAAATAGTGGAATTACCAAAATGTAGTATAAAGAATCTAACGCAAGTGTTTTTCATTACGAAATATACCTTCCACATTTTCGGCATGTCCCTATGATGTTGAGTTCTTCTGCACCAAGGCAATAATTTTCAACCCCCACCCAATTTGACAAACTATCAGTTATATTTGCCTCTTTAACCAGGCCAACTAGTTCGCAGAAGGTTGTTCCAGTAATAGACACTCTGGGGAAGTTGCACGAGGATAATCTTCGAGCACGCGGTCTTCCATATTATCGTCTCTTCTTCTCTATTGGTTGAATTACGCGCTGGAGTCGGAGAGCACGACATCCGCGGTATAAGATTTCGCTGACCATTCGGGATAATTCAGTCTGCGTTCGTTCAAGGATCAGTATGAAGCTCCACGGTTTGTTAGCATTCATCTTCGGCACGGTAGGGTTTGCCCGTTTGTCGAGGAGTTCGTGTTTGCTTCGAAATGCGAAGCCGAATGTGTACTGGTACCAGTGCTTCAGGACGAATAATTATTTGGCCGATGTGGAAAGGGCACCAATCGACGTGGACAGAGTGACGTTTGGTAATTCTAACATAAAAATTGTGCTGGACAGGTCTTTCGACCGTTTGAGTAAGAATTTGGCACGATTGGGATTTTTCTACTGTGGTACCGAAGAAATCGAGAACAACGCTTTTCAGGGACTGACAGAGCTGGAATTTTTGGCCGTCACCGGAGGCAAATTGCAGGTCATAAAGGGCGCCTGGTTTGAGGGACTTTCGAAATTGCGGGTTGTTTCGTTCCAAAACAATCAAATTAAGCACATAGAAGACAGTTTCTTCTCCACGTCCCCGTTGCAAGTGGTGGACATTTCCTCGAACAAGATAACGTGTCTTCCAATTGCTTCGTTAACCAATTTCAAAGTGAAGGAGCTCTACTTCCAGTTCAATCGTCTCACGTGGATGTGCCAAGACATGATAATAGACTGGTTGAAGGGCAAGAACATTGAGACAGGGCACCACTTCCCGGAGTATAAAGATGCACCCTACGAGCTTATTAAAATGTGTTCAAACAAATTACCCAAGTCTTATCTTGACGAAGAAAGTTTTAACAAATGTATTGAAAACAGAACCAGCGAATTATTACCCAACCGAGAGAATTACACCATTAAACAGTTCTGCGAATTTCTGGAGAAAAAACCGTCACCTTTCTTAGATTGTAATGAGGATTGAAAATAAGTAGAATAATGTGTCATAACTTAACGCTTAATACGGCTATTAATACTGTATCTAATTAGAAATTAGGTCACACTTCTTACCAATGCCCACAATATTTATCCGCATTGTTCACATCTCGTGATCACTCCAAAGGTAATATTCTGATTGACCATCGATTGTTGTCAGATCTGCAATTATGTGAGGCAGTGTTAATAAAATGTAGATTACATTCTCTGAAAATTCACTACAAAGAAATATTATACTCACACTGTGTTGACGTGCTTATATGCAATTATTTCAAAATTTAATTTTCCCAATCCCCCCTTTTTTTTTGTTGTTACGGCAGTCGAGTCTTACATAAGTGAAACTGCAAATATATGGAAATTGAGCTGGATTAACCTCGGTATATTAACCCTTGTTGTTATTCTCCTACAGTTACACTATTGTAATTTAAGGATCGTTTTCCCAGAATTTATACGTAGCTGTAGCGAGTCATGCCAACCTACACGAAAGTAGACAAATGCAAATGGTCTATACTCTATGCGTATAAGCGCGAATCCGCATGAAATTGATTATGCAAATTATATATTACTGACGGCACACTAGACTTTGACTCTGCAGTCACTGACCGATTTATCGGAGTTTACAGATCGATAAAGCGAATCAGAGGTTACAACATTTTGTCATTCAATTTATGTTATTGTAAACAATTGCATTTGCACCAACTAAAAAATTCTTGCGTATAAATATATCTCGTGTACATTAATCGCAATTATTCACTGTTCAGTGTTTTCCTCTATCTCGGTAGTATGGGGTTTCATCGCGAGAACCTGACCGTAATTCTAATTCTCTGCATTATTGGCAAGGATTTATAGTTTTCGCAGAAGTTTGTAAAGCTGGAAATCGTTAAGTCGACGGTCACAGTAATCGAGGACGACGATTACGTACCTACCCGGAAATGAACGCGAGGTTTTAAAGGAAGCTCCGAGGTTCCAGGGCCTTCCGAACCTGCCGATAATCTCGCTGAATGATTACCGAATCCAACAAATTGATTCATAATATTAGCTACAATAAATTACTTGCGTTTCAAGATCATCCCTTGCGATTTCCAAACCGCAGAGATCGCACAGGAGTATAATGTGTGGTCTTGAAAACGAAGAAATACACTAGAAGACTGGATGGACGAGAACCATGTTAGATACAGCCCGTAACTCATTATTGAAAATGTTTATCGACGCGCTCGTTATGATTTTTTTTCGTAATTATTTGATAAACGAGTGATAGCGATATAACGCGTGTCTCTCTTTGAACTCATGAGAGAAGCTAGGAATTTCAACGTACGTTTACATTAGGAGATACAATTATTATTGCAATTCTTCTGAAGATGAAAAACGAGAACTTCTTACGTACAGAGAGAAATCACGGTGCGATGGATAACAAAAAGCACAACTTCGTAGTTTCAATGTAATAATTACATATAGATTTTAGATTTGTGCAATTTTTCAAAACATTTCGTAATTTCACGTTATCCTATAGAGTCTAACTCTATCGGATATTCAAGTTTCTCATCTTTCATGACAGTGTGAGTATCTCAATGTATTCTAGTTGCCGAGATGAACGGTTTTCTTATTTATACACGATACAAATGAATTCAATCCACCTCTTATTGTTAATAGTCAATCAGTCAAAAGTATCTTCCTAACTCTTTGTCCCCTTTCAGTCCAGTGACACAACGACAGGTGCTTCATCGTCTTCTTCGTCTTGCAGACAAGTAAAGTCCCAGAGAAACTTTTTCGTGAGTCTATCGCGCACTCGGACCGCCTGGGTTTTCAGACGTCCGTCGACTTTGTCGTTAGATTCAATATTGGCAAACAAATTACGCAAGTTGTGATATACGAAATTATTGCTAGCCACAATGTCGCACAGCACTTCTTCCGGGACGCAGGCCACTTGAGCCTCCAATGTGTTTAGAAACTCGGAGTAAATGGAACGCCGCAACGGTATTGCCGTGTCGGCCCCGCACAAAAGACCGACCAACTTCCTCCAGTGCTCAAACGCATCCAAGCTCTGTCCTACCAGGAAGCAGATGAACGCCAGCTGAAGTTCTCCCATTATTTCTATCGGGCTGTAATTTCATGATTTTCAATTAATAGCCGTATACAACTTTCGCTCCTAATTCCAAATGAAAACCAAATACTCCACAGACTTTTTCAATTCAGCCAACATCTTTTCCAGGGCATAGCTCGAATCAAGAGAATGTTGCGTTATTTCAGCAGGTGTTGCTCCATCAGGATAGCTTTTATCCGGTAGCTTAGTTAGCCTCAGTTCAGTCCCAGCTCTTGGTTTCAATTGGGGAAGCAGCTGCTGCTCTCTGTCCTCAGCGGACAAACCGCTGCGTCGAGTTCGCTTCTCCACAGCCTCTCCTCCTCGTGGTCTAGAAGCATCGTCACAATTCTCCAACTCCAGAGCTGATCGGATGTACCTGAAAAATGAACAGTATTAGTATATGTAGGTGAATAGAGGAGTTATTAATGCCGAAAGCTTTCCATACCCACAAACTGGTGTACATCTTTCTACGACCGCATCGTCAATTGTGTTGGTCAATCCCTTCCACTGTTCCCAAATGTCATAAGGATAGGGGCCAAGAAACTGATCAAGGCTAGTCAGATTCTGTTTTAAGCTACGTACCGTTTCTTCCGAAGGAGCTGCAAGAGAAAAAGGTGTCAATATGTGGATGCTGATGTAAATTGTATACGGGAAGAATTAAGAATTCCGTACGTTCTGTGCTGACATCCTCTTTCTCCGCGTCCCAAGACATGGCCAAGAATTCAGACTTCTTGAAGTTGTGAATGAAGCCTGAACGGGGTGCAAGATCTCCAAACTCATTGACAGCACTGCAACATATCAAGTGGAATGAATAGAGTTTGTTTCAATCATCGATGATTCTATCATAAAGCCTTGCTAATTCTTGTTCACAGTTTCATTCACCTGTAATGAATATAGTGAAACCCTGGAGGAATCATTTTAACGCCCTTGAACTTTTCACCGGTGTTCCAAGACTTCATATCAACTCCAAAATCCGTCCCCAGAGGAACATTGAGCAGAACCAAAGTCGCCCCTTCAACCAAGAGGCGTTTAGCCAATTCCTGATCCATTTCGACACTTTCCTTGTTGCTCATTTTTCAAATAATCCTTCAAAGTCACACTTTGGACATCGAATCTTTACATCCTCTACAAAATATAATAAAAATGAAATAAGCGTGTACATACATTAAGATTGAAGTATAGTTTATAACCTATTTACTCACCGATTTTACATTGATGCTGCGACGTACGTATGTCAAGTACGATTTTACGCTCTGAAATTAAAAGAGGCATCGACAAATTTGCGTCGTTCTCATGTCGCCATTTTGTAATTATTTGTAATGCACAAAATTAAGACTTTTTGACAAGCACGGTGAACCGTCACGCACATAATCCACAAGCCGACAGTCGGAGTTGCGGCCTTTGATTGGCGGACGCGCATCTACAGCTGATTTTGTATGTCCATGGATTTTAGAGATTTCTGACTCCATGTTTCATGTTTCCATCTATCGTACCGATCCAAGCGTCACCTGTAATATGTTTTACAGCCTGCCGGCAAAATAGAATTTAATGCGAACGTTCTTTGCAGCGGCAATAGAGTTACTGATTTTACCAATAATTATTTCACGCAATATTATTACTTCAATTACTCCCAAGGCTTTTTTTCAAATTAAGCATAACCGGCGATCTGATTATGATCCGAGAATTCCTGATACACATATCTATTGATTACTAATTTTCTAAAGCTACAGTGTTGGTAATTATTAAATTACATTAATTTGTCCTAGTTTTATATAATTATTAGAGTCTCGGAATATACGCTTATATATGTTCCAATTACAAGTGTAAGAAATTTGGAATGATATGAAAAAGATTAATTGAATGACACAAGATGGAATTAAATTGCCAATGATAACACAGGCCTGCGAAATATAACTTTTAATTTTTTTTTAGGTATTTAGGTATGTTGAATTAAAATATAGCGCTTGTTTTTTCGCAGCACATCGAGATTTATTTTTATGCATTTTCGAACTATTTTTATGGAAAAAAGAAGATAAATAAATAAAAATAAATATAAAACTGAATGTTTAGGTATAAAATGAACAGCATGATGTTCAAACAAGAATAAAGAGACTAGATAAATCGAGCAGACTTGTGATATCCTTCTCTACTTTATTCAAAACTCCTGTTCAATGATAAGATGAACCGAATCGTCAGTACAATAGAAACAGATTGAACAGGAATTTTTAAGAATGTAGAAAAAGATATTACAAGTCTGTTTGATTTGTCTAGTCTCTCAAATCTTGTTTGAATCTAATTCTGTACATTTTGTACCTAAACATTCAGTTTCATATTCATTTTATTTATTTTTTTCATAAAAATAAATCTCGATGTGCTGTAAAAATAACTAGGACTATATTTTAATTCAACTTACCTAAATACCTAAAAAAGCATTATTACGTGAGGGAGAAATCAAAAGTTATCGCTTTCAAAAATAAAATTGGTACATCTTATATTTACGTAATTTCAATTTATTAATCTTGTCACGTTACCGTAATTTCCTTACATATTACCTAATTCATTTACATTAGAACTATTTAAATATTTTATGATATATGTATACGGTTGTGTATAGATATATATATATATGTATATATATATATATCTACATCTATACATATCTATTTATTTATTTATTCATTGACCTATATTCATGTATCAACTATTTACACGTGTGTATCGATATTACAATGATATATCACGGTTATTGAAATCATAATACGATGATAATACGTTCCTTCTACATGTTAAATTGAATATAATACAAACAATCGTATATAATAACCGTCGGTCAGAATCCTGGTCATTGTCAGCCCATGCTAGCTAACTTACATTTTCTATCCATTGTAATAATTGAAATATAAAAATAATAGCCTCCGTTAGGCAGCTCCGAAGCTGTTTTGGAGGGGCACCAGATTATTCATACTGGCTGCACAATTTCTGGTTTCTGAGCATTTATACCGCATTTATACATAGAAAGCGGCCTCATCTTACGAAAATTTGTAACCAAGTACTGCCGGGCGAACGCAAAATATATATGTATATATATATGTAATTCATTTAATTTTACTTTGCCGTACCGCGCAAAATCTTCTGTTTAGGCACTACAATTACAATATAAGTGATGTCCTTCAGTCCTATATTTATTAATCTTATGTTTTTTCCTAATTTTTCTCCTTTCTCAGCTACGTTACTTAGATAGGTATTTATAATTAAATCACATTTTACTCTGTGACTATGTGTGTTATAGATTGTTGATTATTTTTAATAATTTTATTATTACTAATATTATGTATTTTATCATCGTTATTTTTATCATTATCATTACGAATAATAAATTGGTTGAAGCAAGGAACTGTGTAGTATAATAGTACTTTAAAATCGTAACGTTATAGAATTATTCAAGTTCACGGTAAATATCACTCGCAAGCTCCTAATAAAGAAAAATAAAAACGAGTGACAGGTGCAGAAAATTCAACAAGGTAATTTTTCATATTACTTGCCAATACACGCAAAATTATACGTTGGAAATAAGATTTTTCATCTAAAAAGCGCGAAAAAAGAACCGAATGACTAATCGGACTTGAGGAGAAATTCCGTGATTGTACATACAAAATACGTGCAGATGCCTTTCACATGTTTCACACTTGCTAACTGCATAAAAAATCTATTTCGAATGTGTATAAACACTCGTACTCGTTACATTTATCATTTTCACGCTCGTGCAAAAGTTGAGTAATAAATAAAGGGGATAAGAAAAAATAATAAATTTGAAACGAGTTTAGAATAAAAAGGAACAAATGCTTGTTGGAATAAAAGCATCTTATCTTTGCTGATGTATGCCATACATGGAATGAATCACCTCCACGACTGCTAATTGTTCTACACGACCGTGTATCAAAACGTGATTATAAAAATGAAGATATAACTTGAAAAAGTTGCCTATCAATACATCTAGTACAATTATAATAATCCACTCTATTGGATAAGATAGAATGTACCATTGTAGACAGCAGAAGGTCAGTAACTTTCGGAGTAGAATTTCATGTAAACAAATTCCATTCAAGTTGGATATTTCCTAGTTTTTTTTTTTTTTTTTCGTATTCTAACAAAAAAAAAATTGTGATCGTTCAACAAAATATTATTCACTACAATTCAATATTAAAATAAATGAATCGCGTGACATCCGATTTAATATTTTATTCTTCGAAAAAGTTAAGTTTTACTCGGAAAGTTTAAATCCAACTGTGTCTCGCAGTGCCCAGTTTAGAATCTCTTTTTAAACCAGCAATGATTAGCTACCAAAAGTAGACCAAGTAATGAAAGATTTGCGATGCAAATCCATTCTTGACATATTGCTTAATAAATTAACAAACCGAAAATAATAGTAATAATAATAATTTTACTAAGAATATGTATAATATATACAAACAATTGCTTACAATTTATAACAGCGTCAAATTGATTTTGGCTTGTTACTGGTGAAAATCAATTTCTTTTTCACTCTCTACATCACTCGATAAGTCATAATCATATATTTATTATTATAACTGCAATTAGTCAATTCGTAACAAATTTCTACACGCACGTATAGACAGGATGGAATCGATTCAAGTAATCAAGCTCACAAGTTTCATCATCAAAAAATAAAAATAAATACATGCATAAATGCGATGATGTTAAATAATTATTCATAAATTAAGCATCGCTGGAAATTGGGTGACTCTCAAGGGAGTCACACTCGGCGAGGGCTTCGCCTCGTCTTAACGGAAACTCATCTGTAGTAAGACTTTCTGCGATTAAAGCAGCCGAATCAATGCTATCGAAATATCTTGGCGGCCATACAGCAGAGCTCGTGCGAAAGTGTCGCGTCGGTGATCCTAATATAAATTCAACGCGGGTAGATCCAGTTACCGAGGATGTCTCTTGGTTCAAAGAATCTGGGTACAAGGAAGATTCGCTGTGCCTGAAGCTGCCGCTCGTAGAACACCAAGAGCTCGGAGGATCGGTGAATCCCTAGAAAATCACAGCCCCTAATAAACTCGCTGTTTGTATTGTAGGATAATCGGTAGTAGTGGGAATAACAAAGTAAAATTCATCGAATTACACATTTCAAATAAGCTTGACATTACCGGGATCGATCTTTACCTGTAAAAATTGAAAACAAAATTTATTTTCCAGGAAGTGCAATACTAACATAAAAAACTGACTCATCTGATCTTTCCCCACAAAATTTGTACATTGGAAAACAAGATAAGGAATTCGAGAAAACGGTGTCTTTGTTTTTTCTCAAGCTTTGGTACATAGTGGACCATAACGATATCATCAAAAATCGCGGATTACTATTACAGTATTCCTGAATATAACAGACAAAACGGTCATTGAACCTCAGGCCAAGCAGGTACAAGCGTGTGGTATCGAATTGTTTGATTTGTACTTAACAAGTGCCGTTGTAATTTATAGATTTATACACGGAGTGACCGCATCCATGATGATCAGGCATATATGTAAAAACTAGCAAATAAACAATACTTGAGCAAATTAAATAGCAATAAATAAAAAGAAAAACTTATATGTAAAACAATTAAAGTGTAAAGAAGAACATGACGATACTTAACAATGTGTGAATGAATATGCCATGTATACCAATAGTTGTTTTTCGATCTGACTTGTTTCGTGTGCGCGAATATTGCGGTTCATTGTCGATGTCACATGATCGATTTATCTCAAAGAGTACCATCAGATTAATGAAGTAAATGAATGAATAGATGAACCGAAATGGTAAACAAGGATTCGATGATCCATGAATGAAGGATAATGGCCATAAGGGTGGGTTTTTCTAGGATCTAAACGCCATTTACAAAACTATATAGAGGCTTTCCTCTTCACATGCACTACTACGGTACTCTCCCACAGAAACCAGGACATGAAAAAAAAAATATATATATACCCTTGACCAATACCGTAACAAAAGCTTCCTACCTACGAATTAAAAAACCAAACCAAACCAAACCAAACCAAACCAAAGGCAATCGAGATTGCACTCAAAGTCTTGTGCTCAGTACAAAAGTTTCTCCAAACTTAAATACCGTTAAAATTTTTCAAATTTACTGTCAATACGACTTTTTGCATACTGGAGTAGCATTTTTAAGCTACGATCAGAGATTCGAAAGAGAAGAAGCCTCGGAGACAGACAGACTTTTTAGACAGAAACGTGATCTGGATTCCCTGAAATCTGGAATACTGGGTAAGTGAAATCCAACAGCGTGCAATAACATCAGATTATTACCAAGTCTACTACTGCTACTCCATATCCATATTTAGAACGATAATGACGTAGGTGTCATTTGGCAAATATGTATATAATTATACCGTCACAAGCTACACGTTTGTATGTGATAAAGTCGAGGTAAATAAAAAGAAACATAAACGGGTTACATGTTTTCTACGTACATACTACCATTCTACAGGCAATAACAGCTTACCACATCCAAGAAAAGCGTTGAAAGCAAATGATAATAAAAGAAGCATAACTTACGAGAAGACCGACGGACGGACGGACTGACTGACTGACTGACGCGAGAAGGGGCCGTTTATTTTGGCCATTGTGTTCGTTTGGACGACTTTGGGACGGTCTCGAACGCACACTCGCTGCGCTCCAGATCAGACTTTTGGTAGAAGAAGTGGATGGTGGTTGATTGATTGGTGCTATTCGATTAACGGTACCATAGCTGTGTTCTTGTTCGTCAATTATTAAAGGAAATAAAAGGGATCGGTATCGACGTCAGTCGTCAGTTTCGTTTTCATTTCTTGTAAATATACACGGTATATATTCTTTTTGTTGTTGTTGTTGTTGTTCTTGTTTTCATTTATATATATGTATATTTATTACACAACGATGGTCGACGAGGGTAGTCGCAAGTGCACACTCGATGTTCAGTAATCGTCAGACGAAGATCCCGTCATCGATATTTCCACGTCAGAGATAAACGTTACACGTGTCAACACCGTGGGTTGCATGATTGGTTTTTTTTTTTATTTTGTTTAACAGTTTTCGCATAGATATTAGTTTGTTTGCTTTTCGTCAGTTTCAATTTCACAATGAAAATCCTACCTCTTTGTCGTCTGGCAAGTGTACTGAAATTTGAAATTAGAAAGAAAAAAATCAGCGTAAAGAGGTGGTCGCGATCTGACATTTCTGTCATCTACATAAGTAATAGTTGATTTAATTTATAAATGATATGACAATGGCGATTATGAGGATGACGATGAAGGTATAACTTATAATGACGTGAAAACAAGTCAATAGAATAAGAGAAGAAAGAAAAAAAACATTTTGAACAAAGATGAATCCTTATATCGATACACGGGGTTCCGGCTACTAACGCTTCTTTCTCCCACCGCACTAAAAAAATATTCGTAATTTCATATCAAGCGGTTCAGTGTCCGAGTGTATGTGCGATATGCTTTGTGTATGACGATGCTGAAGATGATGAATTAGTGACGAGGACCGAGGATCATCGGGACGACGAGGAAGCGGTGTCAAAGATAGGAGGAGGGAATGTATGTACGAGACCGAGGCCGAGGTACAGCCGTGGATTATCGTCCCGTGATCTCATGTGTGTCCCTACTACGTCGGGCCATTTGACAACGGTGATTTCAGCCAGCTGCTCCAAAAAAATTGCTTTGCTGGTCGTACCTTTCCTGTGTCAGACTCAACGGAGGGACGTGCAAGACTGTGGGCACGACGTGCAGGCGCGGGTGGACGCCGCGGAGGAGTTCCCGGTGAATTAACGACGTTCTGCACCCCACCGGACTCGAGAGAGTCTCTCGCCTCCCTGCCGACAGAACCGCGAGACAAAGAGGAGGAAGATTTGTTCAAAGAGTCACGGCTGTTCGGGCTGCAGTTATAATTGTTATGCCGAGGCAAAGATCTGTTTAGGGAATCCTTGCTGGCCGAAGCAGTTTGATCCTTGTTATTAATACTATTGTTCAAATTCCCACTTCTACTTCCACTTCCGGCGTTGCCCGTTGTTCTCGGTAAACTCTTGTTACTCAACGACTCGCGACTCGAGTCTCTCGTTTTTGAAAATGATTTCCCACCGAGACTGTCACGGCTCGAATCCCTCGGCTGTCTCGTAAGAGACTTCAAGGATTCTCTGCTGTTGTTCCGGCCGTGGGTCGGCGGTTTTGGAGCCGTTTGCTTCGCCCCGGGAAGCGGTATTCTACTGGGTCGACGACGAGGCGATGGTACCATTTCCTGGTGGTGATCTCTCGCCGATTCCGTACTGCTGCCGGGCTCAAGACAGCCCTGATCGCTACCTCTGGCCGTCTCGATGTCGCTGTCGTTAAGATCGACTTCTGTCGGCGGTCGATGCTGAAAACGCTCAAGAACCCGTACTCGGGCCCGCGTTCCTTCCAGCTCGATATTTCTCTCTGCAAGCTGAAACGTAAGAGAAAACTCGTTACGGATAATTGGGAAATTTAGATCCAAGGATAAACGAGCGTGCGCCAATTGCAATCGATGATAAAAATGATAAATTGTAACGTACTTGAAATCGGAGGTCGTCGTTCTCCTCTCGCGTTTTGTCTAAACGATCCGTGAGGATTTCAGAATTCTTTTCAGCTTCGTTCAGTCGCTCTTGCAGAGTCTGGAAAAACAAGTGATAGAGAAAAACATCGTTAGTCAATTACTAAATGACTTTGTCAGGAACAGACGTTGCTACTGTCGAACATACGAGTATTAATTCTAGATACGCCGTGGTATATAAAATAGCAACACATCCTCCTCACCTGATTATGGACGGTGGTAGTGATAAGGTGTCGCTGCAGTTCAATTGGCGAATGCTCGTGTAAAATGGCGACAATTTTTTTCGAATCAACATTTTTCGGCCGTCGAAGATCCTTGGGCGATATAAGTACAGAGTCCAACCGTCCGAGTCGACACCTATTCGCGTCGTCGTTAGACTTGGGAACATCATCGTCCGCGTTCCTAGATGCCTCCTTGTAGCTAACCTGGTTATTAATATTAGCGATTACATTTTTCTCAATGGTCCTCGTCCGAAATCTATTCTTATGGGATTTGCTCGCGGAACCAACGCAGGCGAATGCGGAAACGTTGCTTCTGATATCCCCGGGTGATTTCGGTGACGATATGGGTGGTGGACTGTCGGTCACTATCCTCTGCGGTCCGGGTGCGTGGAGGATCTCTCTCTTGGACTCGATCTCGGCCCTGAGGCGATCCTCGAGGCCGTTTCTGAGGGCGGCCAAGGCCTCGAGTTCCGATTGTAGTTCCTGAGCCCGTACCCGACTCGATATCGTCTCGGCCTCCAGTTCGGTCACCTTGTCGATGAGGTGTTCCTTCTCTCTGCGTAACGCCGTCACCTGAACCTTGTCGTCGTCCTCGATCCTGGCCGACTCCTCGGGCCTGGCGACCTTTCTGACAGCCTCGAGAACGTCGTCGGACAGGCCGAGTTCCTCGGGCGCCGCGCTCTCGAGCCGCCCCTGGAGGCACTCGACTTCCTCGCGTAGCCGCGTTCCCCGCCTATGGATGACGTCGAGGAGGTTCCACAGCTCGTCCTCGGCCTCGTCGAGTACCGGCCGGGGGCTCGGAGGTCGCGGAATGGCCGTCGAGGCGCTGTCCTTGGAGGAGGTCTCCGTGCTGAAACCGGAGTCCTGGACCGTGGCGCTGTGCTTGTTACCACCGCTGTGGGAGTTGCTCCGACTCCGGGGCAGAGACGAGGAGGATTCGCCCTCCCTCGGCGCTCGTCGCCTCACTCGTCCCGGTTCCCATTCGGCGATACGACGCGACGAGGGACTCGTCAACGGCTGTAGGGGAATGTTCGTTGTCGACATCACGGACGCCGAAGACGCGGGCGACGCCGAGGCGGCCATCTTGTGCCGTAGGTTTGGGAACGTCTCGATGACGAGGTCCCGGAACTCGAGCAGGGCGCCGACTTCATTCTGTAGCTCCTGTAACGCCACCAGGGACTTGGCCTGCTCGCTTATCAGGTAGTGGAACGGTCCCGGTCGGAGGGGCAGACAGTCCATACCACCACCTCCGCTGACTACTCCGCCTTCCGTCGAGCCACTGCTACATTGCTGAAACAGAACGAAACGGAAGTCACGGTCACTCCTCGATTCGAGACCACGCAAAAAATTTTGCCAAATTTTTTCTCGAATAAAATTTCCCGACGTTTTCCCACGAAACTTGGGCAAATTTTACGACCAAAAGCTCCAGAAGTTGTACACCTTGAATATATATATTTGAATCTAAAAAACACAAACAGTATTGCTTAGTTTCGCACGAATAATTAGAAACTGAACGATATACAATTTCCGAAAGTTAGCTCAACTGAATTCGCGAAGCTTATAGCTGAAGTTTGAAAACCATCTATGAAAAAAAAAAATGTACGTTCAACCCTATGGCCCGTCGGAATTTCCGGACTTTTCCTGGTTTATCGCTACCCCGTTTATTACACATAATATTACTCTGTAACAGTTTGAAGTGAGATCCATAAATGTTTCAATGTCCGCAAACTGATAGTACAGACACCGGCAAGGATTTTTCATCATTTCACCACGGTACGAAATATGTCCAACAGTTCAACGACTGTCACTTTGCATCGTATCACGGTTCGAACAGTACTGAAATGATTTTAAGGGTGATTAAGGACGACCTGGCGAACGTCACGCCGATTGGGCCAGCACGGCCTATTATTATTATGTAAACCGAATTACGGACGTTATTTACTAGGAATACACGCAGGAAATATACGTGTAGAACAATCAGCCTCTCTGTCCGCTGAGCTTATAACTGACTCATGGAAAATATTTACTTTGCTTTGTAGAATGACTGTAGGGTTCAGAATTTAAAATCCATGTTATATCTGTAACCGTGAACAGCTATATCACTTTGCGAGCAAG